>NC_141808.1:14974966-15302466 GCF_057944985.1 Cucurbita pepo subsp. pepo | reverse complement strand
CAGCCGCCGTATCTTGGCCACCAGCCAGTACATCAGCTACGGCGCTCTGCGGAGGAACACGGTACCTTGCTCGAGACGCGGTGCATCCTACTACAATTGCCAGCCTGGAGCTCAGGCCAATCCCTATACTCGTGGATGCAGCGCCATTACGAGGTGCAGGAGTTGAGTAATTTATTTGTACTCTTTGTTTAATAACCTTTACTCTTCCTTTAAATGTTTATTGATCTTTTTCTTTTCTCTTTTATATCTTTCCTTTGAGATGGCTTTGATTGTTATACAAATTGAGCAGGGGAGATTGATTATATAGTGTCGTCGTTGTCGTTGTTATAAGTGATGAAAATTGTTGTGGTTAATTAATTATATATCTCTTTTCAATAATGTGATAGTCTTGTAGTGGCTTGGATGTTCGTCCCTGTTTCTTTTCCTTTCTTGATTGAAGGGAAAAGAGAGTCTGCAAAGGCTGTAATAAGTTGGAATTAGGGAGAATTATGGATCCCATCATGAGATCAGATTGAGAATAAATTGATTGTTGTTTGAGTATAATTGATTGTGTTTCTGGTGTTGTTTTCGGGTTTAGATGAACTTCACGAGGTCATTTCTTTCCATTTGGGTTATGAAAGGGTGACTAGAACCTTTGTTTTCGTTACCTTGTTTTCTGTTTCTCTTTTCTCTATTTGTGGTAAAGAATCTTAAACCCTTCAGGGAAAGTATCTAGAGAGGAGTTTTCTGGAGGAATCATATTAACATTTTGATTCTTGGTACTCTGAATGGGCTATCATATTCACAACACAAATAGATATCAGACATTTATAAGCGTATGCATATATATGTGTGTGTTCTTTGATTCTGATCTACTTAGTTTTGGTGAGATACTGTGGACATTAACGTATTCTTTAAGTAAAACAAGTTCCATGGATTAGCCTAATGATCAAAAGGGTGACTCAGATGTGAGATCCCACCTCAGTTGGAGAGAGTAACTAAGCATTGTTGATAAGGGTATGAAAACCTCTCCCTACCATACACGTTAAAAATCTTGGGGGAAGCCCGAAAAGGAAAGGCCAAATAGGACAATATTTGCTAGTGGTGGACTTGGGTTGTTACAAATGGTATCCGAACTGACAGCGTGCAAGCGAAGACGCTGGACCCCAAGGGGATGGATTGTGAGATCCCACATCAGTTGGAGAGAGAACGAAACATTCTTATAAGGGCGTGGAAATCTCTCCCTAGCAAACGCGTTTTAAAAACCTTAAGAGAAAGCTCGAAAGGGAAAAATCTTATAAGGGTGTGGAAATCTCTTCCTAGAAGACGCATTTTAAAAACCTTGAGGGAAAACTCGAAAAGGAAAGGCCAAAAAGAACAATATCTTCTAGCGATGGGCTTAGACTCTTACATTTTTTGAGTAACAGGTTCAAACTAGTTGGTGCGGTGGTGGCTATCTACCTAGGATCTTAAACGTTCTTCTACTCTTCTAACTCCCGTAGGTTGTGTTATGAGATTGGTCTAGTTATACATGATGTGGATTGGACATTATATGTATCGATCTATCTATTTGAGTAATGGTAAAGATATGTTTGTCTGAATGGCTTTGGAGATTTTTTCTTAAAGTTAAAAGAGAGTCCCAAATAATTGTGGGTATGATTAGGCTTGTTGAACAAGGTAATTTGAGAAGTGGTTGTGATGTCTTATTTGTCGTTTGATGTGACTTGCTGAGAAAAAGGTAGATGTTGGATGGATATTATATATTTTTTGAGTTTGGTATGATTTTGACATGCCTACTTCCCATATACCTATTTTTTATGGTCCAAGTGTCGGTTATAAAAGAAACCATGGTTCAGGAGTCATTTTGGAGAAAGATAAACCAAATCTGGAAAACCCCACATGACCTTACTTGAATAAGATCTGTTCTATAAGATCTGTGCTATAGGTTGCACAAAATCCTTACCATATTTGACAGATACGATTTCCAACTTCACCGACCAAACTCTACCCACCATGTCATTTGAGTTCAGTTCAGATCTGATATGAACTCATGTAGATGTTTCGAGAAGGCTATGTCGATCTCGAAAACGAGGGAAGAAAGGATGAAACCCAATTCTTTATAGCCCTTTCCAGATCTGGTTGAGTTAGCTGTTTGGTTGGAAAGTTAGATGTTTGAGGAGTTTCACATTAGATCTTGTAGGATTTGAATCTGCTGTACAATCTTTTGATTTTGTTCTGGATGATCACAGATCTAGCTTGATCTGCTGGGATTTGTTCATCGTTGTTGTTGTATGATGTCGATCTCAATAACTGAATCTGAGACCGTGTAGACGTCTTTTGATTTTGATTTGAATGATCACAGATCTAGCTTGATCTATTTGGATATGTTCATCGTTGTTGTATGATGTCATCTCAATAACTGAATTTGAGTCCATGTAGACGATCCAATCGGCTCAAAGAGAGACGTCTTTTGATTTTGATATGAATGATCACATATCTAGCTTAATTTGCTGGGATTTGTTCATCGTTGTATGATGTCGATCTCAATAACTGAATCTGAGACCGCGTAGACTTCTTTTGATTTTGATTTGAATGATCACAAGCTTGATCTGTTGGGATTTGTTCATCGTTGTTGTATGATGTCATCTCAATAACTGAATTTGAGTCCATGTAGACGATCCAATCGGCTCAAAGAGAGACGTCTTTTGATTTTGATATGAATGATCACATATCTAGCTTAATTTGCTGGGATTGGTTCATCGTTGTATGATGTCGATCTCAATAACTGAATCAAAGACCGTGTAGACGACCCAAACGGCTCAAAGAGAGCGACGTCTGCACGGGAGAATCTATTTCCCTCTTCATGTAATGTTTGTCTGGTTCATGACCAAGGTAATTAATGGTTGGGCCATGACACCCTAGCAGTGACTTAACTGTTGCAGTCTGTGGTTCCTTTAACAACCAGAACTTGTCTTTTCTCTATGTTCTGTCTCTTCCTTGTCCATGGCAAAGGGCATCGAAGGTCCTTTCGGTTTGGTATTGGGTCATTTTTACAAATAGTTAAAAGAGTGTTTCTAAAAATTGTTTGGTTATATAACCAAAAAGTAATTATTTCTCTTGAAAAGTAGCATCTCCAACCTTGAAATTCATTGTTTTTTTTGTTAATTATAAAAAGTTTTTATAATTTTACCGTTTCATCCTTTAAAAATTACAATATTACCCTTTTGAGTTGGAATTATTTAGAATTTTGGATAAAAATTGAGATTTGAAATACGGTAATGACCTAGAATGAAAACTTAAATTTCACTACTG
Organism: Cucurbita pepo subsp. pepo; assembly: GCF_057944985.1. Lineage (NCBI taxonomy): Eukaryota > Viridiplantae > Streptophyta > Magnoliopsida > Cucurbitales > Cucurbitaceae > Cucurbita > Cucurbita pepo. The sequence goes on along the minus strand of NC_141808.1, from coordinate 15,299,175 downwards.
CACCGTTTTGTTCCAATTTTTTTTGAAGTTCTGAAGGATATCTACTTGAATGGTAATTTTGATCATGTATGTTGTACTTTCGTGTTCAACAATACGTGAGAAAAATTCGAATCTTTAACATTTTAGGTAAAAATGTAATATCTTAAGATAGTTAGGTTGCAAAACAGACATAATAATCGGATTCTGTTAGGTTAATTTTTGAGCTAACGAGATAAATACAATAGAATGGAAAAATCTTAGTAGATAGAATATATATGTCAATAAAGATGAAATAGTACATGCTCGAGTGTATTTATTTTAGTATTTATGATAAATATTGGTTTTGAAAATCATCATTCAAACAATATATTTTTAAAAAATAATATTTATCATAAACATTTGAAATAATTATCTTTGAATGAAAATTGTATATTACAAAAGAAAAAAAAAATTCAAAATGGAAAATTAAATATAGGTGTGAAAATAGGTTATTTGTCATATAACAACTAATTGGGCCATGAAATTGTTGGGCCTCCCTCATTTTATCCGGCCCAAATTTCGGCCCATTTGGACATTTCTTCTCTATTAATCAGGGGGGGAATTCTACTCCTTACAATTTTCACGTCTCTGAAAACTCGAGAAGAAGCTAAAATCCTAGAAAATGGCCACCGGGATGAAGCTCCCCATGGCTGTTAGCTTGCAGAAACCCATGGCTATGGCGGTTCCATCTTCCTCATCTCGTCTCCCTAGAGGGATCAATTTCAGGACTTGTTGCAGCATGAACGCTACAAGTAAAGCGAAAATCCCTTTACCTCCGATAAACCCAAAGGATCCATTTCTTTCGAAGCTCGCTTCAGTAGCTTCAACCTCACCTGAAACGTTGCTAAGCCGCCCTGGAAATTCCGATTCTCTTCCATACTTGGATATTTTTGATTCTCCTCAGCTCATGGCTGCGCCTGCCCAAGTAAGTAAGCTGTCCCTCGCTTAATTTCATATGCGTTTTTTGTTCTTGCTGGTGTTTATATGATTTTCTATTTGGAAACGGAGTTTTATTTAAATTAAGCTTTGTTTGGTAGCTAATGTTGTGAATTTGGTGATTTTCTTATTGGATAAGGTCGAAAGATCAGTTTCCTACAACGAGCATAGGTCGAGGAGGCCTCCGCCTGACTTGCCGTCTCTGTTACTTCATGGAAGAATTGTTTACATCGGAATGCCTGTTAAGTGATTGAATTAGTGTTACTGCTGTGCTATACGATTTAACTTGTTCTTCGAGGAACTATTCAACTAATATTAAGGGGGAATTTACCACGATTTTTTCAATATCTTATGGTCGAGTAGTTACATTGAATGAAAAAAATGAAGCATGTTCTTTAAATTATATAAAATTTAAACGTTTTAACTAATGCACGCTGTAAAGGTGCCTCTCATAATTGCATATCGTATATCTTTAGAGGCCTACAGAGTGAAGGAAATTGTAGTTCACGAACCTTGTTGATTGAACTGAAAGTGTTAATTAAGTTGTGTTGGGGTGCTTCGGTATCATGATCCTATTAAAACAGATTTTATGACCTCATTCAGCTACTGATTTTGAAGATTAGCAATTTTTTTTTTCAAGTGCTCTATACACTGTAGAATGATTTTCGTTTCTTTCCTCTCGAGTTGCATAAGCCCCTATGAAATAGCCATTCACAATATAAGTGTAACATGGTTTTTTTTCTAAGGCATAATTGATTCTAAATGGTTTAGAAACTATTGTGTCGACGTTCTGAGCAGTTTTTAACTGTCTTTTAAAAGAAGCTTTCAGCTACTTGTGTAGAGAATACCATAGTATCTGATCCCTCTTCATTCAATCATTTCTACTCTCAGTTGGTTCCAGCTGTCACGGAGCTAGTTATTGCTCAACTGATGTACTTGCAATGGATGGATCCAAAAGAACCAATATATATTTATATAAACTCCTCAGGAACAACTCGTGATGATGGTGAAACTGTAAGCTTTGAAATTATTCAGCTACATGAAACGAGTCAAATTAAGCTGTTAAAAGCATGCATATCTTCTTCTTGCTTTATAAAATCTTCTGCCTGCCGTTAGGAATTTCAGGGTTTGTATTCAGACTATGTCTTACTCATATGTCTATGTGTTCACATGCTTATTGTTAAAGTATTTATTTAAGTTTAAATTTACCGTATGTATTACCTTGACATCAAAGAAGATTTTGATCCGATGCTTTACTTTTGTCCTAGTTGATTCTGATTTGACATTAGAAGTATATTCTTTTTTTTTTTTTTTTTCCTAATAACCAAATAATTGTCTGTAGATACGAATATTTGATATGATTCCATCATTAAATTTTCTTCCCTATCAACTTAAGTTTTTGGGTTCAGTGGTAACTTAACATAGTATGAGAGGTGGAAGTCTCTCGTTCAAATCCCTATATTGTCATTTCCTCCCCATCTCATTTTGATTTCTGCTTGTTGGGTCTTTTAAAAAATTTTCAGGTCCACGAGTGAGGGAAGTATTAAAGCATTCATTTTGTTCTCAATTCAAAATCAAGAAAAACAATCTTTTAAACTTTATATTATTCCTCTCTCTAAATGAGATTGTAGCGCTCTTCTTTAGCTTGGCCAAAAGTTTGCTTGCTTGATTGGAGCCATATTTTGTAGCTTGGCTCCTTTTGGGCTGGTTTTTTTGAATTCACTTTATAATCTTTCATTTTTTTTTTGTCAATGACGGCTCAATCTTTATATGAAAACAATAAAAAATGTGATTGTAGTTTCTAGATTTTGCATTTCCAAAAATATGTTTAATTGTAATTCTTAGGATAGCTTCTTGATCCTAAATATGTGTAATTGGGTGTGGGTTAGTATTCCGAGAACAGTAATACCTGAATCAGGTAGTTTACTTCAAGTAGTACCTAACACAAAAATTACTGTAATAATAAAAAAAAGAAAGGTTCATCGACCTCAGTAGACCAATGGTAGAACAATTTTTTCTTCCTGACAAAGTACTCTCCATCAACAATAGCATGGAGATGGAGCTGTGGCTTTCGTGAGCTCTGCTAATGACAATGTTATGAGATCTGTTCATGAAAAGATATAGATTTTTCACGACATTATCCGAGTATGGAACAGAGAGGGTATGGTTTCCACTTGCTAGCGCACTATTTAAATTTAGGAAAGTGGGTTTGTACAAATACGGATGGTTTAGATGAATATTGCAAAATATGGTAATGGAGGGAAGATGGGTCTTTCTGTTTCACGAGCTAGCTTATTAATTTGATTGTGGAAATGGGTTTTATGATGCTGCATTATATCTTGTTCGGTTTGGAATGGCATTTATTCGTTTGTCATCCTTTTTTCAACATATTAAATTATTTGGCATTCAGGTCGCGATGGAGACGGAGGGTTTTGCTATCTATGATGCTATGATGCAGTTAAAAAATGAGGTGTGTTTTCTTGCAAAACCATTCCGTTCATTCCTACTATTCTTTTGCTGGCAAGATGACAACTAGATGCATTGTGGAGTCTGGAATTACTGGTTAATTTCATTGATTGGTTTCTTAGTGTAAGTTATCACTGCACCTAGGGTATGAACTCTCTGGTCATGTCCATTGTTTTCATGAAATGGTAGGCACTTGAAATTTCTAGTTGTAAAAAAGATTGAAAGAAAATATTTCTGTAATGTAGGTAGTGTCCTTGGAAATAATTATGCTTTTGTTGTTTGAATCTCTTGCTGGTTTTGTGAAAATTTTATCATCTTTCCATTTGTAAAACATGATACCAAATATCTCATACAGATACACACATTGACTGTTGGAGCTGCCATAGGTCAAGCTTGTCTATTGCTTGCAGCAGGAACTAAAGGCAAACGTTTTATGATGCCACATTCCAAAGGTTTGATGCTTTTGGCACGATACTTTCTGTTTTTGAATTGGTAACTATACTTTCTCGTATAGAATAATCAAATTTTCCCTCGAATTCATTCCAGCCATGATACAGCAGCCTCGTGTCCCTTCATCTGGTTTGATGCCTGCTAGTGACATTCTGATTCGCGCAAAAGAGGTCAAGATCCTTCTATTGCTTGATAATTTATTTGAAGTAGAACTCAGTTTCTATGACACTGATTTTTGATGGAGCTCTTAGCACTTCGATTCAAGTAGTGAAAAAGGAACTATTCAAAGTCTCAATCAAGTAACCACAGTTCATTTTTTTTTTTTTTTTTTTGCAATGACGATTTGCGCATCGTCATATATCTCGAGTGAATTGGAATTAACTGGTAGATTTGTATCTTATTCCCAAAAAATTTCAAGGGAATTTCCCCCCTACAAGGATACAAGTTGAGCTTTCTATTTCATCTCGTCTTTCAGGTGATAACAAACAGGGACACACTAGTGGAACTCCTAGCAAAGCACACTGGAAATGTAAGCCTAGACCACATTTGTTTCTACTCTTTTCTATGAACTCCAGACACGACATTCCATATAATTCGTTATACAATCTTAATATTGTCAGTCACTAGAGACAGTAGCTAATGCGATGAAAAGACCATTCTACATGGACGCAATAAAAGCAAAAGAATTTGGAGTTATCGACAAGGTAAATTAACGCACAGATCTTTTTTGGGTTGTAACACGATGCGCTTGCCTCGTTGCTTATGCCTGTAGATTATAATCTAAGTTGGCAACATGTCTCCAGATTCTTTGGCGAGGTCAGGAGAAGATTATGGCTGAAGTGGCTTCCCCGGAGGATTGGGACAAAGGAGCTGGCATCAAAGCTGTTGATGAACTCTAAATCCCCTCTCAGATCTACTCTTCATTCATAGCAAGTAAGCCTATTGTTTCTCCTTTTTGCAAACTCAAATGCCTTGTTCCTTTTTTCAGTATTCAACGTGCAGATGTGTTGTAAAGCCAATAGAATTTAATCTTTCCTTTTGAAGCATGGTTTCATTGAAATTGAAATTTGGGGTAGAATGAGAAGCATAATTTTGTTAGTACAAGGTGTCTCCCATCTCCGTATGGCATAGGTGCGTAATATCATTTAGTTGTTGAAGTGAGGAAATATTTGCTTAAGCCTCGTGCAAGTTTTTTGAACAAGTTTTTGGATAACAAACCTAAGGGTTCTCTTATTTTCTCTTATGGATGATAGAGACAATATTGATGATAGCAACGATATCGAACGTGACCTTGAAATGAAGCTGGAGTTTCTAGCTATGATGAATGTGTCGCTAATTATGGATATGATGCTGGAAACAGACTGATTTTATATCGGTTCAGGTTAGCTAAAACAATGTCTCTTGCACAATATTGATTTCAAATATATCGTGGAATTAGGGAGACATGTATTTAAACAATTTTCTAGGCGTTAAAGAATATCCCGTTAAAAAATTCCTATTTAACTTCCTTCCAAAGTGATACAAAAAGAAGAGAAAAAAAGGAATAAGGATATGATCAAACTTTTCTTTAGATGCAACAACAAACCAACTTTTAATGCATTTCTCCATTGCTAATATTGATTAAGATTGAACATAGGTTATTTTATTCACTTTTTTTACAGTTATTTATTTGTCATATTTTGCTAATTATATTCATTAATTATCGAGTTAATACCGGTTAAAGCGGTTTAAAATATTAAAATTTAGGAATTAATAATTTTAATAGATAATTTTTCAAAAGCTAATATTTTTTACTTTAATATTAGTTTTCTAGAGGAAAAGAAAAATTCAATTAATAGAAAATTATAGAAAAAGAATTATTATATAGTACTTAAAAGAGTCGGCCATTGCCTAATTCACACGTGGCATTTATTGATTTGTTAGTTGTTACTAATTGGACTTGCATTAAAGGAATTATTCAAAAAACGCGGTTTTCCCAATTTGCCAAAAAAAAAAAAAAAAAAAAAAGAAAAAAAAAGAAAAAAGGAAATTGGACTTTTACTTTTATTTATTGTTCTTTGTTGAGTTAGATAATTTTATTTATTTTTATTCCTTTTATCCCATTCACCATATTAATGAAGATATAGTTATTTTTCATCTTGGAGTTTTAATGTAATTAATTGAAGTTAGTGGTGCTTAAGTACGTGTAAAGAAAACAACTTTTTGTATCGAATATAATTTTTTTTATTATTATCATCCACTCGAACTATAATTAAGTCGGTAATTATTATATTAATTATGGATCGTTTAATAATATTTAAAAAAATTGATTTATTATAGATTAAAGAGATGTAAAAATCTTCGTAGTCTCTTAAGATATGAGTTGCTTATAAAAAATTATAAGTAAAATTATTTATAACGAGGAAGACGCTTCTTGGAATGTTCCAATGGAGAATGTTTGAAAAACGTAAAAAGTTGCCATTAGTACCCGTATAGAAAATGGTTCGTGAACAAAACCACTCGATGATGTTTTTCTTCTTAACACATAAAATTTGAACATTTCTCACAAATCAATTGAAAATATTGCACGTGACTCAATTTTTTCACCTAATGCTTGGAACAGAATTTTTCGCGTTCGAAATTGGGTATGTAAGGTCTAGTTGCAGGTTTTTATAGGTCTTAATACAATCTCTAATGGGTATGTATGTAAGGTCTAGTCGCGTTCATATTTGCCTCGGAAATTATTTTTCATTCAAGTTTGGGTCATAAAATTTCATACATGGATCATCTTTTTGGTGGGAATATTCATAAAAGAGGAAGAGACTAAACTATGAGCATCTTCCTCTCAAATTCTCGTTTTTAAATCAAGATTCTTCGTGAATTTGAATCTTTCTAAAAGAGAATATTTATTAATTTATAGACTTATCGGATTGGTATGAACTATGAACATTTAGTCATTGGGGAAATTCGCAGTCATAATGGAAACCAATTCAGAAGAGAACACATTCCATGTCCAAATTCCAAATCATGCTGCGTGCGTCAATTTGCTATCCTGCGCGGGTCAGCCATCATTTGAAGATTTCAACCAGAAAAAACAGATGTAAGATAGGGAGAAACTCCTTATCCCTAAAATCCATCCATCTTCAGAGCTTGATTCTATCAAATTTGTCTGTAAATATCTCTCTCTCTCAAGTGCCCGAGGTTGTGTCAATCGGAATCATTCGTGTAATCGTTGCTTGGCTGCTTTGTGTTGACCTATTTTTGATACTCTTTCCATCCAGGGGGCTTTTCTTCTTGTTCTTCTTGTTCTTATTCTTCTTGTTTTGTTGTGTGGATTCTTTGTATCGACTTTGATTTGATTCTCTCGTCTCTTTTGAAGAGTTGGGTGTTTAATTTTCTCCAATTTGGAGGATACCCTTTTGATCTCTCTTCGACTTGAAACAGCCAATATTGATTTTCCCTCTTTTGAAGAGCCAAATTCCTTCTATAAACAGGTTAAGTTGAGCCATTAGAGGAAGTTCTAGGGCTTTCTGGTGTGAATCTTGGAGGAAACTGTGTAGAAGAAGAAGAAGAAGAAGAAGGATGATGACAATGGAAGGAATGGAAAAGGGGGTTTTGGATGACATAATTAGAAGGCTGTTGGAAGGTAGAGGCGGCAAACAGGTTCAGCTTTCAGAGGCTGAAATCCGCCATCTCTGTGTCAACGCCAGGCAAATTTTTCTCTCTCAACCAAATCTCCTCCGCCTTAATGCTCCTATTCGTATCTGTGGTAAGTTTGATTCTCTCTCTTCTTCTGTTTCTTTCATTTCTGGATTGTAATGTTTTCTAATGCTGCTTTGGACAATCTTAGCTAAGTCTATGGTTAATTGTAGTTCAAATTGTTGCTTCAACCTATGGCTTGGAATTTTGATTAGCTTGAGTTTGTGGAATTGTAGTTCAAGTTTGTATGATCTTTATTTGGTTTATGAGACTATGATTTGAAAGAGTTCGTGTATAGTTTGGTGGGTTTTAAAGGTTTTTGAGTATGGAGTTGGTAGAATCGACGAACGGGTACTCGGTAGGCTCGATCTATGTTTGGTTTGCGCTTAGAGTTAACATATGGTTCAGTGTGGCTTGCAAATGCTTAGGCTATGGAGTTGGTAGAATCGATGAACTGGTACTCGGTAGGCTCGATCTATGTTTGGTTTGCGCTTAGAGCTAACGATGGTTCAGTGTGGCTTGCAAAAGCTTCAGCTATGGAGTTGGTAGAATCAACGAACTGGTACTCGGTAGGCTCGATCTATGTTTAGTTTGTGCTTAGAAATGAAATGATGCCATGATTTTGATGGCGTTTTGATACAATTTTCTTCTTTTGGTTTGATATTTGAGCTTTCTTGTATAAACTAAGAAACGAGCTTGAAACGATGAATAAACGACGTCAATTCTTATGAATTATAACCTTATTTCATATGCTGCCTCTTGTTAACTCTGTGCTCTGTGGGTTCTTCTTCCAGGTGATATACATGGTCAATACAAAGATCTTCTTAGACTATTTGAATATGGTGGGTACCCTCCTTCTGCAAATTATCTTTTTCTTGGCGATTATGTCGATCGAGGCAAGCAAAGTTTGGAAACGATATGTTTACTTTTGGCGTATAAAATAAGACACCCAAATAAAGTATTTCTCTTGAGAGGGAACCACGAAGATGCAAAGATCAATCGAGTCTATGGTTTCTACGATGAATGTAAAAGGAGGTTTAACGTTCGGCTTTGGAAAATATTTACTGATTGTTTCAACTGCTTGCCTGTGGCTGGACTTATTGATGGTAAGATCCTCTGTATGCATGGAGGATTATCTCCAGATTTGAAAAGTTTGGATCAGATTACGCAACTTCCAAGGCCTACCGAGATCCCCGACAATGGTCTTCTCTGTGATCTGCTTTGGTCTGATCCCGATCCTAGCATTCAGGGATGGGCAGATAGTGATCGAGGCGTTTCTTGTACTTTTGGATCAGATAGAGTGGTTGAATTCTTAGATAAGAATGACCTCGATCTCATTTGTCGTGGTCATCAGGTAAAATGCTCTTCCCTGAAGTTTAATACCAACTCTATATATCCGTTTCTATTTCGAGGTGTTGACAGTGTGCATTTTGTTGAAGTTCATCGAGATTGTTAACGTGCACGAGTATAAATTGCAAATATTTCCATCTTTCATTTTGTTATCATCGTTATGTCGTTTTTGTGATCTAACAACTAGGATGCCCTGGAAGTTGTCTATGATTCAAATACAGCAGTCTATTTGGTTGTCTTGTGTAATTCGTTTCGAAATTGTTACGGTTTCGAGCATCTCAGCTCTCTGATTCACTTTGTGCTTCGTAGTTCTTACCCAGCTCTTTAGATTTTTGAGTTCTTTTCATTTTATTACACAGGTGGTGGAGGATGGGTATGAATTCTTCGCCAAAAGAAGGTTGGTGACCATATTTTCTGCTCCGAACTACGGCGGAGAGTTCGACAATGCAGGTGCTCTATTGAGCGTTGATGAGTCTCTAGTTTGTTCATTTGAAATATTGAAACCCGAGCAAAGAACAGAAGGAAGCAGTTCGGGAATAATTCTTAAGAAGGTACGATACCGAACAAGCGAACATCTTCATCTGCCATTTTCCATTCGTTTTCGGTCTAGCATCGTTAAGACTGTTGTATTGAAAGTTCTGTATCTTTTGTTGAACAGCCTCCCAAAATTGGGAGAACTTGATTGCTTGGAGGAGTTCCTTGTCAATCCTTAGAAGATGAAAATCAAGCTCGAGCGGTGTTGGGGATGACGGAGTCGTTCGTGTTCTGCACTTCATAGTCTTCAAGCTTGTAATGACCATGTCGGAGGTCTGTCGATCGAAGCTGTAAAAATCGAGTATGTCCCCGTCCCGGTATTCGTGCAGGGGGTAGATTTGAATGGTCTCCAATGGCTTCGCTAATTGGTGTGCAGAAGTTGTTTGTGTGTGTAAAGATGAAAGCAAATGGTTCCTCCTGAAATGACTTAGAAAGAGATTGCTTCTTCCATGGTGATTATAAATGATTGAGTGAATTTCTAATGTTATAATATCCGGTTCAAATCTCTCCATTTTCTGAATTAAAAAAAATAATTAAGTCTAAATTAATAATAATACTATTTTATCTCAAAAATACTTTTAATCTTTTAAAAAATTTCAAAAATATGTTTTGAACTGAAACCTTTGTTTCAAAAATATCATTGAATTTTTAATATATTTCAAAAAAAATTTAAAACTTTACAAAATTTCATCAACACTTTTCAATTTTTCAAATTTTTTTAAAAGTTAGTTTAAAAAATATTTATGAAATTTTAATGAAATTCTAAAATTAGCGTTACCGCCCTTTGTTTTTATATATAAAAAAAAGAAGGTAAAAACCCGTGAATATGGATTTGGATAAAAATTGTCAATTACAAATTATTTTCGAACTTTTTAATATTACTTTTGAAAGTTTTAAGAGTATTTTTAAAAGTTTTAAGAGTATTTTTAAAACGTAGTACTAGTAAATATATTTTTGAATTTTTAAAAAGTTTTTAAGGATTTGAGGCGTGAGGGAATATATGGAATATGGTAAATTCCTCTTCCATTCTATCTTGTGGACATCTCTAATTATAGCCTAATCCGTTATGAGGGACATCCAACGAATATGGAGATGTGAGGGAATACCTGGAATATGCTACATTCCTCGCAGCTTTCTCAGTCTCCGCTTCGCTCGGTTCCCGTGAACATTTCTAGATATAGCTATGGTAGACATCCTACGAGTGTGGAGACCGGGGAGAATATCTGGAACTTGCTATAAATGTCTTTTGATCATAGTTTTGGAAAAACAACAAAAGTTTGTTGAACAAACACAGTAAACATTCAAGAATTTCCATCTGAAACTGTAACAAAAACTGTGTGTTGGATGATCCAACATCCCACCATTCTCCAAAGAAACAGGAAGGGGAAGAAAGCAATCAAATAAATATCAAAACTACATTACAGAATTCACCCAAGTTAATGAAGCTGCTTCATCACTCCATATCAACAAACTGTTATGCTCACCAAAAATTCTTCAGGAGATTAATCTTAATACACTAATCAAGAGAAATTATCACATTATCCAGTCCTTCCTACAATTGTACAACTACATATAACTCCATTCTTATCTTCTTTCTTTCATTCAAATGGAAGAGCAACCATGGCTGCTACTTTTCAAGCATCAGAACTTGTTGGCCAGCTGAGTCTTTTTTTTTTTTTTTTTTTCTACAAATGTTGAACCTCAATGAATATAAGCGGGAGAAGACGAGTACAACGAAGAGACGAGCGAAAAAGCATCGAAGGTCTGATTTTTCCTTTTTCTTTTAAAAGAAAGTTAATGGAAAAGAGGCATAGTTTACCTCATAAATTGGCGTAGGTGTCAGTCATCTTCTACTTCCTCTCCTGATTCCTTGAGTACCAAGAGAACTCGGACTCATATTTGCTTCAATTTTCTTCGTTGCTCGTTGAATAGCGGCATATTTCTGGCGCTGGCTATGACTTTGCCTTTTGCTGCATTATAGACAGTATAAGAATAGAACAGATGGAAAAAAAAAAAAAGAAAAAAAAAAGTGGTAGAACATTTTGGGTCTTTAACTCCTTCCTTTCCACTTTTTTGTTTCAATAATGTTTTTGAAATCGAAGCCAATTTGAAAACTAAGACAATAGCTTTTAAAAACTTATTTTTGTTTTTCGAAATTTTCGAAGAATTCAAACGTTTACAAAGGAAAGGTGAGAACTATGACTAAGAAATTATGAGAAAACAAGCACCAATTATCTTGTAGAAGCTAAAACCAAAAGCATAGCGATCGACAAACTTATAAAAACGGACTGTATTCAAATCTTGGAAAATAAAAGACCATGTAATGAAGATGTTTAGATTCCCCAACCTTGCAAACAGAAGCCCTGCTGAAAACACCACGGACCCGATCAGCCACGAAACCCGTTCATGAAAACTCATTTCTTTCACCCATTGCTGGAAAGCCTCCCAGAAACCCAAGTAACCTGTTCTTTGTGATGACACTACAGATGGTGAAGTCTTCCACGAATTAGCAATGGAGTCTAGTCTGGCTTTACTACCATAGCAAGAGGCTTCTTCATCAGGAATTTTAACTGAAAAACCTGCAGCGCTGCAAAGCTCCGTGCCATTCGAGACCCATTCGGAAGCCCTGCCACACACAAAGTCATTCACTCCACATGGTGCTAGAACCTGAACCATAAAATCTAATCAGGAAGTATATTTATTCTCGCCTTGCGGCCAAGGCTCAAGTTCATACTTCTACTTCTCGTTAGTTAAAAGATAATCGTGCATGTAGAAAAATGGTAAAAACAAACTAATATAACTTCAATGAATTTCCAATCATATTATGTTGTGAAAATAACAATAAAAATTACACACCATCACACATGAAAGTCAGCCTAACGCATCAATTTCATTCCTCAACTTTGAACATTGTGTTTATTTAGTCCATAAAGTTAATAGCATTAATGCAATACTAATGAGGCATGCCTATCAGATAAACATCTACTGAGTTGGAATGATGTGCTAGACAACTAAATAGGCTGATGGTATGTCGATGTCAATGTTTTGTCGATGGCATTCATAGAAAATACTAAACAGAAGCATAATCCTAAGTTTAAGAATTAAATTACACGTGTTGTTACCGCTTAGAGACCAGATTTATAGCTAATCCAAAGTTTTACCAATAATTAGACACCTTTTCCCTTTTTCCTTGTAAAATGAGTGTCAAGATCTATGTGCCATTAAGACAATCAGTTTTTAGAAACCTCGTTGGTCAAGGTTATTTCATACTCCAAACCTCTTTGTGTAAGGCATAACCAGCCAAAAAAAAAAAAAAAAACTGCTCACCTGCATTTTAGCATCAACAGAAAAGTAAGCATCAGAGCAAGCTTTGAAGACTCTGTTGCAGAAAGAGGCACATATTAGAGGAGGTCCGGGTCGAACGCCAACTTGTGGATCACAAATTGAGCACTCCAGAAGTTCCCATAATTGCAAGCATTCTTGGTTGCCTTCCCCTGTCGAAGCCAGCCTCCTAACAGAAAGTAAAGCCGCGTGTGTTTGGGCTACACCACAGCAAGTCCTCTTTCGGAAGACTCGACAAAGCGTCAAATCTTGAGCTTTGCTAACCTTTTTCGGAGGTTTTCCTTCCAATGAGAAGGGTGGGAAACGACCACCTTGCGAAATGCAGACATCATTTGATTCACCTACAAGAAAAACACAATTTGTAAATCAAGTCCTATTTGCAACAAAAAAGAAGAGGTAAATTAGTATTCCTTACAATCCATACGTTAACTATTAACGTGATACAAGTCATTCCCTATAACAAGTAGAAAAGAAATGAAAAATTCTACATAGCTATGTCTACCAAACCAAATTACAAATACGCATGGAAGTGAAGCACTGAAAAATTCAATATGATGAAAAGAAAAAGACTTATTCAACTTAGATATGAGACAAACATACAGCCAAGTTCATCCAAACTCATACAACCAAGTCAAACAATAAATTCACAAGAAAGAAGAAACTGCCATAAAGTTTTGTGTTCTACAAGAAAAGAAAATTCTTCACTCACCGATCAATACTCATTGATAGAAGGCTGATTCCAGAGATTTAGAAAAACAACCATGTTTCCAGATATGAAACAAAAGAGTTGATAAATTGGAAAGAAAAACGTCTAATTTGTCAAAAAATTACACAAAATAAGGAATAAAACTTCATTGCATCCAAAAAATCTCGTAAGATCAGAGCGCAACTCGCAGAGTCAAAACCCAGCAGCAATCTCCGGAAATCAGGCACAAAAATCAAAATAAACACCTAATTTATTTCAATTCGACACGATTATGAATCATTTTGTAATGAATCTAAAATGAAAACAGGACTCGTAAAGAAACTATGTTGCAGAACAGTCGAAGAAGGGAATCGCGGAAGAAAGAAAATCAGTTTACCAGATGAAAAGGGAAGCAGCAGATTGAAATTTAGCAGCATGAATAAGTGCCAAATATTTATATTATTCGTCCTTTGCGCCATTTTTGAACTCCTTCGGTGCAACTTCCAATTCACAGACACGAAGAAAGAAGACGATGCTTGGATTTGCAGAGGGACGGACTTTCTGGTGCTGACGGATACTGAACAACCAGTCCTTTTCTGTCCATTGGGCCCAAGCCCAACGAAAATAGTTTCGGCTTAATTGGTTGAGACCCATGGGATTTGGGCTTTTTACCGTTAATGGGCCCAATCTTACTAATGAATTACTAATTTACATATTTGTTATAATTTAAAGGCAAATAAAATTTGTTTAGAAAATACTTTTAAAAGTTTCAAAAAGTTCTTAATTTTAAGATTTTTTATTTTTTATTTTTATTTATTATTATTATTATTATTTTTTAAAATTCCCAACAATTACTCATTTCTCATATTTGTTCTATTGTTTTTTTTTTTTTTTTTTTTTTTACCATTTTCTTTGAAGCTATCTTGAGTCGGGAAAGAACCTGTTATGAAACTCTTGGGATTTCATCCAAAGTACTTTTAGATCTAAATTATCTAAGAATCCCAAGAACGATAAGGAATTAACTCAAAGAAAATTTTTGGAATGCATTACCTTGTTTATCAAGATTAGGAGTAAAGTAAACTCGTTTCTAAACCAGATAATTTGATTAAGGTTACTCAAATGATTCAACAATTTATAATTTGTTGTACTCGAAAAGTACCGGCGATACTTAACTACGAAAGGGAAAGAGAGAGGAAACGTTTTAGATGAAGGCATGAGAGGGAACGTTTTCAAGGGTTATTAAAATACTCAGCGTTGTTAATCATATGAAATACACGGTGTGTAATTTTTCCACTAAAACCATTTTCAGTAATCACTCTTCACATCATTAGAGGCGGGTTACTCAATTCATAACACTGTGTAACTCTTGTCACATGAAAATCAATATCATTTCCTGCGCCTTAAAATAATTATCTTTGACTCATTATCTGATTCACACAAAGTGTAACCCTTATCTTGAAAACCATTTTCTGCCTACCCAGAGTGATCATTAGTGGCTGAGTAAACATATTCTCAGTCGTCAAACATAATATGCATGCAATAAGTCTCAAAACATTTATTTTTATGATCAAACATACCTCATATGACACAGCCACAACCATACAATAATAAATATATTTAACCATTTTAACTTTATGGATGTTTTTTCGAAAATGAAATATGTTTACTCTCTTGATTTACAGCGAATTGAATCCAATCCTAAATATGATCCCAACATGAAAAACAAAACCCATTTAAAATGAAATACTACCCTAATATTCTAATGGCAACAGGTTTAGAGATTTACCAAAATTATCACTTATACCCGTAAGTATCTCGATCAAAGTAGTAAATTTCAAAAAGCCTCAATAGAATGTGTTTGATCTAACCCAAATATTATATTTACAAAACTCTTAATCTAAATAAAATTTAAATCCAATCTCCCACTACTAGTTTTGGATTAAGAGATAAATCTAAGCCATTAAATTCTACAACTAAATTTAAAGTATATTATACATCATTTAAAAATTATAATTATCTTCATCTATATTTTAAAATTCACAAACTTAATTGACAAGATCAAATATGTTTAGCCAATAGTTTATTTTTCTTTTGAAATAATATTTGAATTTATCTTTTCTAACCCAAAACTAATAAAAACTAAAATCTAAAAAGGAAACCAATTTGAAATTTCCGAAGATTTAGCGAAGTTGGAATCCTATCCTTAAAGGAATAGGAAATTGAAAAACAAATGAAAACCCTTTTATGTTCCCAAAAGGAATGGGAAAGGATAGTAAGCTATAAAACCAAACCTCTCACCCTTCCACCATTCAACAATTCCAATTGCAATTCAGAAGTTGTTCAACAATGGCGGCTTCCACCAAATCTCCTTCCTCTATTGTTCTTGCTGTTCTTCTTGTTCTTCTTTCAGTTCTTGGCTGTCCTTCATCCAAAGCCCATCTGCTCAAAACTTGTATGTTCGACGCTATTTACCAACTCGGCGATTCAATTTCCGACACTGGAAATCTCATTCGTCAAAACCCCAACACCCCATTTTCTAATCTTCCTTACGGTGAAACGTTCTTCAACAAATCCACTGGTCGCTGCTCCAATGGTCTTCTCATGATTGATTACTTTGGTATCCCTTCCTTTTTAACCTTATATTGTACTAATATTGTGAAGCCCCCCAAATTGGTGTCTAATGATATGTCAAATTGGTGTCTAATGATATGTCAAATTGCAGCTTTGGACGCTGGACTTCCCTTGGTGAACCCTTATTTGAACAAAGATGCATTGACAAGGCATGGTGTGAATTTCGCAGTGGCTGGTTCTACGGCTTTGTCTTCTCAACTTCTTTCTCAAAACCAAATCTTATCTCCGCTCACCAACTCTTCTCTCAACCAACAACTTTATTGGATGTTCTCTCATTTCAACTCCATTTGCTACAATCAAAGAGGTTTCTAATTTCTCTCCAATTAATTATATTTTCTTTTATATATCTTCATTTTAATGTGTATTTTGTTTGGTATCTTATAGATTGCAACGAGAAATTAAGGAATGCTTTGTTCTTGGTGGGTGAGATCGGTGGGAACGATTATAATTATGCGTTGTTCCAAGGCAAAACTATTCCAGAGGTGAAAGATATGGTGCCCCAAGTTGTTCAAACCATAAAAAGCGCCGTTGAGGTAATTTTGGGTATATATTAACTTCTTGAATTAGGGTTTTTTTTTTTACTTATCTCTGACATTTTTTGTGTGCAGAAAGTGATAAGCTACGGAGCTACTCGAGTTGTTGTTCCTGGAAACTTTCCAATCGGATGTTTACCCATCTATCTCACCGGATTCCAAACCAATGATACAACTGCCTACGATGAACTTCATTGTTTGAAAGATTTGAATGGCCTGGCTACTTATCACAATGATCAAATCAAACAAGCTATTGCAGTGCTCAAGAGAGAGAATCCACACACCATAATCGTATATGGTGACTACTATAATGCATTGTTGTGGATCCTTCGTCGTGCTTTTACCCTCGGTATGGTTTTCTTAATTATTATTAGCTTAATACAAAAAAATTGATATCTTAATCATTCATGTTTGTTGTATTTAGGGTTTGATGAAACTTCTTTGCAAAAATCATGTTGCGGGATTGGAGGAGACTACAACTTCAGCCTCATGAAGATGTGCGGAGTTGGTGGAGTATCAGTTTGTTCAAATCCAGATGAACGTGTTAGTTGGGATGGAATCCATTTGACTCAAAAGGCTTACAAATTCATGGCATATTGGCTCATTCACGACATCTTTCCACAACTTCATTGCATTGTTTGAATTTTGTTTTAGTTGTTTCTTTTTGGTTTTTTAGCTTTCCTATTTGGTTTTTGTTGTTTTTATTTTTTTTATTTTTTTTATTGGTGGGTGTGATATTTTATAAAGTTCATTAATAGAATATTAGTATTTTTTTTTTTTTTGAAACATATGAATATATTTGGTTGATATTTTTTTCATTATGGTTAAGAATGAAGCTCTGATTCGATGTTAAGAATGAGAAGCTCTGATGTCATGTTAAGAATGAAAAACCGAGGTGGAATTGAAAGTCCAAGAAACATAAGTGAAATCGAAAGTCTGGGATACATAGGTGGGATCAAAAGTCCCATCCGATCTTCATCAATGTTCACAGTATTTAATATAATAAAACTAAATTCTAAAAATAAGAGATTCCACCCACCAAATATTATATCAAATATACTATTAACAAATTCATACCCAAAATCTAACTATTTCTATCTAAAATATATTCCAATAATTACATTATTCCAAAAGCTAAGAAATATAATGAAATTATCCTCATGAGCATGTTTGGTTGTTGTCAGATAGAAAGCTGTAATTTGAGTATTAAATTGGGTTTAAAATGACACTATATCTACCCCTCAAAAGTGTGAATACATCTTAAAAATATTATTACGGAAACGTTGAGATATAATATCTAGGGAAGATATAATATCAATGACAATACACACCTCCCATTCCAATTCTATTTCTATTTCTCATTCTTAACTCAAACAAAACAAAGCTAAGAATGAGAATTAGAATTGGGATCGAAGGTTCAATCTTCATAGATATTCACAACATTTAAATATGATACAAGCTACCAACTTAAGTTAAGAATGAGAAATAGAAAGAAGCCCTTTAAAGTTTGAAATGGCCAGCTTTTCCACACTTGTAACAAACTTTAAATGGCTTCTTTGACGACTCCTCACTTTTGAATTGATGAAGGCTATGAATGAAAATTCGATCTCCTTTGATATTTGCCATGCAACACATCTTCTGACTTTGGGGAAAGCTCTTTGTTGTTAATCATTTGCTTAATCAAAGTATCCTGATTAGAAAGCAAATTCTCCAATTCAATAACTGCAGGCTGATTTGTATACCCTTGTATTGAGGAAACAAAGGGCATAAAGTCTTTTCGTAATCCACGACTAAGACAACACCGAGCATCACTCACTGTCTCTTCAGCATCTAATTCTGACATTTCAGAACACAGTTTTTTCACTTTCAAGAAATATTCTTCAGAAAAATTACCTTGAGTTACACATCTAGTTCATTCTCTGAAATTGCAATCGAGCTGTATTTTAATTAGTAAACAGCTTTTGAAGTGTTTCCCAAACTTGCTTTGGTGACTTAAATCAAGAACATGATCAATATATTCCTTGCTAATCAAAGTTCACAAGGTAAATAAAACTTTTCCACATTTGATCTTCCATTTTCGGCGTAATTCAGCATTCTGAGGAGTATCTGCTGGAATTTCTGTGTCATTACCTTCAATTAAATCCCACAAATCTTGCGCCTTTAGATAACCTTCCATACATAATTTCCAATAATTATAATTATTGCCAACAATCTTTTCCATAGATATACCTATAGAAGCACTTCCACTGTTATCTCGTTGAGTAATAATATCAAACCCTTGATTACCAACTTGGCTCTAATACCAACTGACACAATATCTACCACTCAAAAGTGTGAATAGATCTAAAAATATTATTACTCATCCGAGGTAAGAATGAGAAATAGAATTGGGAACTCAAGAAAACAAAACAGAGTTAAAAATGAAAAATAAAATTATGATCGAAGGTTCAATCTTCATTGATATTCATAACGTTTAAATAAGATTTAAGCTAAGAACTAATCCTACAAATAATAAAAATATAAGCTAACTAAATCTTATAATAAAATAAAATATATTACTCATCAAATCACAAACAGAAAATATTAACTTATTACGAAGATATATTTCCTAACTAATATATTATCCAAATATTAATCGATTACGAATATATTGACAAATTCAAACTAGTAATAAGTTGCACTAAAGTCTGACATAAGACACATCAAAATATAAAATATTTTATTAATAAATTACCTTAAATCCACCACCCAAAACACCATAAAAATGTGATTGAAGTAGCATCACAATTAGCTTTGAAACCAAATTGAAAATCGAGCCTCAAATTTGGCATAGAACATTTGACCAACCCTAGCAGTCAACCTCGCTCACTTGCAAAGCTTATGAGCATTGACCCAACTCATTTATAGTGTTGTAAGTTCGTATGAAGATGTATTGTTATAACTCTCATTTACTTTGGTTCATAAGTCATTAAGTTCATAACCCTTTTTATTCATATTCTCATGGGTTAGATGCGGAATCATTGTCATTTTGTATTTGTCTAGAGACAATTGGGAGGAACTTTGTTTAGAGGCTTTGTAGTGTGAGAGATACACTTGTAAACACTTTGGTTATAGTGATTGGCTATCACCCGTGGATGTAGGGGGATTTCTTCTCTCTGAACCACCTAAATCTTTGTGTTGTTTGTTTAATTTTTGTTTGTTGGTGTGTGAGTGCGATCGATCTTGCTTCTGCTTCCAAATAACAATTGGGTACCAGAACATTTTGGTTGTGGCATTAGGGTACAACATTTGGTAGGCAGATTCAACAAATGGTATCAAAGCATTGAAGATTGTGGCATTACAACACAACAAGTGGTATCAAACCATTGAAGGTTGTGGCACTACGACACAACAAGTGGTATCAAAATATTGAAAATTGTGGCATTACGACACAACAAATGGTATCAAAATATTGAAGATAGTGGCATTACGACACAACAAGTGGTATCAGAGCGCCAGGTTGTGACATTTGGGGTATTGTGAAAGACTTAACCTCATCAACCACTAGACGTGCTCACATTCACCATCAATTATTGAAAATAAGTTTCTCATTGCAAGTTTGCTTATCTGTTCTATTTTCAAGAATTATGATTATCTCAATCCATTTGATTTTGTTGGCTTTGGTGGCTCAATTTAATCTTGAGGTTGCACAACTTGGTATAAAAATCAGTTCTCTGGTAGGGAGATTTGCAATAAGAAATATATATGACAAGACCAGTTGGTGTTATCAAGTAGTTGGACAACCACATTTGATACGTAGATTTTGCAAGCGTAATTTTATTGGGGATGTTATCATTAGCGTATAATTTCAAACCCTAAATTCTCATTGGAATGAAATTTGAAATTAATTCTAAACCCAACTTTTATTCATTAAATAGTAATGCGAAGTACATGAACTTTGAGTTTGAAATCCAACCCTAAAAGGCTACATCAAACTAACAATATGGTCTTTATTTCCTCATATATGGGTAGCTTAAAGCGTAATTTGCGACCTTCAAATTACACAACTCCCTTGAAATACTAATTAGGCGACTTAGATAGAGATGCTATTCGGAATTCCTTTGGCAGTGAGTCCTTCAGTACTTGATGGAACAAGTAGGGTGTAGGGCATGTTAACAGGTCCAGATCGATTCTTCAACTTCCCATCTTGATTCCTTTGCATAATTCTATTCTCAACTTCAAACAGCTCTTTCCCAAATTTCTCAAACGCTTCCAATGCAAATTTATCCGAAGTCCACTCGATGGAAGCTCTTTGCCCAAGATACACCTCATCCGAAGCATGCTTTGACAAGATTTCAATGACTGAGATACCAATAAGTGCTTGTAGTTCTGAGGTGATTGTTCTTAGGAAGGCCTTCTCAGGATTGGACTCAAGCTCCTTATACTCAGCGGTGCCAACTTCAGGCATCAACCTGCGGCTTGTAGTTGGCCTATTGAGAACATAGCCTCCATATGGGTATTGTCCGAAGTTCACCGCTGCATGGAGAGCTGAAGCGATCCATATGATGGTCGTGCATGACTCAATCAGCTCGGATAAAGTTTGCATTTTTGGCCACCATGGTTCGTGTTTCTTGTCAGCGTGGCCTTTCTCCCGCAGCTCAGTCCACCAAGATTGGAGTTCGAAGTCGTTTTGGATTGCCTTGTCGCCTTTGTAGTAAAGAGAACAATAATCTGTAACCCATGATTTGATGGCCGACCAAATCTCAAGCCCATCGACAGCAAATGGATAATCATTTATTAGTAGTCGAAGTCCATGCGGGGAATTCGAGTCCTCAATAGCTATTCCTCTACACAAATCAAACCCAAAGGAAGTCAATACGAAATTCATGTCGAAGATGATTTTGTTAATATATCATCACTAGTCCAATAAGGTCAAACCAAATTATCTATGAGTCAATTGTCGGTGCATTTTAAAAAAATGATTTAGGTATTTTAGGACTAAATTGTTACTAGAATAAATGGTTAGTATCGGCTATAAATACCCTTCCACCCTACCAATGTTTTTCATTCCAAGAAATGCAAAGTTGAGAGAGAGAGTCTTGTAATCTCTTCTGTTAATAAAGAGTGGGAGTGTTTCTCATGGAGAATTGTGTTCAACCGATTTACCTCTTGATGAGATTATTAGGTAGTGCTTGGTCAGGGAAGGTCCACTCCTTGTAAATGTAAGATGACAATTCCATAGCATATTTGGATGGAAAATGGGTCGATTCAATCAGACCATTCGCATTAATCAAAACTTGTCTCGCCGATGCGTTAATAAACATGGTGTCTTTGTAATGAGGAACGAGTAGCTTATGAATTGGATGAATCACACTCAATTGTCGATGTGTTGCAATAATAAAAGGTTCGAGTACTGCATGAGTATGCAACCTGTAATTTCAAAAGAGTTGGTATCGTAAGTTCGTAATTGATACGTTGGAATTGAAGAATTATTTGGAAAGATTCATACCAATGGCTGATGAGTTGATGATATCCAACATCATTTACACCTACATAAGCTTTAGCCAATAGCCAAATTGAGCCTTCGACGCCCTTTTCAGCTGGGAAGTAGAGTTTACTAATGGCACCAAGTTCATCTCCTTGAGGGTGTGGCAAGCTCAACTCGATAACCAAAGGCTTCAAAGTCCCATCATCTTTCAAAAAGAGCAATGTTCTTGTGGCATATGTTTTTGTGGATGTTGCATTTATTCTTCTAAGATATGGCATCAACGCATCATGGTGGTCTAGTATGTAGAGTTTGTTTTGTTTGATTGCCTATCCAACATAATCAACAAATCATTTTTGGCTATTTTCATCTAAACTATGAGAAGAAAAAAATCAAATTTGTTTTCGAAGTCATTTAAAATCACCTCACCTCATCGACTGTGAGTCCGTTCAAATCATTCTTTATGTGTTCCTCAGTGATTGTACTTCTTTGATTCCCGTAAACTTTTGGGTCAAGCTTACTTACCGGTGGAAAAACCTGTGAATATAAAAATAAATTGAATTAACGAATGGGAAGAAAAGAATAAGATTTGAAAAAATTGATATTGAGTCTGCATTAAGATTACTTCAAGACGACGAATCACTAGAGGATTGACTCCGGCTAACATTTCTCTTGCAAATTCTTCATCTGTGCTCCATGCAGATTTGTTATCTGTTCCATATCATTACACGATCAATGCAATAATAAACTAAAAACTAGTAAAATTTGGTCTCAAAACATGTTGTATGAAAAAGATATCCATGTTGTTACCTTTGACAACTTGGGGAGTGGGAAATTTGAGGAATTTTTCACCATCATTCCTAAGAAGAGCTTTGAACAAAGGTGGTGTGAGGTCCTCGGTGAGAGTCTTAAACGCATTAAATGGAACGGGAAACCCTCCTTGAAAGAGATCATCAACTTCCTTAAAATTGTCAAACTCAGTCGGAGTTGCATCAAATATGGATTGAAGCCCTGGTTTGATAGATATCGAAACCGCTTTCAAGGTATGCCCAAGGAAATCCGACATCTTCAAGTGCCCGAAATTCTCGTCTTTTGGTACGTAGATGTCTAAGCTCATCACTTGTGACAATCGACTCTCGTAGTTGTGGTCTGCAAATAAAGAAATATGATTTCATGATTCAAATTATAAGTTCCTTAGTTTTAAAAATGTCTATTTTTTACTTTTTAGTGATAGGTCGTTAACTTATTTATATCTTTAACCTGACGTTAGTTAAATACAAACGTGAAAGTATAATTTAACCTTAGAAACCAGTAAGTCTTACCTTTTCTTGCTCGTGGTCTTCCAGTTCTTCCTCTACGAGGGTAAGGATACTCTTGGCTACCACCAAGAATAGGACGATGGTCACCATCGTCAGGATCAGCAAGGTCGTTATAGACATCATAGTCATAGATTCTATCCCATTCCTTCCGCTCTCCGGTTCCATCTCCTCTAAAATTCGAGAGCTCTTCCTCTCTATACTTACGAAGAGGAGCTGGTGTGTCGTTTGGAAGACATGTCTACGTGCCAATAATTCCATTAAAAACATAAAACCTCGACGAAAGTAAGACGAGAGAGAGAGAGAGAGAGAAAGACGAAAAACAAATGATTACATGATTAGCGAAGAAAATACGATCTTTCTTGTATCGTGGAGAAGGGTAAACCCATGAGTTGCAATCGAAATGGACGTTTCCATAGCCAGGAACATCCTCAAGAGTGAGTGACTTGAGGAAGAACTCACTTGTATGCCCATTTCTTATGTAGAAAGCTCCTGGAAATCCAAAGTCATCTTCCCAATTAAAGTTGATTTGAAACACAGATTCTCCGGTGAATAGCGGGGGGAGTGAAGTGAGCCACCTCTCCAAAAACGCCTTGCTCCCGACCTTCCCTCGTGAGTCATTTGCTGTGGATATCACTCATTACAAAGTGGACACCAAATAGAGATAACAAAGAGAGAGAGTTAGAGAAAGAGAGATGTTACAAGCATGAGTGGCGCTGATGAGCTGAAGAGAAACGCCGCCGCCCAACAGCTCCGTGAAGTTATCGAGAAGAGAGGAATGGAACTCAGTGAAATCCAACACATTGCTTCGCATAAGAATGAGTTTCCCTTTGATCTTCTTTCCCCGGAGATGGGTGACTCTGTCTATGATGTTACCGCCGGCATTGATGACGGAGCCGGCAAGGTCTCCGGTGGTATTCAAGGCTCCCTCTACGATGTTCTTCCCAATTCCAAACATTTTGTATGTCTCTAATTTGGAAGTGCTAGAGAAGATGGTTTGGAGAAGAGGGTTTCAGGGAATGCTATTTATAACACTAAAAACTTTGTCCTTTCTTCAATATCAACACATGTTCATAGCCATACCCACCTCACACCTCACATCATTCACATTTTCAAATCCCTCAATAATAGATATATTTATTTAATTAGTTTTCGACCTCGATATCCTCATTTATACATTTTTATTTTTCGTCATATTTTTATGTGAAATCTCACGTTCATTGAAGAGGGAAACAAAGCATTTTTTATATGGATGTGGAAGGTTTTTACTAATAGACGCGTTTTAAAAATCGTGAGGGGAAATCCGAAAGGAAAAGCCCAAAGAGGACAATATCTGCTAGCGGTGGGCTTGGACGATAACAAATGGTATAAGAGTCAGACACATGGCGGTGTGCTAGTGAAGACATTGGACCCAGGAAGTAAACACAGA
This sequence comes from Cucurbita pepo subsp. pepo, assembly GCF_057944985.1. NCBI lineage: Eukaryota > Viridiplantae > Streptophyta > Magnoliopsida > Cucurbitales > Cucurbitaceae > Cucurbita > Cucurbita pepo. The sequence goes on along the minus strand of NC_141808.1, from coordinate 15,274,343 downwards.
GCGGTATCCTAGTAAACACGTTCTAAAAATTTTACGGGAAAATCTAAAAAAGAAAGGCCAAAAAAATTACAGTGGTAAGCATTTTTTTTTTTTTTTTTTTTTTAACTAAGTAAATAAATATAATAAAATAGTTATATAAAAATTTAAATTTGGGCATTGAAAGTTGCAAACTTTCTTTTCCCATATCTTATCGGCAAAGAAGTAAGGAATTCCTTCGTCTTTTTGTGCCAATTCAATTAATGAACAGATCCCCAAATCCCCCTCCAATCATTATTATATTATTTAATTATATATTATATAATAATAAAATATTATATATATACACCTAGGTATATATAAAAAAAAAGTTACAATAATATTCATAAATTAAAAAATAAAAATAAATTAATTTTAAAGGTATTTTTAAATTTTAAAAGTTCTATTAGTACTTTCTTTTTAAATAAAAAAGTAAAAATATAATTACCTTTGCGTTATATTTAAAAATATTTATGAAATTTTAAAAGTACATTAACACTCTAAACCTTATAAAAAAAAGTTTAAAAAAAACTTTACAGTCAATATATGGATGAAAACCGTTCATCAACGCCTCATAGATTATCTACAGAATTTTTAATGGTACTTCTGAAAACTTATGAGCATTTTTTTAAACATGATACTAATAGTAAATGAAAACTTTTCATAATCTTTTTTTGAGCTTTCCGGGATTCTCCTCAAGGTTTTAAAATGTGTCTCTTAGGAAGAAGTTTATGCATCCTTATAAAGAATATTTTGTTCCCCCTATGTAATCGATGTGGGATCTCACAATCCACACCCCTTTATGACCCAGCGTCCTCGCTAGCACACCATCTGGTATCCACCCCACACCGTCCAATGTCCACCCCCCTTCGAGGTTCACCGTCCTCACTAGCACACAACAAAAATTAACGCTTTATTGAGTAAATTTTTGTCTTTGTTCATGCTTTATTATAATATATATATATAACGAATAATGTTATCCTTTTTAGCATTTCAATGAGGGTGCAACGAAAATGTATTTATTAAAAAATAAATATAAGGAAATAATTCAAATGTGAATCATATGAATTTTGGGGCAGGGAGATCTATATTGAAAGGGACAAATATTTATTATTCAAAGATAATAATTAAAAAAATCTAAATAAATTTCTTATTTTTGTATGAAGATAGAAAAATAATTACAAATAATTAACACATGGGTAATAATATTTTTAAAAAATTATTTGTAAAACATAAAATATATTTGTAGTTACTTTTAATAAGATACAAATACATATTGTTAATTTTATTGTACACGACTTGTGGGGTTTACTCTTTGAAGGTGTCGGGACCATCAGGTGCCAAATCCTGGACAGTGAATTTAACCATGGTTAGACTTCCTGGACGGTGAGTAACGAAAAAGACTTGTAACCGAGTAATTATAAAAAGAACTTGTCATCAACGCTCCAAAAAAGATATCAAATCTCATACGAAACTAAATGTCGTAGAACTCTCTCAACAATTCTAAAAACTCAATTATTTCATTTCCTCCCAAATTATTTTTATATTTTTTATTTTAAAAGTAAAAGAACAAAAAAAATTAAATGATTTTGAATATAAAAACATACCTAAATTATTTTTATATCTTTATATTCTAAAAGTAATAAGAACAAAAAAAAAAAATTAAATGATTTTGAATATAAAAACTTGCCTAAATTATTTTTATATCTTTATATTCTAAAAGTAATAAGAACAAAAAATAATAATAAATAAATGATTTTGAATATAAAAACTTACCTAAATTATTTTTATATCTTTTTATTCTAAAAGTAATAAGAACAAAAAAAGAAATTAGATGTTTAGACGAACACGACTCTCATGGCTTTGTTTTGTACTTCCCCAAAATGCCTTGTACTGGAGATAGTATTCCTTGATTATAAACCCCTGATCATTCTCTAAATTAGCCGATGTAGGACTTTCATCATCCAACACTTCACTTTGAGCATAAGCTCTGATGGCTTTGTTTTGTACTTCCCCAAAATGCCTTGTACTGGAGAGAGTATTCCTTGATTATAAACCCATGATCATTCTCTAAATTAGCCGATGTAGGACTTTCATCATCCAACACTTCCTACGATTTTTCTATTATGGTTTTCACGTATGTTAAAAGAAAGTCAGATTCTGGATTGAGTTGGCTCGTGTTGAGACGTTTGATTAGACTCCAATTATTTAAATTGTAAAATTTTCAACCTAACCCATCTTTAAATAACGAATCAAACTCAAAAATTTCAAAATATATTTTAAAAATAAATATCTGGTGGATTGATATATATTTTAAAGTTAACAATAAATTCAAGTCGATTTGGTTCAACCCTATCTAATTTTAGGAGAATCTATGAATCTAACTCAATTTACAAAATTTTCATTTATTTGAACTCAACCGAACACAAATAAGTTCGTAATCCAATCAAACTGCATGTATGTATTAGATTGGATTGATCGAATTTTTCGATTAATAAAAAATAATAATAATAATAATAAAAAATAATAAATATTAGGGCTCCTATGTCTAAAACACTTTTCATTGTTAACTTTTTAATCTCACAAATTTATTATTTTGTCTTTTTCACGTACTTTATTTATAGAAAAAAAAACATTAGTTTATAACATACTTTCATTTGAAAATAAAAAAAAAATATTTTGGTTTACAAATCAAATAATAGATTTAAAATTAAATTGGAATTATATAATTTTATTCTCTTGATTATGAGGATGATTTACAATAATAATAATAATAATAATAATAATAATAATAATTTGATTTTACGTTTGAAATTGAATTGAAACTATATTTTCATTAATACTAATATTTTATTAATGAACTTTATAAAATATTACACCAAAAACAAAAATAATAAAACAAAACCAAAACCCAAAAACTAAGAAAAAACAGGTAAACAAAACTCAAACAATGCAATGGAGTTGTGGAAATATGTCGTGAATGAGTCAATATGCCATGAATTTGTAAGCCTTTTGAGTCAAATGGATTCCATCCCAACTAACACGTTCATCTGGATTTGAACAAACTGATACTCCACCAACTCCGCACATCTTCATGAGGCTGAAGTTGTAGTTTCCTCCAATCCCGCAACATGATTTTTGTAAAGAAGTTTCATCAAACCCTAAATACAACAAACATGAATGATTAAGATATCACTTCTTTTGTATTAAGCTAATAGTAATAAAGAAAACCATACCGAGTGTAAAAGCACGACGAAGGATCCACAACAATGCATTATAGTAGTCACCATATAAGATTAGAGTGTGTGGATTCTCTCTCTTGAGTACTTCAATTGCTTGCTTGATTTGATCATTGTGATAAGAAGCCAAGTCATTCAAATATTTTAAACAATGAAGTTCATCGTAGGCGGTTGTATCATTGATTTGGAATTCGGTGAGATAGATGGGTGAACATCCAATTGGAAAGTTTCCAGGAACAACAACTCGAGTAGGCTCCGTAGCTTATCACTTTCTACACACACACACACACAAAAAAAAAAAAAAAAAAAAAAAAAAAAAAAAAAAAAAAAACGTCACAGATAAGTAAAAAAGCCCTAATTCAAGAAGTAAAATATATATACAAAATTACCTCAACGGCATTCTTTATGGTTTGAACAACTTGGGGCACCATATCTTTCCCCTCTTGAATAGTTTTACCTTGGAACAAAGCATAGTTATAATCATTCCCACCCATCTCGCCAACAGAGAACAAAGCATTCTCGAAGTTGTTGGTTAATGATGTCAAGATCTTCTCCACAACCTGTATCTCGGGTAACATTTCTCCGTTTCGATTTAGTTGGTTTACCACAGTCTGTACCGCATAATGTAGTCAGATACATTTTCTAACTCCTTCATCTTCATGCTCTTCAACTCACCACGAAGAGTTTGGAGATGCACTTGCTTGACTCAGTTGATTCCTTTGAACACCTTTTCTAAAGTGTCCCACGCTTCTTTTGAAGTAGTTGCACTAACAATCTTCTCAAAGCCCGACTCGTCAACAGTCCGGAACAGCATGTATAATGTCACCTTATCCTTTGATCGCAATTCTTTTAACGTCTTGTTTTGTGCCGCCGTATAACCTATGGTATCCTTTGGTTCTTCAAAATCTTCTTCGACCACCTCTCATGCATCTTGAGAGCCGATAAGAGATTTCATTTGCATGCTCCAATTCTCGTAGTTCGTCTTTGTTAGAAGCGGTAGCGACATTTGACCCATCACATTCGCCATCAGCTTGGATACCAATTTGTTAAAATAAAACTCACTAACCTGTGAAGTAAATCTCACACACTAACGATAACTTGTGAAGTAAATCTCACACACTAACGATAGAACTCTCCTTTGTGAAAATAAGACAAAGAGTAAGAGAGGCAAATAACGTTGATTTTATGAAAAAAAGCATTTTCTATTACTCTTTATTTATTTGCTCTCCTGCTGTCCTTTGCTCTTACTTTACAATAAAAGGATTAGGTATTTATAGGTTTTTATAGGTTTTCTAACCCTAATAATAGGTTGAGAGAGACGCCCATAACCCTACCATTACTCGTACAAAGGCTCTTGGCCTTTTCTTTCGCTTAACTTTTCAAATTTACCTCTCCTAACAAATTACTTAAATTTAACATTTAATATTTTAAATTTATTTCTACAGAGACCACCTAAGACAATGTTGTTTAGGTCTCATTCATGTTGTATGTGTTTGTATTCTCTAGCCCCAATAGCGGGGTCACTTGTTTAATGGGTCACTTGCTAAGTATTTCCAGAAAAAGTAAGGGACCCATCTACGATTAAAGGTGGTGTCGCATTAAAAAACATAGAATCTATGTTTGAGTAGTTGCATTTTATTTTATAAATGTTAGGTTAGTATAGGGTATCCTTTTAATTTTTTTCTTTAGTTTTATTTTATTTTGCATTGAGTATTTCTCGTTGTTAAGACTCTTATGCAAACGTATTAATCCATGACATTGTCTTATAAAATTATTTTAAATGAATGCTTCGGCATTAAAATTTATGTCATGTGTATGGTGACAGCTCTATTTCAGCAGTAAATTAGGGTTGTTACAAGGTGTCTTAAACCCAATTTAATACCCAAACCACATAAACTTCTATGAAAACATACCATTTGAGAGTAATGAAACATGTTCACGATGACAATTTCATTATATTTCTTAGTTTTTGGAATAATATAATGAAAATATCAACAAAATATTTACTATGTTTCAAAAAATATTTTAAAATAATACCAATATTCTATTAATGAATTTTATAAAATATTACACCAAAAAAACAATAAAACAAAAACAAAAGCCAAAAGCTAAAATTCTATTAATGAACTTTATAAAATATTACACCCAAAAAAAAAAAAAGCAAAAACAAAATAAGAAAGCTAAAAACCAAAAAGAAACAACTAAAACAAAATTCAAACAATGCAATGAAGTTGTGGAAAGATGTCGTGAATGAGCCAATATGCCATGAATTTGTAAGCGTTTTGAGTCAAATGGATTCCATCCCAACTAACACGTTCATCTGGATTTGAACAAACTGATACTCCACCAACTCCGCACATCTTCATGAGACTGAAGTTATAGTCTCCCCCAATCCCGCAACATGATTTTTGCAAAGAAGTTTCATCAAACCCTAAATACAACAAACATGAATGATTAAGATATCAATTCTTTTGTATTAAGCTAATAATAATTAAGAAAACCATACCGAGTGTAAAAGCACGACGAAGGATCAACAACAATGCATTATAGTAGTCACCATATACGATTATGGTGTGTGGATTCTCTCTCTTGAGCACTGCAATAGCTTGCTTGATTTGATCATTGTGATAAGTAGCCAGGCCATTCAAATCTTTCAAACAATGAAGTTCATCGTAGGCAGTTGTATCATTGGTTTGGAATCCGGTGAGATAGATGGGTAAACATCCGATTGGAAAGTTTCCAGGAACAACAACTCGAGTAGCTCCGTAGCTTATCACTTTCTGCACACAAAAAATGTCAGAGATAAGTAAAAAAAAACCCTAATTCAAGAAGTTAAATATATACCCAAAATTACCTCAACGGCACTTTTTATGGTTTGAACAACTTGGGGCACCAAATCTTTCACCTCTGGAATAGTTTTGCCTTGGAACAACGCATAATTATAATCGTTCCCACCGATCTCGCCCACCAAGAACAAAGCATTCCTTAATTTCTCGTTGCAATCTATAAGATACCAAACAAAATACACATCAAAATGAAGATATATAAAAGAAATATAATTAATTGGAGAGAAATTAGAAACCTCTTTGATTGTAGCAAATGGAGTTGAAATGAGAGAACATCCAATAAAGTTGTTGGTTGAGAGAAGAATTGGTGAGCGGAGATAAGATTTGGTTTTGAGAAAGAAGGTGAGAAGACAAAGCCGTAGAACCAGCCACTGCGAAATTCACACCATGCCTTGTCAATGCATCTTTGTTCAAATAAGGGTTCACCAAGGGAAGTCCAGCGTCCAAAGCTGCAATTTGACATATCATTAGACACCAATTTGGGGGGCTTCACAATATTAGTACAATATAAGGTTAGAAGGAAGGGATACCAAAGTAATCAATCATGAGAAGACCATTGGAGCAGCGACCAGTGGATTTGTTGAAGAACGTTTCACCGTAAGGAAGATTAGAAAATGGGGTGTTGGGGTTTTGACGAATGAGATTTCCGGTGTCGGAAATTGAATCGCCGAGTTGGTAAATAGCGTCGAACATACAAGTTTTGAGCAGATGGGCTTTGGATGAAGGACAGCCAAGAACTGAAAGAAGAACAAGAAGAACAGCAAGAACAATAGAGGAAGGAGATTTGGTGGAAGCCGCCATTGTTGAACAACTTCTGAATTGGAATTGGAATTGTTGAATGGTGGAAGGGTGAGAGGTTTGGTTTTATAGGTTACTATGGTTTCCCAATCCTTTTGGGAACATAAAAGGGTTTTCATTTGTTTTTGAATTTCCTAATCTTTTAAGGATAGGATTCCAACTTTCCTAAATCTTAGGAAATTTCAAATTGATTCCTTTTTATCTTTTAGTTTTTATTAGTTTTGTTTTAGGAAATATAAATTCAAATATTATTTCAAAAGAGAAAAGCTATTGGATTTATAAATTTAAAATAAATAAATCTTATCTATTAAGTTTTTTAAATTGTTTATATTGTTTAGGATAGATTATTACAAACTTAGACGTAGATTATTGACTATTGTTTATTCGAATGGAGGATAGCTGCAGTTTTCTCTATCACAATTGATAATGCAAGTTTCAATGATATACATATTTCGTTTATTACGAGAAGGATTTGAAGTTAGAATTCACTTGTCTTAGATGGAGATATATCACACCTGAGGTGTTGTGCCTACGTAATTAACTTGATTGTGAATGAAGGGCTTAAAAAAATACATGACTCCATTTCCGTTCTAACGTAGTGAGGTATCTTAGATCATCCCGTGAGAGATTAGAAAGGTTTATAGATTGTGTTGAACTTGTTTGCTTGAATGTGGCAACTAAATGAAATTCCACTTATTTAATGCTTAAAATTATATGGTCACCAATTATTGATGATTGAAAAAATGTTGGGTAAAGTACTTGAAAGTCTTCTACGACTCAATACAAAGATAAATGGTTCTTTATATGTGACTTATAATTCTTATTTTCATGAAATTTGGGGTATTCAATAATTTTTAATTGAGGGGAGTTCGAATGTGAACTATGTATTAATTAATATGAGTTCAAATGTGAACTCCAAGCCGACATTTCGGCTGATCCGACTTAGGTCTGATACGCTCGAACCATTTTCGACTAGTTTCAACTCCCCAAAGCTTTTAAGGTTAGTATGACACCATTTTAGCTAACTAGTTTAAAATTTTTGTAGTCAAGTTTACCTATTATTTTATGTAAAATTAGGTTTAGTTAGTTTAAATTATTTGAAGTCAAGTTTGCATTATTTCATGCAAAATTATGCTCAGCTAATTTAAATTATTTGGAGTAAGTTTAAATTTAGTTTTAGCCCGTTTAAATTATTAGGAGTAACTTTAAATTATTGTATGCAAAATAAGGTCAAGCAACTTTATATTATTAGGAATAAGTTTAAGTTATTTTATGCCAAATTAGGCTGATCATCATATAATATACAAAAAGAAACTCCAGATATTTGATATCTTTCTCTTTGAATGAGATCTCAATTCCAGCGACGGTTATAGATATCTTACAACTGGAATCCCTCTTTTTTCCGATCCAGTTCCTCCACCACCGCGAACTCGAGTTCAATCTTTCCTTTCAGTTTAAAATTTTTGTAGTCAAGTTTACATATTATTTTATGTAAAATTAGGTTTAGCTAATTTAAATTATTTGGAGAAGTTTGCATTATTTTATGCAAAATTATACTTAGCTAGTTTAAATTATTTTATGCAAATTTAGTTTTAGCCAGGATAAGTTTAAATTATTGTATGCAAAATTAGGTTTAGCCGGTTTAAATTATTATGCAAATTTAGTTTTAGCCGGGGTTAGTTTAAATTATTGTATGCAAAATTAGGTTTAACTTGTTTAAATTATTTATTTTATGCAAATTTAGTTTTAGCCAGGGTAAGTTTAAATTATTGTATGCAAAATTAGGTTTAGCTGGTTTAAATTATTAGAAATAAGTTTAAGTTATTTTAGGTAAAATTAAGCGAGTCAATCCCACAATAAAATTCTAATTTAGAATTTGAGAGAGTAGTAGTAAGCTATTATCAAGGGGTGGTAGTAGTTTTAGCCTACGCCAACCAAATAAGTGGTTCAACTATCGATTGGTTGGAAGAATTGTTTGATGTATAATGATACGTGTCCAGTGGCCCTGCACTGTCATATATGTAATATGTCTTATGATATGATATGTGTTGCTTTATGATATGCTTTATGATAGGCCAAGATATGCCAAATAACATCGTGTTATAAATGAAATGTCAATTCAGTATTATGATGAATCATGTTATGATACGAAATGCCATGATATTCTATGATATGAATATGTTTGGCATCGACACGTTATAACATGCTATGATATGTATTAAAATGAGGTATTTTACAATGCACAACCCCTAAGCTATGATGTGAAAGTTGTTGAACACAACTCTATGTGGGAAACACTCTCACACTTTATTAAGACCAATCAAGAAAAGATTTACAAGACACTATGTAGAAACTACTATGTATTATCGGGATTTCTTGGGATGATGAACTAAGTAGGGCGGAGGGGTATTTATACTAGATGATGGGCAATCTATTCCTAAAATTTCTTTTCTAAAGTACGTAAATCATTTTCCTAAATTTATTCCTAAAATTCCTAAATCATTTTCCTAAATTTATTCCTAAAATTCCTAAATCATTTTCCTAACATACAATGTGATTACTCATACAATGGTTCGGCTTAACCCTATTGGGCTAGTGATGATATTTTAACACTCCCCTCAGCACTAGTCCTCATTTGTTACACCATATTGAACTAACAGCGAAAACACTCATGTTTGCCAGTATTCAGCCCTTCTGCAAACAAGTCTGCCACTTGATCATCTGTCTTAATCTGCTGCATCTCGATTTCTTCCTTCAAGACTTTCTCTCTAATGAAATGGTAGTGTACTTCCACATGCTTTGTTCTAGCATGAAACACCGAATTTTCTGCTAGGCGAATCGCAGATTGGTTGTCGCAATGAAGTTATATTGGATAGTCAATTCTCTGGTGCAAATCTTCCATCAAGAGTTTCAGCCACGTACTTTCTTGAGCTGCTCCAGCTGCTGCTCTATACTCTGCTTCTATAGTTGACAATGATACTGTTGGTTGTCTTTTGCTACACCAAGAAATTGTTCCCGAACCCAACTTGAACACATACCCAAAGGTTGATCTTCGAGTATCGTGGTCTCCTGCATAATCAGCATCACAGTATCCAACTAGCTTGCAGTCTTTGCTTCTTTTGTACAGAAGACCATAGTTGATTGTACCTTTGACATATCTCAAGATCCGTCCAGCCGCATCCAGATGAGGCTTCTTTGGATTTTGCATGTACCGATTCATGACTCCAACTGCATAAGAAATATCAAGCCGAGTTAAAGTTAGGTAGATAAGACTACCTACCAGTTGTCGGTATGTCATTTCATCATTCAACTTTTTGCCTTCATGTGCACAAATCTTGGCATTTGTCTCTATCGGTGTTGAAGCTTGTTTGCATTCTAACATGCTGAACTTTTAAACCATATCTCTTGTATACTTTTTGTTGACAGAGAAACAATCCTTCATTGTTTAAGCTCTCCTAGCTCTTTCATTTGAAAACGTATTGATAAATTTTCTCTTGTTTGATGAATTTCTCTTTCTTCATCTCCGGTGATAATCAAATCGTCCACATAGACCAACACAATTGCCAATTTTCCTTCTCTTTCTTTGATAAACAAGCTTGAGTCTGCATGTGCAACTGAATACCCACTTTCGGTAAGAAATTCAGCAATCTTACCATACCAAGTTTTTGGTGCTTGCTTCAACCCATAAAGAGCTTTTCTAAGCTTGCATACGTGGTTAGGATTAGCTGAACTCTCAAATCCCTTTGGTTGATTCATGTAAATCTCCCTGTCTAACTCTCTGTGCAAGAAAGGATTCTTCACGTCCAATTGCCACAGTTTCCAATCTTTACTTGTTGCAAGTGCTAGCAGAACTCGTACGGTAGTGATCTTTGCCACTAGACTAAAGGTTTCATCATAGTCTAGTCCATATTGTTGAAAAAACCTTCGAGCTACGAGTCAAGCCTTGTATCTCTCAATTGATCCATCTGGTCGACGCTTTATTTTGCAAACCCACTTGCAAGAGATGGGTTTGACATCTCCTAGTCTTGGTACTAGTTCCCAAGTTTGATTATGTTCCAGGGCTATAATTTCTTCCTCCATTGCTTTCTGCCAAGCTGAGTTGTTAATTTCTTCCTCCGTCTTCTACAATAGCTGCATTGGCATACTTAAGATATCGCTTTTGGATTCTCTTTTATCGCCTAAGTTGTTGATGTGATGTTTCCTTTTCAACAGATTCACTTGATTATTGAGTCATTTCTTCCTCATCAACATCAATGTCAACGAGTCTTTAGGTACATCAACATTTGGTTGAGTGTGTGTAATTTGCTCCCCCATCTTCTGTTGTAGAATTTCTTCGATGTTATTTGAATCTGGTAGAACTTTCTTCTCGGGAGACCACCATGTAGATGGTTCATCGAAAACTACATCTCTTGATGTATAGCATTTTCCACTTGTTGGATCACAGTACTTCCACCCTTTCCTTTGATTGTCATATCTGACAAATATACACTTGACTGCTGATTGCTTGTGGATGTATATAATAAAATGATGTAAAATTCACAACAATAAGTGCAAGTGTACACCATCACAAGTAGCAAGTAATAAGTAAATTATCGATTCCACAAGGAACCTATCTTTTTGGTTAATTTTATCGCTGGAAATTAAATGAGTTTTTGGGTAGCATTCAAATAGGTGTGGGTGATTTTAACTACTTAAACAAAACTAAAAGAGAGTGTCACTACTGTCGAAAAAATAGAAAATGATGAGAAAATCAACTAATGAGGAAGGCTCGGCCAAGAGAGATTAAATAGATAAATTGTTGAGTTTTGTGATAGATTTTAGTTCCTTTTAATAGATTCCCAAGCCCAATTCCGAGGATCATGAATGGTGATTATTTCCATAATTGTTGTAATTTCTATTAAAAAGACTCTAGGAGAAGAATTATTCCTAACCCTTCTATTACCCTTCAAGTCTCCTTGGAGGGAACTAGAGTATTAAAGAGGATTTCATTGCTCCCTCTCTTCTCCCACATAAGAGAACAACTATGTAGGTAAAGTAGCTAATTAAACACACATGTAAATTATTAACAACAACTCTTTAATAAACTAAAATCATACCGTCAACATACTTAAACTATATAAAACTCTCTCGCCTCCCCTATAAAGTTTTGCTCTCCATATAAACTGAATTAAACAGAGGAACCCACATCTTAATCATATAAAATTGATAGAGTAAGAAAAGAGAGTAAGGAAATAGAGAGTTATCCAGCTTTGTTGCCGTTCTTCAATGGAAGTTTCCTTCCCTTGAGCTCTCATGTCCACCACGTTGTCCTAATCTATCCTTCTTGGTCTTCTCTTCCTTCTACTGTCAATAGCTGCTGGATTAGGGTTTTTCTTCTTCTTCTCTAGTTTCACAGCAGTTCACAGCGGCAGAGGCTCTAATCCAATTTTTCTCTCCTAAAGTGTGTCACCCTCCTCTTGGTCTTCTTTTTCCTTTTATATTGGGCATGGGTTCCCCTTTAGGGCTGAAAAGGAATAAGTAGTCCACATAGGATGTTCCTCATTCGATAGTCAATGACCCACTTAGACTGCTGATGTGGATTTAAAATTTCCATGTCATCCCCCATTTGTTTCCAAATTTACTACTCCCTCATGGTTTAGTATAAATGTCTGAAATTTTACCACATAACTCAATTAAATGTATAATTAAGATCGATTTATGTCAAATCATATTTTTTTTCATGTTCGACGGCAATAAACGATTTCATGCTCACTAAATAGAATAAATGAGGTAATAAATGAGAAAATGGTGAATAAGAGTGTAATATTAACTACAAAAAGACTTGATATGACTCTACCTTTAGAGAGTTATCAACTGCTTTCTTGTCAAACGTGGTACGTTGATGGTCAGGCACAAATACATAGCAAACACAACCAAATACTCGTTAGTAGCTAACAATAGGTTTCATGTCCCATAGTATCATAAATGGTGAGACAAACCCTAGCCTTGGCTGGGGAAGACATGGGCAACCGTTCGCATAGCTTCAGCCCAAAATCTTCTTGGAACATTCTTTGCATGTAACATGCTTCGACGGATTTCTGCAAGATGTCGATTCTTTCTTTCTGCTACACCATTTTGTTGTGGCATGTTGGCACATGTAAATTGAGGTCGTATCCCATACTCGTGTAAATATTGATCGAACTCATTTGGTGTGTATTCTCCACCATTGTCAGAACGTAGACAACAGATCTTCACTCCTATTTCTCCTTCGATCATCATCTTGAATTCTTGAAATTTCAAAAACATGTCAGACTTTTCTTTCATAAAGAAAATTCCCACATATCTTGAGTAATCGTCAATGAACGTCACCATATACCGCCTTCCACTGATGGATGCTTGTTTGACATATTGACAAAAAGCACACACAACGTTTGTTTTGGCTTCAAGTTGAAGTAGACCTTTGAGCATGGATTTTTCCATAATCAGCTTCAACTTGTGGTAGCCAACATGTCCCAATCTTGCATGTCATAGATCTGTTGTCTCATTCTTCCGTGTCTTGTCAACATAGGCAGACTCTGTAGATAGAACATAAATGGAATCCACTCTTCATCCTTTTATTGTCGGCTTTCCTGTTATCCTAATATCTTAATAGACTTTCACATCTTATGGCCCAAACAAGACATAGTTTTCTCATGTTGTTAGTTGTGATACTGACAACAGATTCTTCTTTATTCCTAGTACATGATAGACATTATGCAGTGATACTACATCAGATTTATTGTCAGGCATGATTATCGTATTACCGATCTGAGCAATTGACAACTATGTGTATTTGTTGTGCGTACCATACGACTTCCTTTGTACTCTTTCTTGTCTTGCAACTTCCTCTGATCGCCAGTCATGTGGTTTGAGCATTATGAATCAACAATCCAATCATTCTCATAATCGATATGGTATCCCATCATCGCCATGAATGTTTGCTCATCTTCTTCTATCGCATACAGTACCTCTGCATCCCATTCCTCCTCCATCTCAATGTTGAAGGATGCCACATTGCTTTTGACAAATTTTTTCTTAGACCAACAATCCCTGTACATGTGGCCCTTTTTCCCGCAATTGTGGCATATGCCTTCAAATATCTTCCCTTGAGAGTTATTGTTATCGTTCTTCTGAGCTCTCCGTGGTTGTACAGTTCCTTGGTGACTTCTTCTTTTTCACCATTGTATCCACGTTTGGTAGACGACCTATTATTGCTCCGGCTTTCACTTGTGTAGAGTGCTTCTTCTTCACCCTTCAATGTGATGCCTCCTAATTATTTAGTCATGACTTCTAGGCTGGCTAACAAATTTTCAAACTCTACAAGTGATGGTTGAGTGGGCCATTCTTATATAGCAATAATAAAGCTTCTATATTTTGGTCGCAATCCATGGATTACAATCCTCTTCATTCAAGATTCTACAATGGCGGACTTCGGGTCTAGTTCAGTAATCTCCCGACATATCGACTTGACCTTGTGGAAGTATTGAGCAATCGTCATGTCACGTTGTGAAATTGACAACAACTCATTCTCCAGAAGTTGTAGCCTCGTATCATTCTTCTTTGAGAACAATATCATGAACGTGTCCCATGCTTCTTTCAGTGTCTTGTCATCCTAAATATGCTCTAACATCTCTTTTTCGATTGTGGTCTTTAAGGCAAACATTGTTTTGCCTACTTTGATTCTCCATTTGTGCAAGGCGCTGTTAGAATCCTCCTCTGCCAGCGTGGTTTTGCACCCGCCAACGATCTCCCAAAGATCATGTCCTTGTAAATAGAACATCATGCATGTTGCCCACGTGTTGTAGTTGTTGTTGTTGAGTTTTTTGATTCCTCCAACGATTTGGAAATCACCCATTGTGTTGGCTATACCTCTATAATACCAAACAATCTCTTTCGACACAAGACTTGCAAAGTCACAGACTACCCACGACACAAAAGAAACTTATTCACTACTAATCTCAAGAAATCGTTTCTGATGTGGAAGATCAGACAGAGCTACAACCACAGAGCATACTAAGAATTCCAAGAGATAAGATAACCTACACTAACCTCGCTCTAATACCAGATTGTTGAACACAACTCAATGTGGGAAACACTCTCACACTTTATTAAGACCAATCAAGAAGAGTTTACAAGCCACTCGGTAGAAACTACTGCTTTGTATTGCTTGGGATTTCGTGGGATGATGACCTAAGTAGGGTGGAGGGTATTCATACTGATGATGGATAATCTATTCCTAAAATTTCTAAAGTGTTTACTAATGTATGTAAATCATTTTCCTAAATTTATTCCTAAAATTCCTAAATCATTTTCCTAAATTTATTCCTAAAATTTTTAAATCATTTTCCTAAATTTATTCCTAAAATTTCTAAATCATTTTCCTAACCTACAATGTGACTACTCATACAATGGTTGAGCTTAACCCTATTGGGCTAGTGATGATATTTTAACGAAAAGTTATGTTATGAACGAAATGATTTATATGGTTAGGATTAACCATATTGGGCTAGTGATGATATTTTAACAAAAAGTTATGTTAGGAACGAAATGATTTATAAAAGCTTATGTATGCATATTAGCGAGTGCAATATGTGAGGAATGGTAGGGGTTGTTCTATATGATTTATTTATGATACAAAGTATGGGGACCTCATGCATAATTGTATATTCACATACATCGGAATACTTCTTCTTTATGATGAGTGCGTACACTATGAGAGTGAAATGACCATCATGCTTGGCATGGTGCACGACGGTTGTACTTTCTGTTGGGATCGCACACCAACTCACACACTCGATCACAAAGAAATAGAAGAGAGAAAATGTAAGGAGAAATATGGGATACAGGATTTTTATTGTGTATGTATGTATATATATATGACTATTCTCCGTATATAATTTTATTCTCTAAAAGATTGAATAAGCTATAAATATACATCAATTTCCATGTCTCAATAGACAATATCCTTCAATCCCAACTCTTTTGGATGTCTAGCTATAGTCCAAAGGAGCTAGCCCGACCAACAGATCCAAAGGGTGTGCGAGCCCGTTTGGTGGGCTCATGTTTGCATACGTGGGCCGTGTGTAGAGAAATACTACACATCTAACTTGTACCGATTGGAGACCACCTAAGAGAATATTGTTTATGTCTTATTCATGTGGTATGTGTTTATATTCTTTGACCCCAATAGTGGGGTCCCTTACTTAGTTAGTGGGGTCATTTGCTAAGTATTTCCAGAAAAAGTAAGGCACCCATGTACGATTAATAGTGGTGTCGCATTAAAAACCATGGAATCTATGTTTGAGTAGTTGCATTTTATGTTATAGATGTTAGGTTAGTCTAGGGCATCATTTTAATTTTTTCTTTAGTTTATTTTATTTTGCATTGAGTATTTCTCGTTGTTAAGACTCTTATGCAAACGTATTAATCCATGACATCGTCTTATAAAATTATTTTAAATGAATGCTTCGGCATTAAAATTTATGTCATGTGTATGGTGACAGCTCTATTTCAGCAGTAAATTAGGGTTGTTACAAGGTGTCTTAAACCCAATTTAATACCCAAACCACATAAACTTCTATGAAAACATACCATTTGAGAGTAATGAAACATGTTCACGATGACAATTTCATTATATTTCTTAGTTTTTGGAATAATATAATGAACATATCAACAAAATATTTACTATGTTTCAAAAAAAATTTTAAAATAATACCAATATTCTATTAATGAATTTTATAAAATATTACACCAAAACAACAATAAAACAAAAACAAAAGCCAAAAACTAAAATTCTATTAATGAACTTTATAAAATATTACACCAAAAAAAAAAAAAAAAGCAAAAACAAAATAAGAAAGCTAAAAACCAAAAAGAAACAACTAAAACAAAATTCAAACAATGCAATGAAGTTGTGGAAAGATGTCGTGAATGAGCCAATATGCCATGAATTTGTAAGCGTTTTGAGTCAAATGGATTCCATCCCAACTAACACGTTCATCTGGATTTGAACAAACTGATACTCCACCAACTCGGCACATCTTCATGAGGCTGAAGTTGTAGTCTCCTCCAATCCCGCAACATGATTTTTGCAAAGAAGTTTCATCAAACCCTAAATACAACAAACATGAATGATTAAGATATCAATTCTTTTGTATTAAGCTAATAATAATTAAGAAAACCATACCGAGTGTAAAAGCACGACCAAGGATCCACAACAATGCATTATAGTAGTCACCATATACGATTATGGTGTGTGGATTCTCTCTCTTGAGCACTGCAATAGCTTGCTTGATTTGATCATTGTGATAAGTAGCCAGGCCATTCAAATCTTTCAAACAATGAAGTTCATCGTAGGCAGTTGTATCATTGGTTTGGAATCCGGTGAGATAGATGGGTAAACATCCGATTGGAAAGTTTCCAGGAACAACAACTCGAGTAGCTCCGTAGCTTATCACTTTCTGCACACAAAAAATGTCAGAGATAAGTAAAAAAAAACCCTAATTCAAGAAGTTAAATATATACCCAAAATTACCTCAACGGCACTTTTTATGGTTTGAACAACTTGGGGCACCAAATCTTTCACCTCTGGAATAGTTTTGCCTTGGAACAACGCATAATTATAATCGTTCCCACCGATCTCGCCCACCAAGAACAAAGCATTCCTTAATTTCTCGTTGCAATCTATAAGATACCAAACAAAATACACATCAAAATGAAGATATATAAAAGAAATATAATTAATTGGAGAGAAATTAGAAACCTCTTTGATTGTAGCAAATGGAGTTGAAATGAGAGAACATCCAATAAAGTTGTTGGTTGAGAGAAGAATTGGTGAGCGGAGATAAGATTTGGTTTTGAGAAAGAAGGTGAGAAGACAAAGCCGTAGAACCAGCCACTGCGAAATTCACACCATGCCTTGTCAATGCATCTTTGTTCAAATAAGGGTTCACCAAGGGAAGTCCAGCGTCCAAAGCTGCAATTTGACATATCATTAGACACCAATTTGGGGGGCTTCACAATATTAGTACAATATAAGGTTAGAAGGAAGGGATACCAAAGTAATCAATCATGAGAAGACCATTGGAGCAGCGACCAGTGGATTTGTTGAAGAACGTTTCACCGTAAGGAAGATTAGAAAATGGGGTGTTGGGGTTTTGACGAATGAGATTTCCGGTGTCGGAAATTGAATCGCCGAGTTGGTAAATAGCGTCGAACATACAAGTTTTGAGCAGATGGGCTTTGGATGAAGGACAGCCAAGAACTGAAAGAAGAACAAGAAGAACAGCAAGAACAATAGAGGAAGGAGATTTGGTGGAAGCCGCCATTGTTGAACAACTTCTGAATTGGAATTGGAATTGTTGAATGGTGGAAGGGTGAGAGGTTTGGTTTTATAGGTTACTATGGTTTCCCAATCCTTTTGGGAACATAAAAGGGTTTTCATTTGTTTTTGAATTTCCTAATCTTTTAAGGATAGGATTCCAACTTTCCTAAATCTTAGGAAATTTCAAATTGATTCCTTTTTATCTTTTAGTTTTTATTAGTTTTGTTTTAGGAAATATAAATTCAAATATTATTTCAAAAGAGAAAAGCTATTGGATTTATAAATTTAAAATAAATAAATCTTATCTATTAAGTTTTTTAAATTGTTTATATTGTTTAGGATAGATTATTACAAACTTAGACGTAGATTATTGACTATTGTTTATTCGAATGGAGGATAGCTGCAGTTTTCTCTATCACAATTGATAATGCAAGTTTCAATGATATACATATTTCGTTTATTACGAGAAGGATTTGAAGTTAGAATTCACTTGTCTTAGATGGAGATATATCACACCTGAGGTGTTGTGCCTACGTAATTAACTTGATTGTGAATGAAGGGCTTAAAAAAATACATGACTCCATTTCCGTTCTAACGTAGTGAGGTATCTTAGATCATCCCGTGAGAGATTAGAAAGGTTTATAGATTGTGTTGAACTTGTTTGCTTGAATGTGGCAACTAAATGAAATTCCACTTATTTAATGCTTAAAATTATATGGTCACCAATTATTGATGATTGAAAAAATGTTGGGTAAAGTACTTGAAAGTCTTCTACGACTCAATACAAAGATAAATGGTTCTTTATATGTGACTTATAATTCTTATTTTCATGAAATTTGGGGTATTCAATAATTTTTAATTGAGGGGAGTTCGAATGTGAACTATGTATTAATTAATATGAGTTCAAATGTGAACTCCAAGCCGACATTTCGGCTGATCCGACTTAGGTCTGATACGCTCGAACCATTTTCGACTAGTTTCAACTCCCCAAAGCTTTTAAGGTTAGTATGACACCATTTTAGCTAACTAGTTTAAAATTTTTGTAGTCAAGTTTACCTATTATTTTATGTAAAATTAGGTTTAGTTAGTTTAAATTATTTGAAGTCAAGTTTGCATTATTTCATGCAAAATTATGCTCAGCTAATTTAAATTATTTGGAGTAAGTTTAAATTTAGTTTTAGCCCGTTTAAATTATTAGGAGTAACTTTAAATTATTGTATGCAAAATAAGGTCAAGCTACTTTATATTATTAGGAATAAATTTAAGTTATTTTATGCCAAATTAGGCTGATCATCGTATAATATACAAAAAGTAACTCCAGATATTTGATATCTTTCTCTTTGAATGAGATCTCAATTCCAGCGACGGTTATAGATATCTTACAACTGGAATCCCTCTTTTTTCCGATCCAGTTCCTCCACCACCGCGAACTCGAGTTCGATCTTTCCTTTCAGTTTAAAATTTTTGTAGTCAAGTTTACATATTATTTTATGTAAAATTAGGTTTAGCTAATTTAAATTATTTGGAGAAGTTTGCAATTATACTTAGCTAGTTTAAATTATTTGGAGTAAAGTTTAAATTATTTTATGCAAATTTAGTTTTAGCGAGGGTAAGTTTAAATTATTGAATGCAAAATTAGGTTTACCTGGTTTAAATTATTTATTTTATGCAAATTTAGTTTTAGCCAGGGTAAGTTTAAATTATTGTATGCAAAATTAGGTTTAGCTGGTTTAAATTATTAGAAATAAGTTTAAGTTATTTTAGGTAAAATTAAGCGAGTCAATCCCACAATAAAATTCTAATTTAGAATTTGAGAGAGTAGTAGTAAGCTATTATCAAGGGGTGGTAGTAGTTTTAGCCTACGCCAACCAAATAAGTGGTTCAACTATCGATTGGTTGGAAGAATTGTTTGATGTATAATGATACGTGTCCAGTGGCCCTGCACTGTCATATATGTAATATGTCTTATGATATGATATGTGTTGCTTTATGATATGCTTTATGATAGGCCAAGATATGCCAAATAACATCGTGTTATAAATGAAATGTCAATTCAGTATTATGATGAATCATGTTATGATACGAAATGCCATGATATTCTATGATATGAATATGTTTGGCATCGACACGTTATAACATGCTATGATATGTATTAAAATGAGGTATTTTACAATGCACAACCCCTAAGCTATGATGTGAAAGTTGTTGAACACAACTCTATGTGGGAAACACTCTCACACTTTATTAAGACCAATCAAGAAAAGATTTACAAGACACTATGTAGAAACTACTATGTATTATCGGGATTTCTTGGGATGATGAACTAAGTAGGGCGGAGGGGTATTTATACTAGATGATGGGCAATCTATTCCTAAAATTTCTTTTCTAAAGTACGTAAATCATTTTCCTAAATTTATTCCTAAAATTCCTAAATCATTTTCCTAAATTTATTCCTAAAATTCCTAAATCATTTTCCTAACATACAATGTGATTACTCATACAATGGTTCGGCTTAACCCTATTGGGCTAGTGATGATATTTTAACACTCCCCTCAGCACTAGTCCTCATTTGTTACACCATATTGAACTAACAGCGAAAACACTCATGTTTGCCAGTATTCAGCCCTTCTGCAAACAAGTCTGCCACTTGATCATCTGTCTTAATCTGCTGCATCTCGATTTCTTCCTTCAAGACTTTCTCTCTAATGAAATGGTAGTGTACTTCCACATGCTTTGTTCTAGCATGAAACACCGAATTTTCTGCTAGGCGAATCGCAGATTGGTTGT
Organism: Cucurbita pepo subsp. pepo; assembly: GCF_057944985.1. Classification (NCBI taxonomy): domain Eukaryota; kingdom Viridiplantae; phylum Streptophyta; class Magnoliopsida; order Cucurbitales; family Cucurbitaceae; genus Cucurbita; species Cucurbita pepo. Next base: position 15,253,317 of record NC_141808.1, on the reverse strand, counting down.
CGCAATGAAGTTATATTGGATAGTCAATTCTCTGGTGCAAATCTTCCATCAAGAGTTTCAGCCACGTACTTTCTTGAGCTGCTCCAGCTGCTGCTCTATACTCTGCTTCTATAGTTGACAATGATACTGTTGGTTGTCTTTTGCTACACCAAGAAATTGTTCCCGAACCCAACTTGAACACATACCCAAAGGTTGATCTTCGAGTATCGTGGTCTCCTGCATAATCAGCATCACAGTATCCAACTAGCTTGCAGTCTTTGCTTCTTTTGTACAGAAGACCATAGTTGATTGTACCTTTGACATATCTCAAGATCCGTCCAGCCGCATCCAGATGAGGCTTCTTTGGATTTTGCATGTACCGATTCATGACTCCAACTGCATAAGAAATATCAAGCCGAGTTAAAGTTAGGTAGATAAGACTACCTACCAGTTGTCGGTATGTCATTTCATCATTCAACTTTTTGCCTTCATGTGCACAAATCTTGGCATTTGTCTCTATCGGTGTTGAAGCTTGTTTGCATTCTAACATGCTGAACTTTTAAACCATATCTCTTGTATACTTTTTGTTGACAGAGAAACAATCCTTCATTGTTTAAGCTCTCCTAGCTCTTTCATTTGAAAACGTATTGATAAATTTTCTCTTGTTTGATGAATTTCTCTTTCTTCATCTCCGGTGATAATCAAATCGTCCACATAGACCAACACAATTGCCAATTTTCCTTCTCTTTCTTTGATAAACAAGCTTGAGTCTGCATGTGCAACTGAATACCCACTTTCGGTAAGAAATTCAGCAATCTTACCATACCAAGTTTTTGGTGCTTGCTTCAACCCATAAAGAGCTTTTCTAAGCTTGCATACGTGGTTAGGATTAGCTGAACTCTCAAATCCCTTTGGTTGATTCATGTAAATCTCCCTGTCTAACTCTCTGTGCAAGAAAGGATTCTTCACGTCCAATTGCCACAGTTTCCAATCTTTACTTGTTGCAAGTGCTAGCAGAACTCGTACGGTAGTGATCTTTGCCACTAGACTAAAGGTTTCATCATAGTCTAGTCCATATTGTTGAAAAAACCTTCGAGCTACGAGTCAAGCCTTGTATCTCTCAATTGATCCATCTGGTCGACGCTTTATTTTGCAAACCCACTTGCAAGAGATGGGTTTGACATCTCCTAGTCTTGGTACTAGTTCCCAAGTTTGATTATGTTCCAGGGCTATAATTTCTTCCTCCATTGCTTTCTGCCAAGCTGAGTTGTTAATTTCTTCCTCCGTCTTCTACAATAGCTGCATTGGCATACTTAAGATATCGCTTTTGGATTCTCTTTTATCGCCTAAGTTGTTGATGTGATGTTTCCTTTTCAACAGATTCACTTGATTATTGAGTGATTTCTTCCTCATCAACATCAATGTCAACGAGTCTTTAGGTACATCAACATTTGGTTGAGTGTGTGTAATTTGCTCCCCCATCTTCTGTTGTAGAATTTCTTCGATGTTATTTGGATCTGGTAGAACTTTCTTCTCGGGAGACCACCATGTAGATGGTTCATCGAAAACTACATCTCTTGATGTATAGCATTTTCCACTTGTTGGATCACAGTACTTCCACCCTTTCCTTTGATTGTCATATCTGACAAATATGCACTTGACTGCTGATTGCTTGTGGATGTATATAATAAAATGATGTAAAATTCACAACAATAAGTGCAAGTATACACCATCACAAGTAGCAAGTAATAAGTAAATTATCGATTCCACAAGGAACCTATATTTTTGGTTAATTTTATCGCTGGAAATTAAATGAGTTTTTGGGTAACATTCAAATAGGTGTGGGTGATTTTAACTACTTAAACAAAACTAAAAGAGAGTGTCACTACTGTCGAAAAAATAGAAAATGATGAGAAAATCAACTAATGAGGAAGGTTCGGCTAAGAGAGATTAAATAGATAAATTGTTGAGTTTGGTGATAGATTTTAGTTTCTTTTAATAGATTCCCAAGCCCAATTTCGAGGATCATGAATGGTGATTATTTCCATAATTGTTGTAATTTCTATTAAAAAGGCTCTAGGAGAAGAATTATTCCTAACCCTTCTATTACCCTTCAAGTCTCCTTGGAGGGAACTAGAGTATTAAAGAGGATTTCATTGCTCCCTCTCTTCTCCCACATAAGAGAACAACTATGTAGGTAAAGTAGCTAATTAAACACACATGTAAATTATTAACAACAACTCTTTAATAAACTAAAATCATACCGTCAACATACTTAAACTATATAAAACTCTCTCGCCTCCCCTATAAAGTTTAGCTCTCCATATAAACTGAATTAAACAGAGGAACCAACATCTTAATCATATAAAATTGATAGAGTAAGAAAATAGAGTAAGGAAATAGAGAGTTATCCAGCTTTGTTGCCGTTCTTCAATGGAAGTTTCCTTCCCTTGAGCTCTCACGTCCACCACGTTGTCCTAATCTATCCTTCTTGGTCTTCTCTTCTTTCTACTGTCAATAGCTGCTGGATTAGGGTTTTTCTTCTTCTTCTCTAGTTTCACAGCAGTTCACAGCGGCAGAGGCTCTAATCCAATTTTTCTCTCCTAAAGTGTGTCACCCTCCTCTTGGTCTTCTTTTTCCTTTTATATTGGGCATGGGTTCCCCTTTAGGGCTGAAAAGGAATAAGTAGTCCACATAGGATGTTCCTCATTCGATAGTCAATGACCCACTTAGACTGCTGATGTGGATTTAAAATTTCCATGTCATCCCCCATTTGTTTCCAAATTTACTACTCCCTCATGGTTTAGTATAAATGTCTGAAATTTTACCACATAACTCAATTAAATGTATAATTAAGATCGATTTATGTCAAATCATATTTTTTTCATGTTCGACGGCAATAAACGATTTCATGCTCACTAAATAGAATAAATGAGGTAATAAATGAGAAAATGGTGAATAAGAGTGTAATATTAACTACAAAAAGACTTGATATGACTCTACCTTTAGAGAGTTATCAACTGCTTTCTTGTCAAACGTGGTACGTTGATGGTCAGGCACAAATACATAGCAAACACAACCAAATACTCGTTAGTAGCTAACAATAGGTTTCATGTCCCATAGTATCATAAATGGTGAGACAAACCCTAGCCTTGGCTGGGGAAGACATGGGCAGCCGTTCGCATAGCTTCAGCCCAAAATCTTCTTGGAACATTCTTTGCATGTAACATGCTTCGACAGATTTCTGCAAGATGTCGATTCTTTCTTTCTGCTACACCATTTTGTTGTGGCATGTTGGCACATGTAAATTGAGGTCGTATCCCATACTCGTGTAAATATTGATCGAACTCATTTGGTGTGTATTCTCCACCATTGTCAGAACGTAGACAACAGATCTTCACTCCTATTTCTCCTTCGATCATCATCTTGAATTCTTGAAATTTCAAAAACATGTCAGACATTTCTTTCATAAAGAAAATTCCTACATATCTTGAGTAATCGTCAATGAACGTCACCATATACCGCCTTCCACTGATGGATGCTTGTTTGACATATTGACAAAAAGCACACACAACGTTTGTTTTGGCTTCAAGTTGAAGTAGACCTTTGAGCATGGATTTTTCCATAATCAGCTTCAACTTGTGGTAGCCAACATGTCCCAATCTTGCATGTCATAGATCTGTTGTCTCATTCTTCCGTGTCTTGTCAACATAGGCAGACTCTGTAGATAGAACATAAATGGAATCCACTCTTCATCCTTTTATTGTCGGCTTTCCTGTTATCCTAATATCTTAATAGACTTTCACATCTTATGGCCCAAACAAGACATAGTTTTCTCATGTTGTTAGTTGTGATACTGACAACAGATTCTTCTTTATTTCTAGTACATGATAGACATTATGTAGTGATACTACATCAGATTTATTGTCAGGCATGATTATCGTATTACCGATCTGAGCAATTGACAACTATGTGTATTTGTTGTGCGTACCATACGACTTCCTTTGTACTCTTTCTTGTCTTGCAACTTCCTCTGATCGCCAGTCATGTGGTTTGAGCATTATGAATCAACAATCCAATCATTCTCATAATCGATATGGTATCCCATCATCGCCATGAATGTTTGCTCATCTTCTTCTATCGCATACAATACCTCTGCATCCCATTCCTCCTCCATCTCAATGTTGAAGGATGCCACATTGCTTTTGACAAATTTTTTCTTAGACCAACAATCCCTGTACATGTGGCCCTTTTTCCCGCAATTGTGGCATATGCCTTCAAATCTCTTCCCTTGAGAGTTATTGTTATCGTTCTTCTGAGCTCTCCGTGGTTGTACAGTTCCTTGGTGACTTCTTCTTTTTCACCATTGTATCCACGTTTGGTAGACGACCTATTATTGCTCCGGCTTTCACTTGTGTAGAGTGCTTCTTCTTCACCCTTCAATGTGATGCCTCCTATTTATTTAGTCATGACTTCTAGGCTAGCTAACAAATTTTCAAACTCTACAAGTGATGGTTGAGTGGGCCATTCTTATATAGCAATAATAAAGCTTCTATATTTTGGTCGCAATCCATGGATTACAATCCTCTTCATTCAAGATTCTACAATGGCGGACTTCGGGTCTAGTTCAGTAATCTCCCGACATATCGACTTGACCTTGTGGAAGTATTGAGCAATCGTCATGTCACGTTGTGAAATTGACAACAACTCATTCTCCAGAAGTTGTAGCCTCGTATCATTCTTCTTTGAGAACAATATCATGAACGTGTCCCATGCTTCTTTCAGTGTCTTGTCATCCTAAATATGCTCTAACATCTCTTTTTCGATTGTGGTCTTTAAGGCAAACATTGTTTTGCCTACTTTGATTCTCCATTTGTGCAAGGCGCTGTTAGAATCCTCCTCTGCCGGCGTGGTTTTGCACCCGCCAACGATCTCCCAAAGATCATGTCCTTGTAAATAGAACATCATGCATGTTGCCCACGTGTTGTAGTTGTTGTTGTTGAGTTTTTTTATTCCTCCAACGATTTGGAAATCACCCATTATGTTGGCTATACCTCTATAATACCAAACAATCTCTTTCGACACAAGACTTGCAAAGTCACAGACTACCCACGACACAAAAGAAACTTATTCACTACTAATCTCAAGAAATCGTTTCTGATGTGGAAGATCAGACAGAGCTACAACCACAGAGCATACTAAGAATTCCAAGAGATAAGATAACCTACACTAACCTCGCTCTAATACCAGATTGTTGAACACAACTCAATGTGGGAAACACTCTCACACTTTATTAAGACCAATCAAGAAGAGATTTACAAGCCACTCGGTAGAAACTACTGCTTTGTATTGCTTGGGATTTCTTGGGATGATGACCTAAGTAGGGTGGAGGGTATTTATACTAGATGATGGATAATCTATTCCTAAAATTTCTAAAGTGTTTACTAATGTGTATGTAAATCATTTTCCTAAATTTATTCCTAAAATTCCTAAATTATTTTCCTAAATTTATTCCTAAAATTTTTAAATCATTTTCCTAAATTTATTCCTAAAATTTCTAAATCATTTTTCTAACCTACAATGTGACTACTCATACAATGGTTGAGCTTAACCCTATTGGGCTAGTAATGATATTTTAACGAAAAGTTATGTTATGAACGAAATGATTTATATGGTTAGGATTAACCATATTGGGCTAGTGATGATATTTTAACAAAAAGTTATGTTAGGAACGAAATGATTTATAAAAGCTTATGTATGCATATTAGCGAGTGCAATATGTGAGGAATGGTAGGGGTTGTTCTATATGATTTATTTATGATACAAAGTATGGGGACCTCATGCATAATTGTATATTCACATACATCGGAATACTTCTTCTTTATGATGAGTGCGTACACTATGAGAGTGAAATGACCATCATGCTTGGCATGGTGCACGACGGTTGTACTTTCTGTTGGGATCGCACACCAACTCACACACTCGATCACAAAGAAATAGAAGAGAGAAAATGTAAGGAGAAATATGGGATACAGGATTTTTATAGTGTATGTATGTATATATATATGACTATTCTCCGTATATAATTTTATTCTCTAAAAGATTGAATAAGCTATAAATATACATCAATTTCCATGTCTCAATAGACAATATCCTTCATATCCCAACTCTTTTGGATGTCTAGCTATAGTCCAAAGGAGTTAGCCCGACCAACAGATCCAAAGGGTGTGCGAGCCCGTTTGGTGGGCTCATGTTTGCATACGTGGGCCGTGTGTAGATAAATACTACACATCTAACTTGTACCGATTGGAGACCACCTAAGAGAATATTGTTTATGTCTTATTCATGTGGTATGTGTTTATATTCTTTGACCCCAATAGTGGGGTCCCTTACTTAGTTAGTGGGGTCACTTGCTAAGTATTTCCAGAAAAAGTAAGGCACCCATGTACGATTAATAGTGGTGTCGCATTAAAAACCATGGAATCTATGTTTGAGTAGTTGCATTTTATGTTATAGATGTTAGGTTAGTCTAGGGCATCATTTTAATTTTTTCTTTAGTTTTATTTTATTTTGCATTGAATATTTAGCGTTGTTTTATCTTAAGATTTTTAGGCAAACGTATTAATCCATGACATCGTCTTATAAAATTATTTTAAATGAATGCTTCGGCATTAAAATTTATGTCATGTGTATGGTGACAGCTCTATTTCAGCAGTAAATTAGGGTTGTTACAAGGTGTCTTAAACCCAATTTAATACCCAAACCACATAAACTTCTATGAAAACATACCATTTGAGAGTAATGAAACATGTTCACAGTGACAATTTCATTATATTTCTTAGTTTTTGGAATAATATAATGAAAATATCAACAAAATATTTACAATGTTTCAAAAAAAAATTTAAAATAATACCAATATTCTATTAATGAATTTTATAAAATATTACACCAAAACAACAATAAAACAAAAACTAAAATTCTATTAATGAACTTTATAAAACATTACACCCAAAAAAAAAAAAAAAAGCAAAAACAAAATAAGAAAGCTAAAAACCAAAAAGAAACAACTAAAACAAAATTCAAACAATGCAATGAAGTTGTGGAAAGATGTCGTGAATGAGCCAATATGCCATGAATTTGTAAGCGTTTTGAGTCAAATGGATTCCATCCCAACTAACACGTTCATCTGGATTTGAACAAACTGATACTCCACCAACTCCGCACATCTTCATGAGACTGAAGTTATAGTCTCCTCCAATCCCGCAACATGATTTTTGCAAAGAAGTTTCATCAAACCCTAAATACAACAAACATGAATGATTAAGATATCAATTGTTTTGTATTAAGCTAATAATAATTAAGAAAACCATACCGAGTGTAAAAGCACGACGAAGGATCCACAACAATGCATTATAGTAGTCACCATATACGATTATGGTGTGTGGATTCTCTCTCTTGAGCACTTCAATAGCTTGCTTGATTTGATCATTGTGATAAGTAGCCAGACCATTCAAATCTTTCAAACAATGAAGTTCATCGTAAGCAGTTGTATCATTAGTTTGGAATCCAGTTAGGTAGATGGGTAAACATCCGATTGGAAAGTTTCCAGGAACAACAACTCGAGTAGCTCCGTAGCTTATCACTTTCTGCAGACACACAAAAAAAAAAACGTTAGAGATAAGTAAAAAAGCCCTAATTCAAGAAGTTAAATATATACCCAAAATTACCTCAACGGCGTTCTTTATGGTTTGAACAACTTGGGGCACCATATCTTTCACCTCTGGAATAGTTTTGCCTTGGAACAACGCATAATTATAATCGTTCCCACCGATCTCGCCCACCAAGAACAAAGCATTCCTTAATTTCTCGTTGCAATCTATAAGATACCAAACAAAATACACATTAAAATGAAGATATATAAAAGAAAATATAATTAATTGGAGAGAAATTAGAAACCTCTTTGATTGTAGCAAATGGAGTTGAAATGAGAGAACATCCAATAAAGTTGTTTGTTGAGAGAAGAGTTGGTGAGCGGAGATAAGATTTGTTTTTGAGAAAGAAGTTGAGAAGACAAAGCCGTAGAACCAGCCACTGCGAAATTCACACCATGTCTTGTCAATGCATCTTTGTTCAAATAAGGGTTCACCAAGGGAAGTCCAGCGTCCAAAGCTGCAATTTGACATATCATTAGACACCAATTTGGGGGGCTTCACAATATTAGTACAATATAAGGTTAGAAGGAAGGGATACCAAAGTAATCAATCATGAGAAGACCATTGGAGCAGCGACCAGTGGATTTGTTGAAGAACGTTTCACCGTAAGGAAGATTAGAAAATGGGGTGTTGGGGTTTTGACGAATGAGATTTCCAGTGTCGGAAATTGAATCGCCGAGTTGGTAAATAGCGTCGAACATACAAGTTTTGAGCAGATGGGCTTTGGATGAAGGACAGCCAAGAACTGAAAGAAGAACCAGAAGAACAGCAAGAACAATAGAGGAAGGAGATTTGGTGGAAGCCGCCATTGTTGAACAACTTCTGAATTGGAATTGGAATTGTTGAATGGTGGAAGGGTGAGAGGTTTGGTTTTATAGCTTACTATCTTTCCCATTCCTTTTGGGAAGATAAAAGGGTTTTCATTTGTTTTTGAATTTCCTAAATCTTTGGAAATTCTAATCTATTTTTATCTTTGATGATTTTAGTTTTGAGTAGCTTACTTTTAGGAAATATAATCTATCATGGAATGAGGATATTGTAAGATGTTCAAAAAAATTTCATAATCTTAAAAATTTAATTATTAACTTATTTAGGTTAGATTACATTTAAATAAATGAAAATTTTATGAATTACTGTAACGGCCCTAGATTTCTACTAACCTAAAGTCTGTTATCATCATCATTACATATGCTTTTATGTTAAATTAAACATTTAAAATTTCATTATAAAGTACTACCATGAATTTACGTGTTCAAAAATATCTTTAAAATGACATAAAGAAATACTAAATAAAACATTAAAAGTAAAAATATCCTACTCTAACCTAGGTCTAAAATCGAAATACCATTATCCTATGCACGTGTCATCGACAACCTACAAAGATGTCTTGTCTTTACCTGAAATAGAAGTAACGGTGACCCCACTATTGGGGTTAGGGAATGCAAACACATACAACCCATGATCTAGGGACTTTTCGATAAAATTATCATAGGAGTGACCTCCAGTTCGAACAAAATTGGATGTGTAGTACTTTCTACACACAACCCACACGTGCAAGTGTAGATCCATAGGTGGTTCACACCTCCCATAATCATAGTCTAGCTAGTTGTTCGTATCGATGCTCGGAGGTCAGTAGACCCCTAAGTATCATCATTATAAATGTGGAAGTAATCCGATATATATGTAACACAAAATGCATGAGGTCCATATAGTTTTCATCCTTAAATCATCTTTATGACACAACCCTCTACCCATTCACATATTACTCTAACTAACATGCATGTATTGGCCTTTATACGTTCATCATCATTAACATTAACTAGGGTTGTGTCTTAGAAAAATAAACGTCATAATGCATTATAACATTTAATACATGCACATCATCTTAATATGCAACAACTTCGTACTACGTCATCTCGTCATCATACATCTTACATCGTCATGTTATTTTGCATCATCATCATATAATGTCATCATGTAATATTATTGAATATCATACAACATCATATAGCATTATCATATAACGTAGACACGTCATCATGAATGAGCATCATTTGTAGCAAAACATCTTAGTTTAGTGAAAATCAAATGTAACCAAAATATTGTCAAAGTAAGTTCCGGAGTTTGATTGTCAATTCCCCATTCACATACAGTAACAAATAGTTTTACAATTATTTTTTAATCTCCAAGTCCCATGCAGTAGTAAATAATTTCAATCTTCGGGCATATCGTGTAGCTTCAATTCACATGCAGTAGCAAGCTAATGGCAAAGTTCATTTAACTATGCAGGTGAACGTGCATTTGGAGAAGGAGGTGACATGTGTCAGGCATCGACAGAGACACGTGTCGGCTAACGAGGAAGGAAGCACAGCTGGCCGAGTGAGGAATCATGCGGTTGTCTGATTGGTGCATGCAGACCCGCAGAGCAAACGGACCCGTCTCCATTGATCGGATCTGCCAGTTCGACCCAGGAACCCAATCCAACCCGACCGATTATGCCATGTTTTGTGAAGAAAAGATTAAGAGAACACCTTATGCCTGCCAAAGATCGAACCCAAGAGGTAAGTGCACACACAAGAATCGCTGCCCTCCACATGTCGAGTCGAGGACACGCATCTCCCTTCCTAGACATGTTCCTTACTCACGTGAGAAATGCATGACAGCGCATGGTGAGTCCATTTTTGGCCCGTTTGACCCGTTCGACTAGGTCCCTCAATGTAATATCGAACTTGTAATTTGATGTCCAGGGCTAAAATGTCCCAAAATATACTATAGAAAAATATGACTGATTGTCAATTCTTACGTAGGTTATATGCTTCTCGCAAACGTGACCCAAGGTTCAAGCATATGCCGATATCGTGCACGAAATTTGTATTTCACATGGCTCACTTGTTCACTAGGTTAGAACAAGTGTCGCACAATAGTTATCCCGCTACTGCAAGAGTATGATTGTGACACCAATCATACATAAGAACCCGTGATAGAAGAGATAAGGCAGAACAAGGGAGAAAATCCACCCATATCCCCAATTTTTCGCCGATTTTCGTACGGAGAGGCGTGGTTGAGGACAATTTAAGCAAGGAAAGTAGGTTTGAGCGATGTTAAGTTTAGTTTTAGAGAGTTTGGTTATAGGAAGGACTCGAGATAGCCATGCTCAACTGTACCTGTTGAAGCTTATGTTCATGGCGATTGGAGCACCGTTTGGCCTCGAGTATGGTCGAAAAGTTTGGTCGAGCGGCCGAGCTTCGAGGAAGAGCAATCAGTACAATTTATAATTGAGGAAGAAAAAAAAAAAAAAAAAAAAAAAAAAAAAAAAAAAAAAAAAAAAGGAAGAAATTTCAAACAAGCTCTTACCATGATGAAGTTATTTGGCGTCAGCTATGTGGTTTAGAATTAGCAGTTCCAGTAGAAGCCTCTCATATGTAAACTCTTATAGAAGCTTTCTAACAACACAGAACAATCAACTAATTCTGTCATGTGGTGTAAAGATTGAAATGCTTCTCAGTTTTCACAGCAGACAACAAACTAATTCTAATGAAAAACTCGAACAATCTTTAGAGGAGGCGCGCTTCCATCAACCTCCCTGCCTCGCCATCTTTCTATCATACATCCAAATGTAGAGCACAAACTGCACGAAACTTGAGCTTCTACTCTGGGGTCTTTGTTGACAAACGTCTCGCTTAAAACTTCATTTCTCTCTCGAGTTGCCAGCCCCACGACTGTCGGTCTTCGTCGGTAGCTCTATGCATAATAGTTCAGGCTTGCTTTCTTCTTGGCTTGAACCTGGATGATCCCTTCATTGAAGTCCTCATGGTTCACCTGATTGTTCCACCAAAACACAGAAAAAGGGATCAAATGATCGGTAGTTCTTCAAATTCATTCAACCACTGCAACCCTCATCATCCCTTCTTTTTTTTTTTTTAATTCAACTCAGTACTCGACAAACTTTCAAGCTTATGTCTAACAAATTTCAAAGTTCGATGCATCTAAGAGGTCCCTAAAGTTTCAATGTCGTGTTTAATTAGTCCCTTATTGTTTAGACATCTTTAAAATGTCTAATTATCCTTTTTTTTTTTTTTAAATAAATATTCAATGGGTAAAGGATCAGACACAAAATTGAAAACTCATAGCCTATTGGACATTTTTTAACTTTTAAGGACTTATTAGACACAAATTTGAAAATATAATAAACTTTTAAAGACTTATTAGACACAAATTTGAAAATATAATAAACTTTTAAAGACTCATTAGACACAAATTTGAAAATATAATAATCTATTAGCAAACAACCTATTAGATATAATCTTGAAAGTTTTTTCTTTTTCTTTTTGATAACCTTTAACTTCGTGAATATCCTAACGCCAATTCCAAGAGACATCAAGGGTTTTCGATAGGCCTTCAATCCAACACCTTGGGAACTTTTGGGTTCATAAATTACTTAAAGAGTTGGCCACAATGTGGCTATCTACTGGATGTGTGAGAGAAAAATGGTAGATGCGCCTCAAAATTATATCTAGTAATTATTAGGAGGCATATAGAATAATCCAACGGTTATTATGATGAGGCAGCCACAAAATTGATATATTTTCCAAGTTAGAAGGAAGAAAGATGCATGAGGAGAGAGAGCACCCTTATATGTTGATTAAGGATGTGTGTGCGTGTACAAGAGAGAGAGAGAGAGAGAGAGTGAGCACCTCAGTTGCATCACGGCGAAGAGCCAGCATGCCGGCCTCAACACAAACAGCTTTTAGTTGTGCACCATTGAAGTCGTCAGTGGACCGAGCTAATTCTTCAAAATTGACATCTGGGTGGACATTCATCTTCCTCGAGTGGATCTAAAATTGTATTTTATAATAATTATGAAATGACAAATAAATAATATACATACTACACGGGAAAACATGGGCAAAGCGGAGAGGAGGAAGACCTCTTAGCTCATCGTAGATTAAGAAATTATATTCTAAAAAAAAGGTTAAAATTCTATAGTTCTCTCTCATTTGTCCTCTAAATTTTCAAAATTGAAAGATTTAGAGGGAAATTTTTTGCTACCATGGAAATTTCTGGGAAAAAACTGAAAAAGAAGCAACACAAAAACATAAGATAAGCATAAGAACCTGCATGATTCGGGCCCTGGCTTCTTCAGTTGGATGAGGAAACTCAATCTTCCGATCTAATCTACCAGAACGCATGAGTGCTGGATCAAGAATATCAGCACGATTTGTTGCTGCTATAACCTGAAATGATAAAAATTCTAATTTAGTAAAATGAAAATGAAAATGAAACATCATGAAATACTAAACAGCCCCAAAGGCCAAGAGATTTTAGAAGTCAAATGCTGATCAAATCAACATAAACCCCTCACCCTACCCTGATGTGGAACCACAGCACTATTGATATCAAAATAATTCAAGGAAGGAACAAAAGAAAAACCTTAATGCGTTCATCACTACTAAACCCATCCAGTTGATTGAGTAACTCCAGCATGGTTCGCTGCACCTCCCTGTCTCCGCTTACTTCGCTGCAGTCAAAAAATAATAATTAATAAATAAATAAAAGAGAATTTTATGAATATACTGAAAGGGGAAAGCATTAACAGACCTGTCAAATCGCTTGGTTCCAATAGCATCAATTTCATCAATAAAAATGATGCAGGGGGATTTTTCTTTTGCAAGCTGGAAAGCATCTCGAACAAGTTTCGCACCATCACCAATGAACATCTGCGATAATTCCAAGTTACATTGCTAATAGACATGTCTACTAAAAGAAAGAGAAATAAAAGGGTACAAAAACCACATGAAGCCAATTCAACTGAATCAGGGACATCAAAAATAACCTTTTAGCTTCATTAATATAGTATGATGCAAAGAAAAGTTGTAAGAGAGATAAGTATCTGAGGTTTCTTGACCCAATAACTATTTTCCCTAAGCATATCTGTACCTGAACAAGTTGTGGGCCAGCCAATTTCAAGAAGGTAGCATTTGTTTGTGCTGCACATGCACGTGCCATCAAAGTTTTCCCAGTGCCAGGAGGTCCATACAAAAGCACACCTTTAGGTGGACGAATTCCTAGTTTCTGAAACCTCTCTTTATGAGTCATGGGTAAGACAATGGCCTCTACTAGTTCTTGAATCTGTGCCATTAATGTAACGATCAATTAAAAATGACATCCAATATGACCTGCAAAGTAATGAACTAGTGGACAAAATCAAGTGTCTGAAAGTGCCTGCTTTTCCAGCCCTCCAATGTCATTGTAGTCTTCGGTAGGTTTCTCATCAACCTCCATAGCCTTCACTCGAGAATCATACTCAGATGGCAGAGTATCCAAAATCAGGTAACTATCCTTGTTTACACCAACCAAGTCACCTGGCTTTAATTTATCAGGATCCACAAGTCCAACAACAGGTAAAAAGATAGTCTGCAGCCAAGAAAAACTAACGTTTAACACATTTTTTGCAAATTTCTGGACAATAAGAGGACTGAGACTTTTCTAGCAAACATAGCATGTTTCTAGAGTATCGAACTAACGAAATCTTGATAATGATAATCGACTTGCCCAGTTTATGCAATTAACATATCTTATGATTCAGCATTACAGAATGAGTCAGTGAACACAATCAGTTAGAAATTTTATCATACTTTTAAATCACAAAATATTACACTAACTATATTGATTCCAACCTAAATTGTGGTTGAAGAAATTTTACTGACGTAAAATCATTGACAGTAAGAACAGTGGAGAACATAATATGATCACATAAAAGAATCTGGTTACAGTAACCTGGCGAGTGGATGTCTTCAGTACAACACACTTTCCTTTCCTTTGTGAATCAAGATCAATATTTGCACCATCTTCTTCTGCGTCATCTTCTGGGTTCATTTCCAAAATCTGAAAAATCAATAGGGAGGAAAGAACAGAATTCAGCGAATGTGGACCAATTCTCAACAAAACCAACTTGCCCACTTAAAATGAGACAAAATCAACCTTACAAGCGTTAAAAGTAACACATCAACCGCGGTTCCAAGAGGGTGTAGAATAAAAAGTCACAGTAACACATCCATGATTAACACACCATTACATGGAAAATTGAAGGAAGAGACGCAGCAATTTCTTAAGAAAAATGATAGCATAAATCTCTAAACCATGAATACTAGAAACTTCAAAAGATCACCTTTTATCACAGAATCTACGTAATAAAATCCCAAGTTACTTAAGGTTTTTGGCTCAGAAAGAGAAGCAAGAAAACTGAAAACAAAGCATAAATAAATATTAATACCACCCGACCACCTATGAAATAGCTATTAGTCCTTTCTTTCATTATATCCAATAGCATACTTTCCAAAGATTCACTTCAAAGATTAAATAATGTGAACTTTCTCCCACGCATTTCCTTGGGTTGATGTAGAATATCTTCATTGGAAACAATTCCAACTAAACCTCGCATAAATATTAGAATCCAGAATGTTTCTGTTTAGTTTATATATTTTAATAAAAACATTAACACAACTCCAGTCCACCAGCCTTTACAAGATGCAAGGAAATAATTGATTTCACTTCATATACAAAATGTAACCATCCCGGAGCCTGACATAAAAAGGTAAACCGGGGGTTTGCTACAAGAACGAAGTGAACCGCATATACAAATAATCTTGAGAGAAAAAGAATTAGTTTGAGAGTATAACAAGCCAACAGCATACCTCGACAATGTTCCCGACCAAGTAAGGCAGCTGCTTATTGAGTTTAATCTTCTCCTGGTTCTCCTTTATTTTTTCCTTGATTGATTCCAACTCCAGATTTGTTCTTTGCACCTCTTCCTACACTCCAATAACCAGTCAGAAAAAACAGAAATCTACACTACCTATTGAAAATTTGACTTAAATAATGCCACCGAAGAAAAAAAAAGTATAAAAACAATCAGGTAGAGACATGAGAGCTTATTTTTCAGTAACTGAAACAAAAGAACAAAACAGACCGAAAAGAACTCCAAAATTACACAAGTATACACGCACAACATTAAAAAAGTTGAACAGTACATGATTGAAAGAGTAAAGAAGAATACAGGACCTTGAGAATTCGGATCTCGTTGTCAAGCAGACGAGAAGCCCTAACAATGTCGTCAGTGGTCATGGAAGCAAGCTGATCGTCTTCGAAATTGGAATCTTCAACCATAGCTGTCGCCATTAGGATGAAACTCAATGGAGTTTGAGTTGCAGAAATTGCACAAAGCTACACGAGACCAGCAGAGATGGAGAGAGGAAGAAGGGTAAGAAAAGAATAGAAATGGAAGATTTTAACTTGTCGCCGAAGAAAGAAATTAGAAGAGAGCTAATTGGGCCGATAACTTATTGGGCCTCAGGATTTCACAATTGGGCTGAAAATTTAACGAGCCAACCTGTTCCACAATTGGGCCTGTAATAAATGTGGGCCTTTGCCAGAGAGAAACTAGAAATTATTGTGAAATTTTTATATTTGTCTCCAAAATATTCCCCATATTTGTAATAATTCCCTTCAATTTTTGGACCTAATTAATTTTTTAAAAAAAATTATTAATAATTAATCTATTAAATGTAAAATTAAATTTTATATCTAATAAAATAATTATATATATATATTTAGAAAACTTTTTGAAGTCCATAAACGTAATTAAAAAAAAATGGAAAGTTTATGAATTTATTATAATTTTTTAATATTTCGACTGAAATAGAATTGAAAGTTCGAGACTTATTAGACAGTTTAAAATTTTGAGAGACGTAATAATATTTAAAATTTTAAAAAAAAATATTAATGTTGAACTCTTTATGTAATGCCCAAATCAATTGCTACCGGATATTGTCTTCTTTGGACTTTCCTTTCGAACTTCCCTCAAGGCTTTAAAACACGGAGAAGGTTTCCACACCCTTATAAATGGTAGTTTGTTCTCCTCCCTAACCAATGTGGGACATCACAATCCACCCCCTTCGGGGCTCAACGTCCTCGCTGGCACTCTTTTCTTCCTCGCTGGCACTCTTTTCTTCCTCTAATCGATGTGGGACCGCCCCCAAATCCACTCCCTTTGGGGCCCAGCGTTCTCCTCCCCAACCAATGTGGGACATCACAATCTACCCCCCTTCAGAGCCCAACATCCTCGCTGATACTCTTTCCTTCCTCCAATCGATGTGAGACCGCCCCCAAATCCACCCCCCTTTGGGGCCCAACGTCCTTACTGGCACACCGTCTCGTGTCTACCCCTTTCAGGGAACAATAAGAAGGCTGGCACATCGTCCGATGTCTGGCTCTAATACCATTTGTAAGGGTGTGGAAACCTTCCTCTAGCAGACGCGTTTTAAAGCCTCGAGGGGAAGCCCGAAAGGGAAAGTCCATAGAGGACAATATCTGTTAGCGGTGGATCTGGATCGGGCCGTTACATGGGAAAGAAATTCCACTACCTGTCTGACCATGGAAAGCCTTGCTAGAGAAGCATGAAGAGTATCAAAATCAGCCATCAATATCTATTCTGCTTGCTTGATGAACAAGATAGAGAAGCTGAAACATTCTAAATATACATCAGAAAATCAGTTCAACCATTCCTTTCAGTACCACAACAGACAAAGCTTTGGCACCAAGAACAATCAAAATACTGTAAGCCGAACCGACGCGATGCCCCAACACAGAGAAGACAATGTGTGTGAACAGACAAAGCTTTTGGCATCAAGAACAAAAAAAAACTATATTACAGCATCCAGTAAAAGCCGAACCGATGCAAGATACCAGAGACGATCCCGAGCACAGAGAGGACAATCTGTATGAACAGACGATGCTTTTGGCATCAAGAACATAAGAAAACTATTTTACAGCTTCCAGTATAAGCCGAACCGATGCAAGATCCCGGAGACGAGGCCCCAAAACAGGATCTCTGCAAAGATCACATACAAGAGAATGCCCACTTTTTTTGAATGCCAAACTCCAATGAAAAGATGCTTCTTTATCCAATAGATCTGCCATGGATATGTTACACAGATAATAATGGATTAGAACAGACTCGAGAAACAAAAACTGGACTTCGAGTTCATTTGTCAACTCGTGATTATATAAACGAAGTTTAAATCTTGTTTTAGTCCATAGACTTTCAAATTTGTTCTATTTCAGTTCTAGAACTTTTACCAATCATGTTGGTCCTTTGCTATGCTACTTTTCTACCTTAAATCTTCTTTGTCCAATATAATTAAAAGATGGTATACGTTATTGTTTAAACAGCAAAGAACAGAACAGACCAGTGTGTTGTGGGGGTCTTCATAATACCATCCATTGATGAAACCTGCAAAAATGCCAGCAGCTGCCATAACATACACGAGCATCGCGTTCATCCCAATCCACTCCAATGGTAGAAACAAGTACCTCAAACCCCAGATATCAACCTGTCTCGATGGGAAAAGCGAAACTTTTATCAATATAGTGAAGAAAGGAACCAAGTTGAAGAACTTTGTGACAGCTCAAGCCCACCGCTAGCAGATATTGTCATTTTTCAGCTTTCCCTTAAGGTTTTTAAAACTTGTTAGGCAGAGATTTCCACACCCTTATAAGGAATGTTTCGTTCTCCTCTCCAACCGATGTGGAATCTCACAATCCACTCCCCTTAGGAGCCCAACGTCATCTCTGACACACTATTCGGTGTCTGGCTCTGATACTATTTTTGCAACCGCTCAAGTCCACCGCTAGCAGATATTGTCCTCTTTGGGTTTTCCCTTTCGGGCTTCCCCTCACGGTTTTTAAAACTCGTCTGTTAGGGAGAGGTTTCCACACCCTTATAAGGAATGTTTCGTTCTCCTCTCCAACTAACATGGGATCTCACGATCCACCCCCTTGGGGGGCCAGCGCCCTTGCTGGCACACCGCTCATCCACCCCCCTTGAAGGCCCAGCGTCCTCACTGACACACCGTTCGATATCTCGCTCTGATACTATTTGTAACCGCCCAAGCCCACCGCTAGCAGATATTGTCCTCTTTAGGCTTTTCCTTTTGGGCTTCCCTTTAAGGTTTTTAAAACACATCTATTAGGGAGAGGTTTCACACCCTTATAAAAAATGTTTCGTTCTCCTCTCCAGTGAGATCTCACAATCCACTCCCTTGGGGGCCCAACGTCCTCATTGGCACACCACTCGATGTCTAGCTCTAATACCATTTGTAATAGCTCAAGCCCACCGCTAGCGGATATTGTCTTCTTTGGACTTTCCCTTTCGAGCTTCCCCTCAAGGTTTTTAAAATGTGTCTACTAGGGAGAGGTTTCCACACCCTTATAAGGAATGCTTCGTTCTCCTCTCCAATCGACGTGGGATCTCACAACTTCATATGCATACAAGCACAAAACTGTTATCCTTAAATACAACTGAAGTAAGGCGGGAACATAACTGAAAAGTAGTTTAAAGAAGAAGAGAAGAGTACCAAAGCGTAGAAGACTGAGAAAACCAATGCTGCAGCACCCGACGTCACACAGACATAGCTAAACGTATATAACTGCTTATTTAATGGAATCGCTGCATCGATCAAAGACGCATATTGTTATTTGCAATAAACGAAGATAAATACAGCAAAAGTTGCACAGATTTGACAGTTGGATGATGTGCCACACCATGAGTGAAATGAAGAACAAGTCCTAAAATAAGAAGAGTGAAGCCCATAGTAACCCATTGCTTCAGCCTAGCTGAGTGATCCTGTGAATAAGCAGCGTCAAATGGCATACAAGGAATTGCAAAAATGTTGATTAGCATTTAGTTCCATGTCAAGCTTTGTTTCAATTCTATCCTTATAGTTTTAGAAGTTAAACTATAATCACTGTAGTTCGGTGGAATCGTCCAAAACATCCCTATGACTACCAAATTCTTGCAAGTTTCTCGTGCGGTGCATTCTTATACTTTATACAATCACTAGGACATCGTCTCTCCGTCGCATCTAAATAGAATATGTGACGTAAAAAAGACGTTACCAGCCAATAATAACAAGGGAGTTTTGGAAGATTTAACTAAAAGATCGGAACGAAAAGGTTACATTTAGGGATCAAACTAGAACAAAGCTCGAATCAAACAGCTAAAATGAACAAGAGCTAACCTGAAAATGAATAAGAACATGCCCAAAATGCACTCCAATAATTGAGGACAGAATGGCAGATATCGAGCTGCAGTTGCAAGGATGTGTACCCTTGATGAAGTTCAAAATAATCTAGTTTTATAACTATAATGAACAAAAGCAGATAGTTCATTATCAAAAGTTCCTCATAAATAAGAAACGAGTAGGAATTCTTTTCAACATTTCATTTCATTTTATTCAATTCTCTGTTGCTATGAAGCTGCAAAAGTAAATAGAATTTCAGTATTTCTAAGCATATTTCATGTGAGATCCCACGTCGGTTGGAGAGGAGAACGAAACATTCATTGCAAGGGTGTGAAAACCTCTCCCTAGCAGACGCGTTTTAAAAACCTCAAGGGAAAGCCCGAGAGGGAAAGCCCAAAGAGGACAATATCTGCTAGCGGTGGGCTTGGGATGTTACAAATGGTATCAAGAGCCAGACACCGAGCGGTGTGCTAGCGAGGACGTTGAACCCCCAAGAGAGGTAGATTGTGAGATCCCACATTGGTTCGAGAGGAGAACAGAACATTCCTTATAAGGGTGTGGAAACCTCTCTCTAGCATACGCGTTTTAAAAACCTTGAGGGGAAACCCGAAATAGAAAGTCCAAAGAGGACAATATCTATCTACCATACGCGTTTTAAGGTTCCATTTTCTGTATCTAGCAAACCCATCTGATATGTTCAAGTGCCAACTATTTCCAACAAAAACGCCATATTCTAGTACGATTATGGAAGAACTCAGAAACGAGCATCGAATAATCTATAATCCTTAAATAAATCAGAATCCATAGCATTGAATTATATCAGCATGACAGACCTTAAAATTCCTTCAGGTTCAAACGGGGCAAAACACCATGACGGAGCATTATCTCGGAAAGGCCCTGCGTACGGAGAATTCTCAGTGCAGGCCTGCAGCACTTAAACAGTGTCAAATATTATGAGCCATCAAAAGTTTATATCATCAACTTACGAGATGCAAATAACGTATCTACACACTTCCGATCTTCTCCAAGCAGGATGTGCATACATGTGACGGATTCCCAGCACTTTTCTGTCGATATATCCCACGGCATTGCACGGAGGATCCAGACTTCCTCTTACACCACAAGCTACCTAAATTTGATATGGAAATAGCTTAGAATAGATAATCCTAGCCTTTGGCAAGAAAATCCTTTCAATAAATAGCATCTAGATTCAGCAAATCATAGACTTGAAAGGAAAAATTGGAATTACTCTGTCATTGAAACAAAACACTGTGAAGTGAATTGAAGAAATTGACTGCAAGAACCAATGGTGATTTGAAATAAGTTTGATGATCACGAGGAACTTACAGTGAAATTTCTTCCATAATGAACACTCTCGCAGTCAGTGACAGTAAATTGCCAATCAG
This sequence comes from Cucurbita pepo subsp. pepo, assembly GCF_057944985.1. NCBI lineage: Eukaryota > Viridiplantae > Streptophyta > Magnoliopsida > Cucurbitales > Cucurbitaceae > Cucurbita > Cucurbita pepo. The sequence goes on along the minus strand of NC_141808.1, from coordinate 15,232,140 downwards.
GAATATATGTTCCATAAAGGAGAGAAGAGTAAACAATAAGAATACAAGCTCCAACAAGCCTGCGATTTAAGAAGGAAAAATCATCCTCGTTGCAACCAAAAAAAAAAAAAGAATAAAGTGTTAGGAATCATGAATCTCCACGCTCGTTTGATATTGTCCACTTTGAGCATAAGCTCTACTGGGTTTGTTTTGAGCTTCCCCAAAATGCCTCATACCAATGGAGATGTGTTCTTTACTTATAAAATCATGATCATTCCTTAAATCAGCCAATGTGGGACTCCCTCCCAACAATCCTCAACAATCCTCCACTCGAACAAAGTGCACTAGAGAGCCTCCCATGAGGCCTATGGAGCCCTCAAATAGTCTCCCCTTAATTGAGGCTCAACTCCTTCTCTGGAGTCCTCAAACAAACTACACCCTTTGTTCGACACTTGAGTCACTTTTGACTATCCTTCGAGGCTCGCGACTTCTTTGTTCGACATTTGATGATTCTATTGACATGGCTAAGTTAAGGGCATGGCTCTTACCATGTTAAGAATCACGGATTTCCACACAGGTATGATATTGTCTACTTTGAGCATAAGAACCTTTACTGTCTTTGATTGAAGAAGAAGACGAAGAGAAGATGAATAAGACTTCATAGCTTTGTTTTGGGCTTCCCCAAATGGCCTCATTCATTCTCTAAATTAGCCAATGTGGGACTCCCTCCCGACAATCCTCAACCTAAACCTAAAGATAACTGATCAATAGTAGTGCAAGTGGTTACCAATTCCAGAAGTATGACTTGAATATTGAAAAGTGATTAAATGGTTGACCACTGGCTTGTGTTTTTCTTGAAAGTACTTCCACAAGTGCCACAACCAAATATGCTAGAGCAATTCTCTATAAAAGATGATTCAAAATATATATTAGCAACTTCTATAATCATTTTAACAAATACAAATCTCAATATCAAAATACCTGGAGAATGCCACATAACCTTATCTTTCTCATGTCAACACCATAAGTCAGTTTGTCGGGCGCATGGGAATAGCCACCTAAACAAAATAGTTGACCCGAAGTCGAGTTTTGTTAAGCCAAAAAACTGATATTGCACAATATAGTGCCAATAAATAAGAGCCTTTAAACTGATAACGGTGATTCTATCAGAATCAAAAGGTGAGACCTTAACTTATCACTTTGCAGTGAAGATCATGACAGTGGGAAAAAAATGAAGACACTAAAATATATATATCCTTGTAACTATCCCAAAGAGTAATCCAGCTGCTTGGTCTTGTTCGAATGTTTTTTTTTTTTCATATTACTCAAACGGATTACTGATAGGTACTTATTCATAAACTACACGGGGAGGAAGATTTCAAAAGTTCAAAAGGTAACCTAAGAAACCTTCGGGCCTATAATGGCCCAAGCCCACCGCTAGCTGATATTGTCTTCTTAAGGCTTTCCCTTCCGGGCTTCCCCTCAAAGTTTTTAAAACGCATCTGCTAGAGAGAAGTTTTCACACCCTTATAAAGAATGTTTTGTTCTCCTCCCCAACCAATGTGGGATCTCACAATCCACCCCCCTTCGGGACCCAGCGTCCTTGTTGGCACTCGTTCCCTTCTCCAATCGATGTGGGACCCCCCAATCCCCCCGTTCGAGGCGCAGCGTCCTTGCTGGTACACCCCCTTGTGTCGACCCCCCTTCGAGGCTCAGCCTCCTTGCTAACACATCACCCAGTGTCTGGTTCGGATACCATTTGTAACGGTTCAAGCCCACCGCTAGCAGATATTGTTCTCTTTAGGCTTTTCCTTCCGAGTTTCCCCTCAAGGTTTTTAAAACGCGTCTGCTAGGGAGAGGTTTTCACACCCTTATAAAGAATGTTTCGTTCTCATCCTCAACCGATGTGGGATCTCACAATCCTATTCAAGAGGGCAAAAACTCCTTGTTCCCAAAAGATTAATAGAAACTCTCTCTACTCAAATACCAATCTTCCCTACCAATACATTATGTAACCTAAATCCCTAAATACATTCTCACACAACTTTCTTGCCCCTCCTAGAATACACTTTTACCATTTCTAGTCTGACAATAACCCTCTCTACCATCATACGTAGGGACTCCCAGCATGATTGCAACGTGTCAAACATTTCGTGCTTGGATTGTCAGATAGATGGCAGTAGGATAAAGAAAATTCACAGAAACAAGAGTTTTCCCATCGACTTCCGCATAAAAAGCACAAAACATGACATCAAGAAGGAAACTTTAGCTGATTGCACCTCAATCTTTAGTGCACTGCTCTAAGAGAGAAGAGTTGGAGGCAAAACTGACCTTGTAATAGAAGGCCCCAGAATAGGAGTTTTAAAGTTCGAAGAGTGACCTTTTCAATGGCCATAAGTTGGTTCGGTATTCTCTATAAATAAAAAACCAGACCAGGAACAAGAAAAACACTGTTAAAACATACTCCAATACATGTTGTCAAAAAAAAATTATTAACAGAAGTTGAACCTTCAGTGCGAGTGCAATGGCCATCCCAACAATGAACAAGAAGAAAGGCATCACAAAATCTGCAAGATTGCAGTCATACCATGGTGCATGACCGATCATAGGCCATTCTCCCCCCGCATCATCAACCAAAATCATCAACTATAAGCACCATTAACATTAAAAAGCTCTGATAAATAAAATACCAAGCATTAGAAAGCTCAACGGTCTCTTTATTAATTATATGAGCATCAACATGATATTTGAGTAATCATAGAGTTCTACAAAAAAATGATTATCAATTCTACTATTGTCCAAGTTGTAACAACTCAGATCCACCGCTAGCAGATATTGTCCTCTTTGGGCTTTCCCTTACGGGCTTCTCTAGCAGATATTGTCCTCTTTGGGCTTTCCCTCGAGGCTTTAAAACGCGTCTGCTAGGGGAAGGTTTCCACACCCTTTTAAAGGGTGTTTTTGTTCTCCTCCCCAACCAATGTGGGACATCACAATCCACCCCCCTTCGGGGCCCAACGTCCTCGCTGGCACTCATTCCTTTCTTCAATCGATGTGGGACCGCCACCAAATCCACCCCCTTTGTGGCCCAGCGTCCTTACTGGCACATCGCCTCGTGTCTACCCCTCTTGGGGAATAGCCAGAAGGCTAGCACATCGTCCAATGTCTAGCTCTAATACCATTTGTAACGACCCAGATCCACCGCTAGCAGATATTGTCCTCTTTGGGCTTTCCCTTTTAGGCTTCCCCTCAAGGCTTTAAAACGCGTCTGCTAAGGGAAAGTTTCCACACCCTTCTAAAGGGTGTTTTATTCTCCTCTCCAAATGATGTGGGACATCACACAAGCGCTCTGAAGGACCAAGAGACAAATGCAAATTCCGTCTGATTATGATCGTGAGAACTCAACTCCAGTTCCTTCAACAATGGCACCAAACCGTAGGTCAAAATTGCGAGATCTCTCATCGGTTGGAGAAGGGAACGAATCATTCCTTACAAGGGTGTGGAAACTTCTCCCTAGCAGAGGCGTTTTAAAGCCTTGAGGGGAGGCCAGAAAGGGAAAGCCCAACGAGGAATATCTGCTAGCAGTGGGCTTGGATGATTACAAATGGTATTAGAGCTAGACAACGGGTGATGTACCCAACAAGGAGGTTGAACCCCGAAGGGGGTGAACACCTAGCAACTTGAGACTTTCATCCAACATTAACAACTAACGAAAACCTACTATTAATAACATTGCATCAAAATTGCTCACAGACATTGAAAATGGGTTTGGAAGAAAGATTGTTCTTACTAACTCTTCTCTTTAATACAACCCAATAAAAACCCTCTGGCACCATCCATAACCAAAGCATCCAGTAATGAATAAAAGGGAACAAAAAAGGGGTGGAAGAACAGAAGTACCGCGACGGTGAGACCTCGGAAGATATCAAGCGACGCAACACGCTTCGATTTTACTGGTTTTGAGAGCACAGCATCGGACTCCACCGAGATAAGGCGGTGCTGAGGAGTGGAATCGGACTTGATTTCTTCCATCGAAATGAGCTGCAAAACTGAAGTGGATTAGCTCAGCTGAAGCTGAAACGACGGCCAATGATTGATTTGTGAAAGGGGGAAAAGGAATTTACAGGTTCAGAAATCTCGTTTTGACTGTTACCGTCATTCATGAACTCCAATGATTTCTTGTAGAGTTGACTTTCCTTGAGAATCAGAAATGGACAAGGAAAGCTCGGAATTGTGAAAGCTCCTGATTTCTTGGGGGATCGTACGGCAGTGCGGGTTCCTCTTCCTGCGGGGCGGGTTTTTCTCTCTTCTTTCTTCAAGAAGAATCTAATTTCATGGTTTAAATACTAATTTTATTCAGTTATAATTATAACACTTCAGCTCTATACTATTAAAGGAACACGACTCAAGTGTTTATTCTTTCATTAAAATACATGATCATTCTCTAAATTAATCAATGTGGGACACTTTCATACGCCTTCCCCTAAATTAATCAATATAGGACACTTCCATCCAACGTATGTTTTTTTTTTTAATGGTTTTAAAATGGTTTTTATATTTTTACTTCTTTTAATTAAACATTCATAGAGGAAAATGAGATAAATAGTGGATGTAATATAAATATCACTTTCTAAAAGTATAATATTTTAAAATATAGAGAGGACAAATAATATAAACTTTAATATAATCTATACAAAATATATAAATTTGAATGCACTTTGAATTATGTTCTATTTTTCTTTTCAATTGTGTAATTTTAAATAAATATAAATTTTAGTTTTTGTATTTTGAGTAAAACTAATCATTTAAAATTAACTTTTTATTAAATTGATTAAGTAATAAAAAAAACTTTAAAACTTATAAATGGAAGGTTTTATTTAAGAAAGAATCAATAATAAACTAACCACGTGGATTATTTTTAAGATATTTAAAAAGAAAAAAAACTAAAGTTGAATATTTAAAAGTGCAAAGAAAAAACTCAACTTATATTAAAAGGACTACTTTAAAAATGAAATATTGAAATTTAGATTTTGTTTCATTAAAAGTAGGATATTTAATTTTGTCAGAAAATCTGAATTTTTTTAAAATAGTCGGAATATAGTTACTTCTTTCTTTTTTTTTTTCTTTTTCTTTTTTAACCTCACAAATCAATAAAATTAAGAAGAATGAGCCAAAAATTATAAATTTTATTGTCAAAATTTTTATCAACTTTTAAAATATCAATAATTTATAGTCTAATTGAATTATGTTCAATATCATTTATAACTTCTTTAAAAATAATAGAATAATTTAGATACTCGTTAAAGTAAGAGATAATTTGAATTATGCAATTTGATTATAGCTTTATCAACTACATAAAATATTTTTATGTTGGCTAATAATAAAATCTCATTTTAGACTACCCGAATATAGATAACACACCAATTATCATTCTAAATGTCAAGAGTTTAATCTCTACTGGTGAAAAGTGGAAGATTATGACACATTGGATATTTGTGTCTCGCCTCCCCTGCAAGGAGAAGGAGAAACCCTAGAAGACTCCCACAATGGGTCAAAATCCCTCTACGATAGTCGAATTGTGGAGAGGAGACTTAAGACCCCTTACGTCTCGTCAACGTTCCCCTGCATAGAGGAGAAACCCTAGAGGACTCCCACAATGGGTCAAAAGCTCTCTACGTAACCGATTCGTTCACGTCCTTCCACGCCACAATGGCGCAGTTCATAGTCAAAAGCAAGTCATAACAAGGGACATATCTTGCCAACAAGACATTACAGGGCCAACGAATCGAACCATTACTAGCAAGCCGAGAAATGGAAAGGCAAAGACACTATCATATGAACTAACTCTTTATAGAGGACCCTCCCAGAAAAATACCAAAAAACTATTACTCGTACCTCAACACCAAGGTGCGCTTCAAGCTCACCCGACTAACCTAATGAACTACCTCAACAGCAAGACGAGTCTACGACTCAAAGCTACAAGACACTGGATCGCCTAGTGGAAGGTAAAAAGATGAATCAATTAGTTGGAGAAGAAAGAAGAGTGTGAAAGGGAGGGAAGATGTAAAATATATACCTCTTTCTACCATAGGCTATGAATCTAGTTAGATATATGCGGATTATGTGATTGAGTAAATCATCTCAGTATAAGGATCAAGTATCAAGTATTTGACTGAATAATGGAAAAGAAAGATTCCCATTAAGTAATGATGAATTATATAAAATCCAAATGGAGATTGAGGACCTGACAATGACATTCGATGATCAATCCATGTTTTAGTCAGTTCCAAATAGAATCAAATCTCCACGTTTCAGTCAATTCCAAATAGAATCAAATCAGACCAGATGCTATAAATGCACAGGATTAAATGTTTTGGGAGTTAGTGTTATTTTAACACACAAGGATAAAGAGAGAATTTCCCACCTCACACATGTCAAAAAAAAAAAACCACCTTAAAAGCTTTTAAAAGCATATGTGGGGGGACATTTTCAATGGTTGCCTTTCACTAGTCTTTCCACATATAGTTCTTGAGGCTTCTATGTGATCGTAAGGATCGTCGGTTGGCTTCTAAACAATCCTTTGAAAGGTAATACAAGAGGAAGAAGACTAAAGAGAAAATGTTAGCTGCTGGAGCTCCACAGCATGAATGACTTAATTTCAAACGCAAATAAAGTTGTTATTTCTTTCAGAATAACAACTTCAATCTGCATAATAACACAAAACACTCAACCACAATTCTTAAAACAATTTTAAATATAGAAACAAAAACCTATAAAAATAATTTACCAAGCAAGCTATTTTTTCCCCTCCCTTCATTGTGGAATCTCACCTGCCTATCAATGGGTAGGGTAGCAGAAGAGGAAGGACCATGAATAATAAAAATCACAATAATAGTGGTAAATAAGTGGGGTTGCAAAATAAAATAAAAAGGGGGGCAAAATAATTTATCAAGGCAACCAATAATGGAGGAACTTCTAAATAAGGGAGAGAACTTTTAATAGACACGCATGGATGGACTGTTATTAAAGCAAGGGAAAAAAAACAGCAAATAGAAGGTGAAAAGAACAAGAAGAAGCAACACTTATGATCTATTTTAGAATCAAATGCAATAAAACAGAGCATATAACCTTCAATTTACAAATTATGAGTACTTACAGTCAGTAGCATCCCATTGCGTTTGCATCTATACAACTCACAAGAATGAATATTACAAGGAAGACATCGAAACAAGGAAGCGATCTCGAGGAAAGGACAAACAAGAAGGAACTCCAAAGGCAGAATTAAGTGATTTAGGAAGCAAACCAAAGGGGAATGAGATTTGTATCTTTGTTTTACCTGTAAGAGTGAACAAAGCTACTGTCTTTTCTTTATGTTTGTGGATTTACTTTCCAACTCCAAGTTCTTTAGCAATGTCTCTTGTTAAGCTGAATTGTGAGGTATTATGCCATGGAAATAGAGTCCGAGTAACGGGAAGCTTCCTCCGAAGATCCTACAATGCATCACAAAAGATCCGAGATAATTAATGAATTTGTTGAGAACATAGGACAATTAAGACCACAAAGGTAAAATCTCTAGCAACACATAGTAGCAAGACTACATCAATAACAGCATTTCCCCCATTCTTTCACAAGGTCAATTTGAGGATAAGAGATAATAAGACAATGCTGGGCCAAACAAAGCCACAGGAGTAGACATGAAACAAAGAAGAAAACTGTGGCCAGAAAATACAACCACTTCTCATATAATCTATGAGTAACTTCAAATTTGCACATTGCTTATGATTGACAACAAAAAAGTTCAAATTCACAGAGAAATTGTCGGTTAAAATTTATAGTAAGTTGATGAAATTGACAAATGACAGTCTTGTATGCATACAACTAATGCTCCAATCGAGCAACCAGCCACTAAAGAATTGACAGAATATTTATACAGTTATTATTATTATTATATTCGAAGTTCAAGGTGAAAACAAGATAAAGATAAAGATCAAAATATCTTCTCCACTTCTTCGAATCAATCTTTTGAAAAAAAAAAAAAAAAATCTCCCACTTCACTTTTCCTAGGATTAGATGGTTAAGATAATGGGATAATAGATGAACAATTCATTTGTCATAAAAAAACAGAATTAAAACCGATGGAATGCTCTTGAAATGCAATAGTTTTTCACCCAATAAAAAGAGTACCTTGAAGGTGGTATCTGGCAAGTTTGAATAGGATGTCTGTCAACCATACAATCATTAGTTAATCATCCTAGAAAACCCAATAAACAATAATGGTAATGGATAGATGCAGAACCTCAAGAGATGCCAAGTATTCTGCTTCGTGATGACGAATAATATTGGCTATCGCAACTGCACAATCTTCAGGAGCCTGAAACGAATGTAACAAATTTCAACAATTTGAAAAGAAATTCAAACCCCTGTATGGCAAGAAAAATAAAAACATCTGATGGACAAACAGAGAAAAATGCATCACAAACTTAAGTTATATGACTACAAGAATGTTTTCTAGACTAATATTTGATGGCATAACAGAACATACTATCAAACAAAGATTTCATTATTCATGACCATGCTGCACTGCATATTGGGATGCCCAATGCTCTACAAACTAATGTAAAAAACAACAAGAGTAATCAAGCATTTGACTCCAAAGGTAACAATACTAACCAAAAATATTCATTAAAAAGAACTTTCAAATTAGCAATGACCTGTAGGATGGTTGAATCATTACATTCATGCTTTGCATCTAATTGAACATTTCCCTCCTCAAAGTAATGGGCAACAACCTGAAGAAAGTAGAGATGAAATGAGCCCCAAAGGACGGAATTTTGAGGTTTTAGTAACACTAAAAAAAAGTTCAAATCCAAGAAATTAGAGAGATAGGCACAAATCTGTTGTGCACCTGAATTAAATAACAGAAAGTACCTGCATTTTCCCTCTCATTTCAAGCGATTGAAAATCACTCTTGAACTCAATGTTCCATGTGGAACGCCAACTTCCATTACTGCACAAGAATGGAAACAAACATCAAAGAAAGGGAGTTGAATTTGAAGTCTGCACAATGAATTCATCAACACTAATGAACTGAAATGTCATCAGCAACAGATGAACCAAAAGCATCACATTTTCTGCAACTACAAATAAAATCAACATACACTTGACAATACTTAATTCTTCCACACCTTACACATCTCCATGAAGAGAGGGAAGAGGGAAAAAAACAACAACGAAGATGAATAGGAGAACAAACAAACAAGTCAAGAAGTTATATTCTGATGACTATGCACGCACCAGAAGTTCTGAGGGCTATGTCTCGAAGCAGAAATAACCACAGCAAGCTCAAAATCAGATTCAGGTCCCTCTGCATCTTTTCCATTTACACAGTAAACTGAACAGACCCCTTTTGGATAAGCTTCACCGACATATCGAGCAATTTCTTCATCGACAGCACATCTGTCATAACACAGAATACAAAATAAAAAAAAAGACTGATCGTTATACATAGACATCTTGAGGCTTATTTACTTTAGTCAGTCTCATTCGGTTTCATAGTTTATTTACATACTCTCTTCAACATTCGTACTTAATGGTTTTAGTTTAGCTTTCAGGGAGAACCAATACGAGACAATTTTGGGTGTAGGATTCTCATTTAACTTGGATGCTTCCAGACTCTAAGCATATTGTACAGAAGACAAAATATTAGAATTTATGGTTCTGCATACTCTGAAACATGGCTCAAACTACTTTACAATTATGCTATAGAAGTGCATATATTTGTTGTTAAACACAACAGACTTCGCTTTTGTCAATGTTAAACAAAAGAGAAATTTTAGACAGGTTAGTACAAGAAAGAAACTGATTCACTTCCAAGGGGCAATATCTTATCACCTAATCAGTAATCACATATCCTGGATTTAGGATTTTTTAACTTTTTTTTTTTTTTTTTAAATATTGGTGAATGTCCTAAGTCAGTTTACGTGCATCTCGCCTATTTTCAAGACAGCTGCCTACCTTACAAGATCTGGTTATCAAAGAAACTCATAGGATATTAAATCCTAAATAAATGGTCGTCATAATTTGAACTCATTGCTTTGTAGCTTTTTATTGTTTAGAAGGCCCTATGGTCAAACCATGATAATTACATGTGCTGAAAATTCTAAGACTCGCGTTCATCAAATCATTTAATATATGAATCTCTGATAAGAATGGTTACTAAATTTCAGTTTTTCAAACTAGTCGTAAAGCCTACCGAAAATCCTCAACATATGCAGAAGGAAGTTCCTCATCCAGAGCAGGTCTCACTGCAGTACATACCTGCGCAAATTAAACACCATGTGAACAAAAACAGATGAAATTATAAAACAACTTAGAAAGCTGAATTGACCAAGAAAGAGGGGGAGGAAGATGCATGGAGGTAACTAATTTCCATAAATTTAATAAAATCAACAAAATTTGTAGAATAAACCAGAAGACATGAAAGGATACTAAATACTAGTGTAGTTAACAACCTAGTCTAAATTTTCTTCGAGCATAATTAAATAAACAGGTTTTCTGATTTTGTTAGTACAGACTAAACCAATAGAAAATGCTCTAAGGTATGGAACATCAACTAAAAATGAGCACGGAAATAATCTTAAGAAATGGTGAGCAAAATAATATACATTCAAGTTCCCACGATAAGTTAATTACTTCTATTGTCAATCTAGTGATCATGATTTCTTCATTTCTCCATGTCTCAAGAAAGGGAAAATCAATGTCTATCTCAGCCACTTGGACTTTTTACATCCGTAAAATGGTTACTATTCTGGGATTGATTCAGATTGGAGCCTTACCTGTTTAATATTATCAATTATAGCAACTTGTGTAGTTCTTGGGTCAAGGAACTCGTTTTCTTCAAGCTCATTGAATGGTGTAATAATCACCTGAATTCACATCAGACGAGCAAACTGAGAAACTAAAGAAAACAAAATAACGAATCTGCAAGCTTCCTAGAACGTAGTGTCAAGATAATAAGTATATAACCATCTACTGGCCCGACTATCCATACAAGTTTGTTTAGTTAGATATGCACGAAATCTTTACAACTAAACGGTTTGTGAACTTTTTGAATCTACTTGGATGGGGCTGGACAGTATTCCATTTAAATCCCGAGATAAAACAGCATATCAATGCCAAAATGACGCAGAAAATATTACTTGAAATTTAAATAAAACGAAAGCAAACCCGAAGCATACAGTGAGAACAAAGTGCAGGCTCTTCACGCCACTCACTACAATTATCTCGAATCGACAAAACTAGTTCACCAACCTTATCCGCAAGGAAAATAGCAGCTCACAATGAGTAGCGGTATAAGAAACTTACATCTCCAACTAAGCCAGGCATTTCGAGGGAAATCATGTGTGATTTGTTGTACTGAGGAAACGCTTCAGATGCTGCCTCATGGTACAACTTATCGTCATTCAAAATTTTCTTCACATCTGAAAATTGATAACCACGAAACATCAAATTCATAATTCGAACAAGCAAAATCACCGGAAATGATTGTCTAAAATGTATATCCAAAAATAAACATCTACAAGAACCGAATTGTAATTTATTACCTTTGGCGACGAATTGGATTTCTCCGGCGGGAGCGTTTAGAAGAAACCACTTCGCGATTTCCTTCTTCTGCTCGTCGCTGAGCTCCACTTCGTCGTCAGCCATTGCCAGAAACTGGAAATTTTTTCACCGATTTTCAAGCAAACTTAAGCAGAAGGGGAGAGAGAGACGGAAGACAGAGCGACGTAAAAAAAGGAGAAACAGTCGATGAGCTGTAACGGGTCGGTTTTAGCCCACTCGGTTTATCCGGCCCGCTTCGTGATAGTATTCCGACGTGTCGTCATATGTCAAAGCGCGGTCGCTGGTGGCATTAGGACGCTTTTTTGTCTGGGCTGGACCCAGCCCAACTAATGGTGTCAAAAGTGTTGACACGATTTGTCGTTTAAAATAAAAATTAATAAAAATTACCAAATTTAATTATAACGTGATATTTTATTTTTAAATTGATGACTAAATAGGAAATCGACAAGGAGCGGGAAGGAATTACTCCTTGTTAAGCTAAACGGGGTCGGGAATGGTAATTACATTCCCCGTCCCTGTTTCCGTCTCAACCCCTAACCTTTATCCCGTCTCAGTATGTGTGTATGTATATATAAAAATATATATATATATATCATTAGAAATATCATTTTATGCAACCGAGGCAAATACATCTCTATCTTTGATAGTTATAATCCTACTAAATTTATTTCACTCGTTCGTATACATTTTAATCGATGAGACAATGTTGTTACCCCTAGTTCTTAATACAACTGCTCGTTATTATTCCATCTTTCATGTGTGTTGAAACTGACATATCCCGACCATTTTGAGAAAATAAAAACCAAATATGCAATAAAATTAACACAGATTCATTATACTTACAAATATATATACAAACGCTCATTTTAACATAAAATTAGATACGAGATTTTGACGTAATCAATACATGTCAAGATACCGATCCTAATTATCTCTGTTAGAGTTGACGTACATGTAATATTTCATATAGACGTTTGTGTGCCATATGTTCTTATATGGTTTAATACCTAGAACGAAATAATGTAAAACTAAGCACCCTGATAAAACGTACTATCTATAGGGTTAGTTCTTAGACTCGTATGGTTTCACATCGACATACATGTTAGGATCGAACAATGAGTTGACGTAATATACGATGGTCGTGGTCTAAAATCTCACCTGTCATTCGCAGCTTGATCGACCTTGATTTCTCTTTCTGTAGTTAGTCATCTATGTCACTCTCGATCCCATGAGTTAGTATAAAGGGTATTCTTCTATTTGGGGCTCGATGAGCTAGTTTAGGTCAATGGCTAAACTAGCTAAAAGAATAATCAAAACACTGAACAATGTGTATATTAGATAAACGTTAATGTGTTTTTTTTATTATTTATTTTTAATTAGATCATTGAGATTATGAAAATTCGTTTACGATGAACAATTATACGAGTAATTGTTTTTATATATATATATAGAATTTAAAAGGTTGCCCCTTCAATTTAGTCTTGGTATTTTGAATTTTATTTAATTTTAAATTTATTTATTTATATATTTTCCATAAATATTAAATTTATGGAACACATAATTTATTTATTTTTAAGTTTGGTTGAATTTTATTTTTATAAAAATTTGTTAAATAATAATATTTTAACCAATTTATAATTAATTAGATAGGTTATAAAACCTCCAAATTATATTGTAAATTAGTTAACAGTACACGTGTACGGTCAAGATTCAATTTCTGAAGATAGGTTAAACGCGCCGCAGTGGTACATCATTTATGCCCTCGGCTTCCATAAAAAGGGTCTTCAAAAACCCTAGAGCCATTTTCCTCCCCTCAGAGGTCGCCGTCGCCGTCGCAGAAGGGAAGGGTTTTCTCCACCATAAACGACAATGGTCGGTCTTTTTCTCTTTCTCTCTTTACTTCATTTTTCTCTGCGTACAATGGCGTAGATCAATGTCTTAGATGCGTTTTCCATTTATTACAGGGGATAGATCTTGTAGCAGGAGGTAAGAGCAAGAAGACCAAGAGGACTGCCCCTAAGTCCGATGATATCTACCTCAAGCTTCTTGTTAAGGTTGGTTTTTCTAATCGTCATTGGTTCCGCTGTACTCACTTGCTCTTGCATTTTTGTGGCTTTTTCTTAGCGAATGGTGATTAATGCGTCTGGTTATTTTAAAATGAATTTGGTTTAACTTAAGATATCGCGAATGGAGAATGGAGTTTCAAATCTAATTTTGTGAGCATCATTTGGAACTTTATCCATTGTTATTTTTGTGTTTGTTCTCTGCTCATATTTCGGTTTTTGGTTCTACATTTTTTTTAACCTAGTTGTGTTTGAAATGTGGTTGTTTGATAAGAAAGTAAAGGAAATTTCATATGCAGTGATGATGTCTGTGTATCCCAGCTCATTATGAGACCTTCCGTAGGTCTAGGAATGAACTAGTTCCACATTTATCTGAGCCCAGGTTTAGAGTTCAGTTTTCTAGTTTAATTTGAACAAGAACCAGGAGATGTCATTAATCATTGGCCATTAATAAACCTTGATTTCAAATTTTTAGTTTTGGAACCTTTTTTGCTCTCATGGAGTCAATGTTTTAGTTCTCTTTCATTATATTTTGATTGGTATCCGACTATGTTCTCATCCGCAATGAAGAAATATGTGATACCCAGCTCATTATGAGACTTTTTTTAAGTCAAGGACTGGACTTAATCCACATATTTGTCTGAGCTCAAATTATTCTACTTTTGAAGTTTCTTTCATTTCATCTTGAATTCGGAAGTAAAGTGGATATGAAAAATATGGGTCATGCATTAATTTCTGCTGTGTCCATTTACTATTCGAGTCTCTGGCTTCTTTATCTATACATATCTGGAAGGAAGTTTAGACTTTTAATGGTGGACTAAGGCTTCTATCCATTCTGATAGAGAGATGGGTTGTTGTTCCCTGTGATGCTTCATTTTTCAAACCATGCTAATACTGATTACACGATGACTGATATTCAACTTGTCACTGAGGGAACTATCCTAGAGTCATAAATTTATTATTTCCAGTAGTCGTGCGTGTTTGTTTGCATATCCTAAATATTTGTAATAACCTTTTTTTTAGAAGCTTAGTAGTTCATTACCCTTATTTGGATTGCTTAAATCATTGGTCTTTAATCTTGTTTACTGAATTCAGCTGTACCGGTTTCTTGTCCGAAGAACTGGAAGCAATTTCAATGCTGTGATCCTGAAGCGCTTGTTCATGAGCAAGGTGAACAAGCCACCAATTTCTCTATCCAGACTTATCAAGTTCACAAAGGGAAAGGTGTGTACTTCTATTTATGCACTACATGTTCTTAATATTTTGATTTCAGCCTTTCAGGAGTGTGTTATTTTCGATTGTCTAAATTCTCTGGTGGTTAACATGGTATAGGAAGATAAAATTGCCGTCATTGTGGGAACTGTGACCGATGACATTCGCGTTTATGAAGTTCCAGCTTTGAAAGTGACAGCCTTGAGGTTTACTGAGACCGCAAGGGCAAGGATTGAGAAGGCAGGTGGTGAGTGCTTGACATTCGACCAGCTTGCTCTGAGGGCTCCTCTTGGCCAGAATACGGTACGATTACAAGTCCCATTTACTTTCTCTCACTCTCAAACACAACCTCTGATATGCAAAAGCAACTGTGTGCTTGGTATTTTATCAGTTCATGTTCATCTTAGAAGCCACCTGCATGTTGAACATTATGCACAAATGCTTGGATTCATGCTTAATCTTCTGTTAATTTTGCTTTCAAAGGTTCTTCTTCGTGGACCGAAGAATTCCCGTGAAGCTGTGAAGCACTTCGGTCCGGCTCCTGGTGTTCCTCACAGCCACACGAAACCATACGTGAGGGCGAAGGGAAGGAAGTTTGAGAGAGCAAGAGGAAAAAGAAACAGCAGGGGATACAGAGTTTAATTTCAGCATATGTTCGACCCTTTTTGTGAGACAAAAAATTCATGTTTTGCTAGACTTGCAGAGATATTATTATGAGACTCAGTTATGTCTTAGTACAAGTTTTCATTATTATAAAACCTTAATCGTATTCAGTGATAGATCTTGTTTAAATACTTTATTTTCTCTCTTGATTTTCATTGGATGATTTTATGAACGTCATTACACTTTTAATTTGACTAAAAAAATAATTAGCGATTCAAGACGAATTTGATAGAGTTAGAACTAAGTTCTGTGGATGATTTGAGATGAAGATTAAAATTTGTTGTTGAAAGCATGATGGATACGAGTTAATGAGCATGATTGGTTATTTTATTTTGCATTTTACGGGCGGTTTTTTAATTTATCACTCTACTATGTGTGATGATTAGAGAGGTTTGCAAACTAACTGTTAATCGGGAACTTGTCTCAATTGACGAGTGTATACATATTTTGTTTGGAGCTAGATATGATATGGTGTCATTCTCGAATGATATTGTACAATATATGAGCTACCAAAGAGTCACTAGCTAGCCTTTTCCAATAAACTTATTTCGATAGTCTACGAGTTATTATTGATAGGGTTGTGCGACAATCAAGTGATCTTCAACTATTCCTGGGTGGATAATAACAACGGTCCACATGGATATGTAATGACAATGATTTTCAACTTTCTTGATAGTGATGATATTGGGGGATCAATTAGAAATTACCCAACTAATTTATGATAAAGAATTTGTCCAAATTAACCCTGGTCATATGGTAAGATGAGCTATGAGTAAGAACTATGGTAAAACGAGCATGGATTAAGTAGAGAATCAAACCATCAACTTTTAGAATTATAGTTGACTTCTTATCCATTAAACTACGCTCGGTTCAATCATATGCATACTTCATATACTAGACCTATACCGTTATGTCTTTTGGATATCGTATTCACACGGAAATACCATAATAGATTCAATATAAAATACCATATAGATTAAATATAAGCTAGTTTACTAGAATTAAATTTCTATATACAATATAGTTTTGCCCCACCCACTTCTACTCAATTTAATTAATTATTTCAAATGAATGACTTAATAGACTATTAATTTCATCTCTCTCCCGAGACTTTCCCGATACTTTCATCATCCATTCAAGTAAGTTGACTCAACATAATTATTTTATACATCTAACGTATATTTTTTACATTACACGATCATTAAATAAATAAATATACGTGGATTTCAAATAGAATTCATCTTGATTAATTATAATGTGCTTAAGTCACCACACTTAAATGGTGTGTGAAAATTCTCTATTTGTAATCAAATAAATTACAACGATATGGAAACAGTAATAAATGGAAAGATACTTATGGTAATAAGGCAAATATCTAATAGTTGACTTATAATAAAATATCAAATACAATATATATGGTAAACTATAATTTATTAGTAATGTATATTTTTATAATATATATGGTAAATATTATAATTATTTTATACATCTAACGACGATCATTAAATAAATAAATATACGTGGATTTCAAATAGAATTCATCTTGATTAAGACGATAGCTGCTTCACGTAAGACATCGTAAATTCTTAACGAACAAAAGAATTAATTAACTAGTGTCGTATCCATCGAGCAACGGTATGCTCGGATTGACGTGTTGGTTAATGTTTAGGCCGGATTTGAATGGCTTGAACAATAAGTCCAGATTTGAGCTGAAAGCCTTTGGTCTCCAAGAAGCTCATGGTGAGGTGTTCATCGTCTTCTCCGGTGAAGAACTCTCCCAATTCAATCTCCGACCACCCATCTTCTCTCTGTCGGACATCCCTAATTCCGTTGCTATCAAAATTGTCTCCCAAATCAGCAGCGAATAGCTTTATGGCTCTCTCCCTCCGATTCCCATAAAACAGAGACTCCATTTTAAGGTTGCTCTGTTCCTTGCGGCGCAGCCAAACAGAGCCTCGGGAGCTCTGCAACGCATCACCCAATTGAACACAAACTTGGGCTGGCATCAAATCCAACCCATACCCTTTCTCTGAAATCTTCACCACAAGATAAGCTCCGTACAATGTGTTCGGAGACAGCCGTCCTGTTCTTGTTCTTCCATGGATTTCCACCCAGCTCGACGCTCTGAGCTCTGCAACTTCCGCGAATCTGGAAAATGGTTTTTGTTTTTAATTATTATGTTGTAATTTTATGGCAAATTTGGAGGCGACCCATTGAAATTAATTATGAATAATACCTCGATTGAGGATCGGATTTCCAGCTCCAACAGAGTGGATCAGAGCTCCAAGTGATCGCCAGCTCTCTTGCTGACAATGTATAACAGATCTTCCCGGAAAATCTCTCCAACTCAAAGCTCTGCAATACCATTTGATTATTCGAATTATTATTCTATTTCGGATTAGTTACGAAATGGAAGACGAAATCATTTTGTTTCTTTACCTTTTTACCGCCGTCGATAAGGATCGAAGAACAGAGTCGGAAGAAAGCTTCTCTCTTCGAACAGAGTGACAATTCGCCGGAGACATCAGAGGCGGCCACGATTTCGGCGTAGTTTCTAGGCAAAAATCTTCTCCAAACGACGTCGGATTCCGCCGCTGATCGGAACGTCGACGAGACGAGGGACAATTTCCCGGCGTCGGAGGGAGTTGTGAGTAACAAAATCGCCGAAATACAGTCCTCCGGCAACACTCCGATGCTCGAAATTCCGGCCATTTTTTTGATCCAATCTTATCCTTAATTGGGTCTGCAAGAAAAGAAATTTGGGCATTGGGTTTATATAGAATCACTTCCTCTCTCTCTCTCTTCTTTCTCTCTCTTGTTTGTATAAGAATTTAAAGCCTGCTTAAGGAAAAGGATTAGATTAATCGCAGTTGTTTTAATAAAATGGGCGGCGTGGAATTTAGAACCCTTTTATTATTTAATTTAAATTTTAGTTTAAAAATAATTTTGAGACAATTTCTAAATATTACTAAAATAAAAAGATATTAAATAAATATCAATTAAATATTTAGGCACGTGTAAATTTGGATAATTTTATTAAAATAAAAAAAAGGTGATGAATATTTAAATGAATAGTTATTGGAGTGTTTCGTGTGAAACTTCCATAGTTAGTACCCAAAACTGACCACCCCTCTTTCACTTTTTGAACTCTAATTTCTATTATTTGAAAATTCAAAAAGTCAATTAAAATAATAATAATAATAATAATAACCGACCTATTTAATTTTTCAAAATGGATTTTTTTTTTTAATTGGTATAATTTTTTAAGGGTTAAAAAAGTAATAACTAGAAATGTTCGTTTTACTTGCAGGTCCGAGATGAAGGGAGAAAAATTCCCCGTTGAGATGGAGAATGGGAAGGAAGTGGGGAACATTTTTTTCGTTAAATAAATGGGTCCGAGAACGAGATTATACGTCCCTATCCCCGCTTTCATCCCATTAAATATAAATATATTTGTGACAAATAACATAGTATAATATAATATATATTAAAAATATTAATATTTATGTGTCGTTTTAATTGGTATAGACTATTGTTATAATATTAAATTTTGAATTTTTAAAAATTATGTTGGTACAACGTTAGCGGATTGCGTATGAAATATATTAATTTAATATGATTTTTTTATCCGTTTTTAAATAAACATGATATTTAAAAATGAAAATTTTAATATAACTATTTTTTTAAAGAATAATAAATGGAAAAAAATTACCAGTGGGTAACCCGATCGCTGCAAATTTGTTGTATACAATTTTTATACCAATCCCTGCAAAAATAAATGAAAAATTTAGCGGGCATGGAGGAGACTTCCCCGTTCCTGTCCCACCCCGTAGACATCTCTAGTAATTACAAATAGTCTCGAAATTTTCTCACTTTATCGATAATAGGTGTTTCCACTATAAACGTAGATTATTTTCACCATTTCAAGACCCTAACTTGTTCTCGTAATAGTGACGTTTTTTCATGATCAGAGGTTTGCGATCTCACGTTCCACTTCATGTTTTTTTAATACAACGAATGGAGGTAACTAATTCGAATTTCCGACCTTAAGGGAGGTAATACATGTTAGTTATTGTTAATCTATGTTTATTTTGGTCACGTTTGATCTCGACGTTTAAAAGATAAGATAATTAACCCTATTTTTTACACTAAAATAAGTTTAATTACTGAACTGTAAAATTTTATATACCATCATTTATTTGATTAAAAATATACAATCATTTATTTGATTAATAATAAAGGTTGGCTTCTTGTGCGCGTATGAATTGGGATCTCTCAGAATAATAATAATAATAATAATAATAATAAAATAACTTTAATATTCATGGTCAATGTCATGTTTTATAAGTATATATTTTATTTTATTTTTTTAGTTTTAAGAAAGTTATTTAAAAATAAATATTAATAATTAATTTTTTTAAATAAATTGTTTAAATATTATATTATCCATCAAAAGGTTAAAAGTTTGAACGTTGAAGACCCAATATTTATGACAGTTAATTTATATAAATTAAAGATGAATTTTAATTTGATATATAAATTTAAAATTTAATTTTTCATGTTAAAAAAATGATAATTTTTAAATTTAGAATAAGGATTGAAAAGGTAATAATATTAATTTTTTTAATACTATTTCTTAGATAATTCAAGTATTTGTTTGGCATGCAAATAAAAAATTTGTGTCTTATTTTTAAAATTTTGATAAAATTTTTAAAAAATAGATTCACATGAAAAAAAAAATTAGAATTTAAAACATTTAAAACGTAACATGATATAATAGTGGAAAATAATAATTATATAAAATTTATACCATAATACACTTCCATAAATTTAATTAATAACAGTTAGAAATTCACTATTTATATATAATTTCTTAAATTATTTATTACTATATTACTCAACTCCATTCGTTTTAAATTTTTGTTTTCAAATCACTATCGAGAAATGCAAAGGACCATAAGTTGACATCGACCGTCAAAATCAAATGAAGGTCGAAGTAGAAAGGACCATAAAATCCTATTTCAGACGTCGAAATCAAATAATACTAAATGTAGAGTGTCACAGTCGCACTCTTGTGACAGCGAAACAACGATTCTGCGACACTTGCTCTAAAAAAGCGAACAAATCGGTTGTGAGAAATTTATACTTCGCGGACAATGTCAACGTATGTTTGAGCCTCGAGTCACACTTGAGAGAAATGTTTTGAAAAACGTGAGCGAGAAAATATGTTGAAAACAATTTGAAAGGAAGGAATGTTATAAGCAAAAAGCAAGTAGGCACCAATAATGATTTTGATAGCATATAACCCGAGTAGGAAGGAGTGATAACTAGTCATATCCTCCTATCGTACATTTTAGCCCGAGTGGATGTAGATATGATTTTGGTGAACGACCATACATATTCATATTAACATAACGTGAAATAGTAAAAGATTATCTAAGACGAAAGCATGTAAAACGGGTTCGGAATGAGTATATGGTCATAGACAACACGTCTAGGATAAGTATGACAGGTGTGCAGTTTAGGAACTCATATTGGTTAAATGTTCGTAAAATAATTATTTTTTATTTTTGAAAAAAAAAAATGATGAATCCCCTTTGGTTGCGAGTGGGTGCATTTAGTCAAGACTCCAGTATTTGACTATTGACCCAGCCCTCAGTTTCCGTTAAATTACAATTGGCCCCCAAACAAAATTAAAGTTAAAAAAAAATCAACGGTCAACGTTTTGACCGACATTTCCCGTTACCGGTTTTCCATTAGCATGCAGCCAAACAAGACCTTATTATTTTTATTATATTTTTTTAATCAACGCGTTCGGGTGGACCCCACAGCCACTCCCGTTACACATCGGACGATAAGTATAAAATTAAGTTTATTATTATTTTTACTTCATATTAATATATTATTATTATTATTCGTTAAAATCTAACTTCACACGTGCCAAATTAAGTACGTCAAAAATATGAGTAGGAGAGAGAAACTAGAGAGAGAAAGTGTTTTATATAAACCCAATCGCCAAATTCATTTCCATACAAATCCAAGAGAGAGAAACTAGAGTGAGAAAGAGATATTGGATTTTTCTGACTGTGAACAAAAAAATGGCCGGAATTTCGAGCATCGGAGTGTTGCCGGAGGACTGTGTTTCGGCGATTCTGTCACTCACGACTCCCACCGACGCCGGGAAATTGTCCCTCGTCTCGTCGATGTTCCGATCAGCGGCCGAATCCGACGTCGTTTGGAGCAGATTTTTGCCTAAAAACTACGCCGAAATCGTGGCCGCCTCTGATATCTCCGGCGAATCGCCACTCTGTTCGAAGAGAGAAGCTTTCTTCCGACTCTGTTCTCCGATCCTAATCGACGGTGGAAAAAAGGTAAATAAACAAAATAATTCCGTCTTCCATTTCGTAACTAATCCGAAATAGAATAATAATTCGAATAATCAAACGTTATTGCAGAGCTTTGAGTTGGAGAGATTTTCCGGGAAGATCTGTTATACATTGTCAGCAAGAGATCTGGCGATCACTTGGAGCTCCGATCCACTCTGTTGGAGCTGGAAATCCGATCCTCAATCAAGGTATTAATCATAATTAATTTCAATGGGTCGCCTCCAAATTTGCCATAAAATTACAACATAATAATTAAAAACAAAAACCATTTTCCAGATTCGCAGAAGTTGCAGAGCTCAGAGCGTCAAGCTGGGTGGAAATCCATGGAAGAACAAGAACAGGACGGCTGTCTCCGAACACATTGTACGGAGCTTATCTTGTGGTAAAGATTTCAGAGAAAGGGTATGGGTTGGATTTGATGCCAGCCCAAGTTTGTGTTCAATTGGGTGATGCGTTGCAGAGCTCCCGAGGCTCTGTTTGGCTGCGCCGCAAGGAACAGAGCAACCTTAAAATGGAGTCTCTGTTTTATGGGAATCGGAGGGAGAGAGCCATAAAGCTATTCGCTGCTGATTTGGGAGACAATTTTGATAGCAACGGAATTAGGGATGTCCGACAGAGAGAAGATGGGTGGTCGGAGATTGAATTGGGAGAGTTCTTCACCGGAGAAGACGATGAACACCTCACCATGAGCTTCTTGGAGACCAAAGGCTTTCAGCTCAAATCTGGACTTATTGTTCAAGCCATTCAAATCCGGCCTAAACATTAACCAACACGTCAATCCCAACATACCGTTGCTCGATGGATACGACACTAGTTAATTAATTCTTTTGTTCGTGACATGAGACAGCTAACGTCTTAATCATTCTATTTGAAATCCACGTATCTTCATTTATTTAATGATCATATAATGTAAAAAATATACGTTAGATGTATAAAATAATGATGTTGAGTCACTAACTTGGATATATAATGAAGTATCGGAAAAGTCTCGAGAAAGAGATGAAATTGATAGTCTATTAAGTCAACTATTTAAAAATAATTAATTAAATTAAGTTGAGGTAGTTGAGACAATTGTATTGTATATAGAAAATTAATTTTGGTAGACTAGCTTATATTTAACCTACTATGGTATGCTCATGTGAATACGATTTCCACTAGACATAACTATATAGTCTTAGTACATGAAAGTGGACAAATTTTTCGGTTGATCAATAAACAAGCATTGCACGTTGAAGGTGAAAAGACAAGCCATTATCTCGACAATAATAGGTGAAGTTAGTATTTGCAACTATAATAGCCTGACCCTATCACTAGTAGATATTATTTGCTTTTGCCCGTTATGTATCGTCGTCATAGTCCAAGCCCACCGTTATGTATCAGGGAGAGGTTTTTGCACCTTTATAAGGAATGCTTCATTCCCTTCTCAAATAGATGTCGGATCTCACAAAACCACATCTTAGGGGCTAGTGTCTTTGACTCTAGTACTATTTTGTAACCATCCGAGTTCACAGTTAGCAGATATTGTCCTCTTATAGCTTCTAGTTACCATCTTTCCCTCCAAATTTTAAAACAGTCAAGAAATGGTTGAAAAAAAAAAAAAAAAAAAAAATCTTCACTCGTTTTGGCGCCTTATCTTCATCATCTGAGAAATGGACGGTGCAGAGCCATCGTCTCCAAATTCTCACAAGCACTCCCTTGCTGAGCACAATCTTCTTCAACTTCATCGCGTTCTTCATCAATGGCTGCAATTTCCAGTCTCAAACCCTCCATTTCCATGTCCCGTTCGTTTCACATATCTTTCACCGCGCCTTCTTTGCCAAATTCAACTAAACCCCTCGAAAATCTCCACTCTCCGAGCTCGTTTCCAATGAGAATCAAGCTCAATCACGTTCCTCCATTATCATTATCTAGAAGATTGTTCGTTCCTTCCGTCTCTGGAATTTGGGACGCCCTAACAGGGGGAAACAACCCTCGCGACGCTGTTGCTGCTATTCGACGCGGAATGCTTCTCTTCAGAGAGGTAGATTTTTCTTTCAACTCACGTAATAATGCTTCGTATATCAGAATTTTCGATTTGAATATGTGTAAATTTTGTTGGTTTTAAGGGCGATGTTTCAGGATCTTTAGCAGAATTCGATAAGGCAATCGAGTTGGATCCTCGTCAAAAGGCATGTAGGTTCCTACACCTCGCGGCGATGTTAGTAGTTTAGTTTGAAAATTCAAATTGATTTTGTGAGATTAACTATCAACCAGTTTGTTTATAAATTAAGTTCTGAATGGTAACGAATAGAGATATCTTGCTTTAGAGATAATTGGATGATGAGGAGTTAGGGTTAGGGATTTATTCTTAATTCTTAGCAGTGCATTGTTTAACTAATATGGATTTTCTTTATGGTTGCTATCAGATCTTTGGCAAAGAGGGCTTTCACTTTACTATCTTGATAGGTACTGATCTGCCCCAATTTTCCTTTTATGCTACATTTATGATAGGAAGAAATGCAGAAGTTTTGAGTTAAACTAGAATCTGCTGAGTTATGCATTGGTATGAATGAGTTCATGTAAATTTGGATGAATATGAATAGTTGAAGTAGGAATTCCATTTTTAGATTTGACGAGGGAGCCGAGCAGTTCCGACTAGATGTTGCACAAAATCCGAATGACACAGAGGAATCTATTTGGTGCTTTGTTTGTGAAGCTCAATTGTATGGAGTTGATGAAGCAAGAAGGCGATTTCTTGAGGTGAGCTAATATTTATGAGATGATAAAAGCAGGGATGAAATATTGCTATATGATTATAGGAGTAACTTAGTGAGTTTGAGATGAATTATGAGAGTTCGTGTTCTTGAGTTAAGCACCTCTTTCATAATCATTATAGCAAACTCATCCTAAATCATGTTTGGAAGTTTGAATCATGGGTTTAGGTAGGTAGAGATCCACGACCAGTCATGAGGGAAGCTTATAATATGTTTAAAGATGGTGGCCATCCTGAGAAAGTATGAAACTTCTCTCTATTTTCCTCTATCTTCAATTCTTCTTTTCAGTCATTTGATCATTACAACTTCCATGTTCAATTGGGGTTTCTGGTTTTTTCAAATGTATGCTTCTTTTTTTTAAATGATTTTCGATATTGTTGACAAACCCTCTCTTAATTTGTAACAGCTCAAGCCCAACGCTAGCAGATATTGTCCTCTTTGGGTTTTCCCTTTTGGGGTTCCCCTCAAGGTTTTTACACCGGGCTGTGCGTGGGCTTAGGCTGTTACAAATGGTATCAGAGCTAGATACCGGGCGGTGTGCCAGCGAAGACTCTGGACCCCGAAGGGGGAGTGGATTGTGAGATCCCACGTCGATTGGAGAGAGGAACGAGTGTCAGTGAGGACGCTAGACCTCGAAGGGGGTGGATTGTGAGATCCCACGTTGGTTAGAGAGGGGAATGAAGCACCCTATTGTAAGGGTGTGGAAATCTCCCCCTACAAACATGTTTTAAAAACCTTGAGGAGAAGCCCAAAATGGAAAGTCCAAAGATGACAATATCTACTAGTAGTGGGCTTGGGCCGTTACATAATTACCTTTTCAATGCACCATTTTGTTACCTGTGTTGTTGAAGTTTCTAGCTTATGATCTGACTGAAGAGTTGTTTTTACTCCATAGCTTGTTGCTGCCTTCTCAAGTGGCCGCGAGAATGAATACTTTTATGCTTCTCTATATGCTGGGCTTTATCACGAAGCAGAGGTTTGGTTAAAAGACTTCCAACTTTTTTTTTTTACCTTTTTGCTAACTATCCCTGCAACCTATTGTTTATTAGTCTCTGAAAAGTCAATAATACCCTGAATCCTTATATTCTTGTCTTTTTTCCTTGTCCACAACTATACTACTCAGGCCTTTCTTTGATAGCTACAGAACTAGGATCAAGCATTTTGTTTCTATTTTTGATAGCCGGGATGTTGGGACCCCCATTTTTGGATTGTGTTTATGGTCTATCTCACTTATCTCACTAGTTTTAAGAGAAACTTTGTGAGATCCCACATCGGTTGGGGAGGGGAACGAAGCATTCCTTATAAGGGTGTGAAAACCTCTATCTAGTAGACGTGTTTTTTAAAATCGTGAGGCTAACGACAATATGTAACGGGCCAAAGCAGATAATATCTACTAGTGGGGGCTTGGGCTATTACAAATGGTATCAGAGTTAGACACTGAGCGGTATGCAATGAGGACGTTGGGCCCCTAAGGGGTGGATTGTGAGATCCCATGTCGGTTGGAAAGGGGAATGAAACATTTCTTACAAAGGTGTAGAAACCTCTCCCTAGTAGACGCATTTTAAAACCGTGAGACTGACGACAGTACGTTACGGGGTCAAAACGGACAATATCTACTAGCGGTGGACTTGGGCTGGCCATCAAGCATTTTAAGTTATTAAATTGGAACTTAGAACTTTAAAAGATATCTCCAAACATGTCTCTACACTAGTAGAAGTTCAACTTTTGAACTGCCGCGGTTGCAATTTCTCATCAAACAAAAGGTCTATTTTTAGAACTAGTTTGATACCCATTTTGCTACATTAAACTCAATCAAGAAAGCACACTCATCCATAGCTATGAGGAGATGAGATGACACAAACATAAAACGTGATCCCGTGTAATATTTCTGTTAATATGAGTATAACTCAGCAGTAATTAACATATATTCCTTCCTTAGAGGTCGGAGGTTTAAATTCTCACATTCTTGTAGTATTTTTATCGTGCAAGAGCTGGAAATATTTTTTCTGGGATTATATTTTCATTTGTGCAGAAAAAACTGGATGCTGCCAAACAGCATATAGTTGCAGCTTGCCAGTCTCCATATGGACAGAGGTTCGAATCCACCATACATAGTTCCTTTGAAATCCATGCTTTTTTGTGCAACCAATCATTAAGTTCAATTGATTAGCGATGCCTCTCCTCTTTTCAGGTCTGATGATTACATGGCCGCTCTTGCCAAAGTTCACTGCCTCTGTCGAAACTGGAGTTTCAGTTAGTACAATTTTCAGCCAATTGCTTTGATGCCATATTCTACAATTTCTCTCTTTTCCTTCCTGTGTTCACTCTAGCTTTTTAGATCCGAATTCAAATTCGAACGATATCATATGAGGATGCCTGAACCAAATTGGTTCGGATCGTAATCTATCCATTTCAAGTGGGTTGAAAAAAAAAAAAGTGCATTTTGGTCTTTTTTTTTCCGTTGAATCCAGCATGAGAGTGGAGAGGATTCAAGCTTCGAATCTCTTAGTCAAGATTATACATTTTAACTAGTTGATTTATATTCGACTCGACTCTAACTTGTTGTGAGAGTGAGTAAGATTCAAGTCCTCGATCTCTTCGTCAAGAATATATGTCTTAATTAGTTGACTTATATTCGAGCCGGTTGTTTTTTGGTATGGAAGTGTGAAAGATTCAAGTCTCAAATTTCTTAGCCAAGTATATATGTCTTAGCTAATTGATCTATGCTCGAGTTGACTCTATTTGATTGTAGGAGTGTGAAAAATTCAAATCTCAGATTTCTTACCAAAGAATATATATCTTAACTAGTTAACCTATGCTCGAGTAGGTTCTATTAGTTGTGGGAGTGTGAAGAATATATGTCTTAACTAGCTGACCTACGTTCGAGTCCGTTCTATTTAGTTGCGGGAGTGTGAAAAATTCAAATTTTTAGCTAATTGATTTACGCTTGAGTTGGCTTTATTGGTTGTTCGAGTGTTAATATATATATATTTTTTATTTATTACATGAAGTCCTTTTCACATTATAATTGCCCCAGTTGGAACCAAACATACATCCATTTGGCATATTCTTGGTAGGTAGCACAAAAGGTTGGATATTCTTTGAGTTATTCCCCCTGGCTAATCAGGGCACCACTCTGTCACTTGTGGGCTTGTGAAGTTACCATTTTGCCCTCCACCAATCTTCATTTGCAAACTCAAAAAGAAATAATAATAATAATAATAATCCATATTTATGAGTTAATTAATTAATTATTTTTTTTGTTAAGTTAAATCATGAACTAATTAAATGAAATTAATAGTTTTGTACACTCAAAAATAAAAAATGCGGTTATACTAAAATTAATTATTTTAAACACTTGAAAAAGATAATAAAATATAATTATTTTTTAATAACGAGTTGAGATACACTTTTAAATTTTTTTTTAATTTATGTATAAATATTTTAAAATACAATTTTTTTTTCTCATTATCGTGAAAGTATAAACATATTAGAATTTTGGATATAAATTCAAACTTCGAATGTGTTGTAGTGACTCGAAACTGTTTGGTGTTATACACGTCTCGATTTCATTTTCGGTCATTATTATTATACTATTCGAGATTCTGGTTTTCATCTAACATTTTGATGAAATTTTACCCCGAGCGTAAATTTTGAAATATTACGAAGGGTCCCGAGTAATATTGTAATATATACTTATTTATTTTTGTTGAAATTTAGCATATATAAACACACACAATTCGAAGGGTAATTTAGTCATTTTACATTTTGGCGTAGAATTTTTTTTTTCCCTTGAACACTACCTATACGTTATAAATAACCAACTTTTTGTGGTTTTTGGCGTTTCAAGTTACCTCCAAAAAGAAAACCATACGACGAACTGCTCATCTTTCAATTTCAAAATTCACTTCAGTCAATTCGTTGCAAGAATTTCACTTCTGGCGACGTTTTCCTTCATGAACTCTCTGTAATTCACTTCGTTGATTTGATATGTCGACGGAGAGATTGATTTCCAGTGGTACAACTCCGTCGGAAGCAGAGGCGCCGAGGTTGGCTTCATCGTCGCATTCGTTCCGGCAATGTGGAGAACCAGCTAGGGTTTTTGAGGAGCTGCCGATTGCTTCCATTGTATCGGTTTCGCGGCCGGATACTGGAGATATCAGTCCCTTGCTGTTGTCTTACACTATTGAAATTCAATACAAACAGGTATTGAACTTATCTGTTTATCTTTCTCCGCAGTCCTGTTTGCTTTTGTTTTGCGGTGTATTCAGACGATTTTAGGCGAAGATGTGGAAGATTGATTTGTTAGATGTTTTTGTTCGTTAATTTGAAATTTTAATGCGTTCAACTATGAAACAGAACATGGAAAGAAAATTTGATGAGTGCCTGTTTATGAGAAAGAGAAGAATTACTGTGTTTAAGTCTTCTATTTGAAAATTTACGAGATGATTGGTAGAGATATAGTAATTAACTAATATTTTATCATTTATGTGTCTTATACATTCTTGAATTTTAAAAGTGTCGGTAGGATCTTCCAACTATGTTAAATAGATTTCGAACTTACTTGACATTAATTACAATTTACGAACTTGCACAAAACTGTGTCTAATTTTGTGCTCAATAGATTTGAATTTTAAAAAATGGAAAAAATTTAAAGTTCTAGGAGTTGTTACACATTTTTAAAGTTGAGTTGTTGACACAACTGTGAAAAATTGATGCTGACATTAAGTTCACTGTTAACAGTTTAAATGGAGCTTAGTAAAGAAAGCCTCGCAAGTTCTATATTTACATTTTGCGCTGAAGAGACGTGCATTTATTGAAGAACTTCACGAGAAACAAGAGCAGGTTTGACTTACATGGCATATTTCAAATCATCTTCTATCTATAACATTTCTGCTCCATTAGCCTTATCCAGAATGAACCTGGTTAGTTTAGGTCCATTTTCTAATAACAATAATATTAAAAAACTGTTTTGAGGTCTTAGTTAAATTTAAAGGACAACAAAATTTTTAAAACTACCTGTTTTCGATTTTACGGATATTTAAACAGTGATTTAAAAGTAGAATACAGAATGCCGAAAATTCTCAGCAATAAGTGTGATAATAGAAAAACAAAATTAAAATTGTTATGAACAAGGGCCATGTGAAACTTGGATCCTCTTTAGTTTTGTTTGTCATAAATTTTTTGTTTTGATTGGTCCTGTCATGTTTACATACAAGGTTAAAGAATGGCTTCACAACTTGGGAATAGTAGACCATACAGCTGCAGTCCATCATGATGACGAGTCTGATGATGGGTTATTTCCTTTGCATGATGAACAAACAACAAAAAACAGGTAACTAATAAAAAGGGATTATGCATTATACCAAATTAATCATTTTATATTATGGTCGATATTGTGCGTCATATTCTTTCTTTTGGGGTGTAAGAACTGAGAAGGGAGTTATTGATGCTTTCGAAAATTGATCTTTTAAAATGTACAGGAATGTTCCTTCTGTTGCTGCTTTACCCATCATTAAGCCAGCAATGGGAGGACAGCGGTCCATTTCAGACAAGGCAAAGCTAGCAATGCAGGGTTACTTAAATCACTTCTTTGGGAACTTGGATATTGTAAATACTCGTGAGGTGAGTGTAAAATTTTCTTGAAACATCTGCTTCTTCTAGAAAGACCAGTAACTTTGATCAAAGAAATAAATAACACCTTGTCTCGTTTAGTTTTGGTGTACTTTGATATCAATGAAATTAAATTCTAAACCCCCCATCCTTCTGACGAAGTAGAAAAATGAATGAGTGATTGTTTGAAGGTTAAGAGATCTCCTACACCTCCTCAGTTTCTCTAATTAAGTAATCTTGGAAAGCAGGTCTGCAAATTTTTAGAAGTCTCGAAGATGTCATTTGTAAGAGAACACGGTCCGAAGTTGAAAGAAGGTTACCTAATGGTGAAGCATTTGAAACAGCTGACAGGATCTGATTCTAGTATAAAATGTTTTGCATGTCATTGGTGCAGTTGCTGCGTGTACAATTGGAAAAAGGTTTGTTTACTTAACTCATGTTATGCTTTTGATCGAATTTAAATTTCATAATGACGAGTTAGTTCCTGTTACTGTTGACTGCTTTAGAAGAAAATTATTTTTATTTATATTCTAGCAGTGGATTTTTGACTCATTGTAACAATTATGAATTGCATATAACTGCAACATCTTCTTTTTTCAATGACCAATACGATGGTTTTTTTGACAACCCCTGATGACAAACAGGTTTGGGCTGTTTTGAAACCAGGTTTCTTGGCCTTGGTTGCTGATCCCATGGACACTAAACTCCTAGATATAATTGTTTTTGATGTTCTACAAACATTAGAAGAAAAGGAGGGATCCCAAGCATGCTTAGCATATCATGTCAAGGAGCGCAATCCTTTACGTTATTCATTTAAGGTGCGTTTTTTCTTCTTTTTGCTCTTCTTATTTTCAATTTCAAGATTTGCAGTAACTCTACCCATCTTTTGTACTTCGTCCTGCTCTGTGTAATTTCTTTACACAACTTGTTTATTACCACCACAATTTTCTGCAAGGTCAAGTTGAGCTGAAACCTTCATTTGAGGTTATGAAATTGAACTTGTCTGGCAATGCTGGTTAAGGAATTCAGATATTTATTTCCTCGTCTTAAAATCTTCAACATTGATTGCTTTATGATTGGATATTAAGTCTCATGAACAATTAATAATTTGGGGAAGAGATTTCATGTGCCACGTTCAAATTTAATGACAATTCAGAATGTTGTGAAAAGGTTAGAGGCGGAAATGGAAATCTGAGGTTCAGAACCACAAGTACCGCCAAAGTCAAAAAATGGGTCTCAGCAATTAATGATGCTGGGTTTGGATCCAAACATGGTTGGTGCCACCCTCATCGCTTTGGTTCTTTTGCTCCTCAGAGAGGTTTGAGTGATGATGAAAGCCAAGCTCAGTGGTTCATAGATGGCCGGGCAGCTTTTGAAGCAATCGCTTGTTCTATTGAGGCTGCAAAATCTGAGGTTCTATAGCCCACATGAAAAACGAAACAACATGCTTGTCAAATCTCATTGTTAACTTAAGTGGTCTAACATTCTTTGCAGATATTCATCACTGGTTGGTGGCTTTGCCCTGAGCTTTATATGCGACGTCCTTTTCACAATCATTCTTCTTCACGGCTTGATGCATTGCTGGAAACAAAGGCAAAAGAAGGTGTCAAGGTGTTTAAGCAATTCCCAATATCCGTGTGAACTAACAGTTTATTTTAAAATACTGGATTTTGTTGCATTGTTAGGCATTAACTGAGTTTGAATATTTTGCTGATGTCGTAGAATGCAATAAAATTTGCTTAAAGCCTTAAACTTTTGATCGTCTCTTCATGAAGTTCTAGTACTAGAAGTTATGTATGTGCATATTACTCTAGCTATTATTTGGTTTCACTTTGGATCTTTATGGTCTGCACAGCCTCCAATTTTTGTCTGAGTAGTTTACCCATACATTATTATTATTATTATGATACATTTCCTAGAACTCATCATGAATTTATTTTCACTTTGAAACTAATGTTTTGCAGATTTACATCTTAATGTATAAAGAGGTCCCTATTGCTCTGAAAATTAACAGTAGGTATAGTAAGAAGAGGCTTCTAAATATTCATGAGAATATTAAGGTACTACGTTCTCCTGATCATATGTCAACTGGGATTTACTATTGGTAAGCATTATGTAGATTATGTTTAAATTTGTTATATTTTACTTCTGTATTCAAACAATTCATCACCGTTCCATGGCATAATGACAGGTCACATCATGAAAAACTTGTCATCGTTGATCACCACATTTGCTTCATTGGAGGTTTGGATTTGTGCTTTGGCCGCTATGATACAATGGAACATAAAGTGAGTGATTTCCCTCCTTATACATGGCCAGGAAAGGACTATTACAATCCAAGGTAGCTATTATTCTTCACGAATAAAATGAGACTAGTAATCAATTTAAAATATCACCATTTTCTATTCTTGTGTTCTCAAGCATGCATATGCCTGCTTGAACAGAAGAGATATTCATGAACTTCTAAAAAAATATTCCGTTTTCCTTCTTTCGAAGTATACTTTGTTTTTAGGGAACTTCTATAATATATTTTCCCACCTTGCTTGTGTTAGAGAATCTGAACCAAATTCTTGGGAAGACACAATGAGTGATGAATTGGAGCGGGAGAAGTGTCCTCGAATGCCATGGCATGATGTTCACTGTGCTCTTTGGGGATCTCCATGCCGTGATATTGCTCGTCACTTTGTTCAGAGGTGGAACCATGCCAAGGTCAATCTTGTAACACATACATGTGTTTTCAATTTTAATTTTTTCCTTTCTAACATGTCAAAGAATTATTCTAGAGAGATAAAGCCCCAAATGAAGAAAAAATACCTCTATTAATGCCTCAACATGACATGGTCCTTCCACATTACATGGGAAGAAGCACGGAGTTGAGTTTCAAAAGTAAAGGCTCAGAGCAAGATCATCAAAAGCAGAACACGGAAGATTTCTTTTTCTCCTCATCACCACAGGAAGATATTCCATTACTTATGCCTCAGGAAGTTGGTGGACTTCCAGATTCTAAGATACAAAGAAATAGTCAAATGAACAAGCAAATGGAGATACAAAGTAGTGCTATGGATTCTTTCCAGGCATACAATGTTGAATCATCGACCCAATATGAACAAGCAAATGGATTGTTCGATGAATTTGGATTTTTGGATGAGTTTGGTGATTTTGGTCTTTCGAGGGAAGCTACTACTGATACTCCGCCATATATGAAAACTTCAGATGATTGGTTGGAAACTGAACATGAAAGCAATCATGTTGTTGCTGTAAACGAGGTCAAAGAAATCGGTCCTCTTACTACCACCAATTGTCAGGTTACCTATACTTCTCATATTCTGTGTTAATGACAATTAAGATTCTTAAGTTTGAGGATTAAAACACATATTCGTCTTAATTAAGAATATTATATATGCACTCATGGATATGTCTGCTGGTGATTTTAGGTAATAAGAAGTGTCAGCCAGTGGTCAGCAGGAACAAGCAAACCAGAAGCAAGCATCCATGCTGCTTATTGTTCTGCCATTCAAGAGGCAAAACACTTCATCTACATTGAGGTAACAAGCTTAGTCGTGGGAACTTTAGTTTTTTTTTTTTTTTTTTTTTTTTTTTTTCTTGGGACACTATTTAGAAGGAAAAAAAATTATTCTCTTCAAAGAATCATTTACCATCACGAGAATCCTAAAAAAGAAAGAGCTAGTTATCACACCAAAGGAAACTAATCTGCTAATGTAACTAGGACTTTAGGCTATAATGTTACGTTACGGGTAATACAATTCACATTAGGATATTTACAATTACAAAAAGGGGAAAAATGGAGTGATAAAAGAAGCAAAATATTGGCTGCATGTAATAGTGGAACAGAATGAGTGCACGGTTTGCACTTGCTTCTCTACCTGTTATTTAGCCAATCAGGAATCAATTTCTTTCTTATTCTCTCTTATTCTTGAACAGTACTCCTTATTCTTTATTCTTGAACAGTCCATACAGAGTCAAGCCCACTGCTAGTAGATATTGCCCTTTTTTGACTTTTTCTTTCGAACTTTCCCTCAAGGTTTTTAAAACGTGTCTGTTAGGGAGAGGTTTCCACACCCTTATAAAGAATGTTTCGTTCTCCTCCCCAACCGATGTGGGATCTCACAATCCACTCCCTTTTGGGGCCCAGCGTCCTTGCTGGCACACCACCTCGTGTCCACCCCCCTTCAGAGCTCAGCCTCCTCGCTGGCACATCGCCCGGTGTCTGGCTCTAATACCATTTGTAACAGCCCAAGCCCACCGTTAAGCGGATGTTGTCCTCTTTGGGTTTTCCCTTTCAGGCTTCTCCTTAGGTTTTTTTAAAATGCGTCTGCTAGGGAGAGGTTTGCACACTCTTATAAATAATGCTTCGTTCTCCTTCCCAACCGATGTGGGATTGAGTCAGCTACAATTTTTTTTACTGATGTGGTTTTTTACTTTGATGAATGAGCTCAACAAAGATAAATAACTAATCGTCATTTCTGTCAATGTGTCATTAAATGAGATGATGAATGAGTTTTACCCTCTTGTTTTACTTCCAGAACCAGTTTTTCATATCAGGTTTATCGGGGGATGAGACCATCCACAATCGGGTTCTGGAAGCACTATACCAACGTATATGGCTGGCTCATAAAGAAAAACAATGTTTTAGAGTTATTATTGTTTTACCACTCTTACCTGGATTTCAGGTACATATTTGTATATTTCATTTTTTTTAAATCTAAATTTCTAGCTCTTTCTACTGTCTTTTATATGGCTTCATGGAGTCTATGCTCCCTGTCCCTTTTGCATCCATCAGGGTGGTGTAGATGATAATGGTGCTGCAACTGTTCGAGCCTTGATGCATTGGCAGTATCGAACAATTAGTTGGGAAAAAACTTCGATATTGTACCGTCTCAATCTTTTACTGGGTTCTAAAACACAGGATTATATCTTGTTTTGTGGCCTCCGATCATATGGCAGGCTTTTTGATGGTGGTCCAATTGCCACTAGTCAGGTACTTTTATCTTCCTCTTATTTATTTCATAACTTTTATTATTCGTTAGTGCTTACCCTCGTGGATCCGGATTTTAATAACATCAGATGTGCTCTTACGAAATAATATATATATATATATATATATATATATATATATCGTCTGTATTGTGAGATCCCACGTCGGTTGGAGAAGGGAATGAAACATTCTTTATAAAGGTGTGAAAACCTCTCCTTAGCAGACATGTTTTAAAACCTTGAGGGAAGTCCGAATGAGAAATGTAATGGCCCAGGCCCACCGCTAGCAGATATTATCCTCTTTGGGCTTTTCAGACACCAAGCGATGTGCCAGCGAGGAGGCTAAACCCCTAAAGGGGGTGGACATAAGGCGATGTACCAGCAAGGACACTGGGCCCCGAAAAGTGATGGTTTTGGTGGGGTCCCACATCGATTGGAGAAAGGAACGAGTGCCAACGATAATGTTGAGTCCTAAAGGGGGTGGATTGTGAGATCCCACATCGGTTGGGGGGAGAACAAACACCCTTTATAAGGGTGTTGAAACCTCTTCCTAGCAGACACGTTTTAAAAACCTTGAGGGAAAGCCCGAAAGAGAAAACAAACCAAAAAAAGATAATATCTACTAGTGGTGGGTTTGGGCTGGGCGGCTACATAGTCTCAATTTTGGTAAGAAATTTTTTTTATATAGGCCACATATCTTGCATAGAAAAGCGAAAAAAGTTGGTCATTAAAAGCTGTGGCATTTGTTCAACTGCTACTAAAAATCAAAACAAAATGTTTTAATAATATCAAAAGTTCAAGCTGTTTAAAAACGAAATCAATTTGACCTTGTAATGAACTACCTGTTTTTCATTTTTCAGGTGTATGTGCACAGCAAATTAATGATAATCGATGATTGCATTACCTTTATTGGTTCCTCCAACATTAACGACAGAAGTTTACTTGGATCCAGAGATTCTGAGGTGCATCATTGTTAGCTGTATAAATTTTTGAAGTATATTGCTCGTCTATGTACTCATTCTTATCACCATATTCCCACTACTGCAGATTGGGGTGATCATCGAGGATAAAGAGTTTGTTGATTCATATATGAATGGAAAGCCATGGAAGGCTGGAAAATTCGCTCATAGTCTACGATGCTCCTTGTGGTGTGAGCACCTTGGTCTTCATCTCGGAGAGGTTTGTCTAATTCATACTATATTAGTAGTTTGTCTCAGAAACTTCCAATCATTACAAATATTTTCCATTTTACTTGAAGACCGTACAAATTCAACTTATATTATATGGCAGGTCAGTCAAATCCTTGATCCTATAGTCGAAGCAACGTACAAAGATTTATGGATAGCTACGGCAAAGGTGAGAGTAACTAGTTTTGTATAATAATAGATATCATCAACATTCTCGTTTTTTTAATTGTTTTTTCATGAAAAAAGAACATAAAAATGTATGATAATCATTTATTTATTATGTGTTTTTAAAATTTTCTTCATAATTTAAAAAACGGTTCTGAAAAATGAAAAATGAGAATTTGAAACCGTTACTAAATGCTGTTGGATGATGAAAGTCCTACATCGGCTAATTTAGGGAATGATCATGGGTTTATAATCAAAGAATATTCTCTCCATTGGTACGAGGCCTTTTGGGAAGCCCAAAACAAAGCCATGAGAGCGTATGCTCAAAATGGACAATATCATACCATTGTGGAGATCCGTTATTCCTAACATGGTATCAGAGTCATGCCCTAAAACTTAGTCATGCCAATAGATTGGTAAATCCTCAAATGTCGAACAAAGGACTCCAAAAGAAAATGAGTCGAGCCTCCTCGAAGGTATAGTAAAAAATGTCTAAGACTCCAAAAGAAAAAGGAGTCGAGGGGAGGTGTTGGATGATGAAAGTCCCACATCGGCTAATTTAGGGAATGATCATGGGTTTATAATCAAAGAATACTCTCTCCATTAGTACGAGGCCTTTTGGAGAAACCCAAAACAAAGCCATGAAAGCTTATACTTGAAGTGAACAATATCATACCATTGTGGAGAGTCGTGTTTGTTTAACTAATGCTTTCTATTTTCCTAAACAAAAACAAGGAAACGTGAAATAATAACCTTTATGATGTCTCCAATACTATGATATTGAAAATTTGCTATGGATTTAATGCAGGAAAACACAGCAATGTATGAAGATGTCTTTTCTTGCATCCCCAACGACAACATAAACTCAAGGTAACCAAACAACTACGTATCATCATCGTCTTTAACATTTTTAGATAAAAGTTCTTTATCTTTTTTGTTCATAATGTATTCTGCCAAATTCAGATCATCTTTACGCCAAAGTTTGGCCGATTTGAAGTGCAAACTCGATCATAACACACTAGATTTAGGAATAGCTGCTGAGAAGATAGAAAACCATGAAAATGGGGAAGTAAAGATGATAGATCCAATGGAGAAACTGAAGTGTATTAGAGGACATCTTGTCTGTTTTCCATTGAAGTTCTTGTGGCAAGAAGATCTCAGACCAGGCTTCATTGAGAGTGAGTTTTATGCTGCCCCTCAAGTTTTTCATTGATATATATATGTATGTATATGTATGTATATGTATGTATATGTATGTATACTATTCATGCATGGTCACAAGATCACAAAGTTGAAGATTGAACCATCGACTTTTAGAATGATAATCTGTGAGGTAAATAATATGTACATAACAATTCTTTTCCATCATCTTATGCTTCTTGTAGTATATATATATATATATATATATATATATATATTTTCATTTTGGAATTGAATTTGTTGTTGATCTTTTGTAGCATATCCAAAATTGGTTGAAATATGCAATGAATTCCGTCATATGTATGTATATATTAAGCATGCTCTATTTCTATTTTGTAAAGAAAAAAATTCGCGAGGCTGTACAGCTTTTTATTAATTTATTAAAAAAAAAAAACTAAAAACTAAAACTAAATAGATGAGGCTATGCTACACAAACATTTTGATCGGTACAAAAAGGACTATCTAAAGTACGAGATTTAGAAATGGGAACTGGTAATGGCTGCATATTCAATCGAGCACATGTGATTGAATCACTTGAATCACTTATAGAAGCTCGAGAAAGATTCTTTATACTAAACGTGTTTGCTTCAACTTCACCTGTCACTTGTGTCGTGTAGTGTAGCAAAACTACAAATCAAGTCTCACTAAGGAAGATTTTGGGCCCCAACAACAAAGGAACGAACATTTTTGGGGACAAGCCCACTTCTCAGTACTCGAATAGGAAAACAACAAAGGAACGAACATTTTTGGGGACAAGCCCACTTCCCATTACTCGAATAGGGAAATTCCTCGCACATAATTAAGGGAGCCATTGAAAGGTGACTAAAACATGAGAAACGGTAACTACCCGAGCTAACGATAGAATTAGAACACTTTTCTCCCAAGTCCCATTAAGGGTTCCAAAGTGGTTCTATAACAAATTTGAGCATATCTTAAGCCATAATTGGCCTGGTAATAATTTGGTTAAGGTGAAAAGATCAATGTTAATTAAATTTGATTCACAACCATTTTCAATAAGAAAAATTGGGCGCGAAGTCATAATTTGTGGTCATTTTGGGAGGCGCGAATCAGGTAAATGAGCGTGCTCTCTCGTTTGAAATTTCTGCGCTCCACTTCTTTGAGCAATTCGCCTTCTGCAATTATGGTGCTCGATTTTATCGAATCCATTATTTTGATCGTTTAAGATTGTTCTCGGTGGGACTTGCTTTTTTCATCTTTTTTTTCGCATTTCAATCCATTGTCCAGCTCATGATTCATCGGTAGAATTCATGTATTATCTTGTCTGGAATCCTTAGGGTTTTCACTTTTTGTTTCGATGCTGAGAAACAGATAAAGGAGCTGTAGCGTAGTCATTGATCTCTTGAATCCTTCATTTTAGTCCAAATGTAGTTCGAAGATTTTGTTTCCTTACTGGAATGCATGAGGAATCGTTTCCTAGTGGAACTTCACTGGATGGAGTTTATTGAGGTTTTGAGTTTCAAAATGACATGAAATGGACTTGTAATTTTGGAATTTTGACAATCGCTGCTTGATTGAACGACTTTCTGAACGTTTATAGATCATAATTCAATTTAGAGTCAGGGGTTGGATTCAAAAGCATTGAATTAAGATAGGAAACTGTGTAACTGTGAGATCCCACCTAGGTTGGAGAGAGGAACGAAACATTCTTTATAAGGGTGTAGAAACCTCTCTCTAGTAGACGCGTATTAAAACCGTGAGGCTAGCAGCAATACGTAACGGGCTAAAGCGGACAATATCTACTAGCAGTGGGATTGAGCTATTACAAATGATATCAGTGCTAGTGGACCTCTGGCGATTTGTGACATGTTATAGTAAAGAATAATGGTTGAAGGATGAATTCTTGAATTTGGAGGACTAGTTTAATAGTTACTCTATCATTTTATCTTCATTCTAAAGAGTTTATTGATTATTTACTATGATTTACATATCTTTCATATGGGATTTGACTTGCAGTAGAGATCAGAGTGCTTCTTGTAAGCAAGAGGATTGAACTGGATGGCTTCGGCTGCAACAAAATCAGGATTGAACCGGATGAAGCCATCTTCAAGGATGGGACTTCACTTAGTGTTACTGGAAAAGTAAAATTTAGGTAATGCTTTCGACAACTTTTTATATGGGCCCAAAAATTTGGGCTAAAACTGATAGTGGCTTAGACTTGATTGGTGCATTGATTCTTCTGGTAGATCTTGCTTGAATTTGTCATCTATAACTGTTTGTTTTAAATTTGGGCTGCCTTTATTTCCTTATCAATGCAATGATCCACTTGCATTTTCGTCTGGTATGCCTTTCTCAGAAACTAGATATTTAAAATCCATAGCTAAGGCACGGACCTACCATTTAGTTGAATCTGGGATCAACTCTGAAACGTAATCCATAGCTAAGGGACGGACCTACCACTTAATTGAAAATGGGGTCAACGTAATTTGACGGTGCTAACATCATATAATTCTCCTCTTACTCGATGTGAGAATAGATTATCTGTTGATGAATTGAAGTTAATCTTAATGTTCAAATAGTTCTTGATGTGTGAAGTCCCACATCGGTTAAGGAGGAGAAGGAAACATTCTTTATAAAGGGGTGGAAACCTCTCCTTAGTAGATGTGTTTTAAAAACCTTAACGGGAAGCCCGAAAGGGAATATCCAAAGAGGACAATATCTACTAGCGGTGAGCTTGGGCTGTTTACAGAAAATGGGATCAACTTTGAAACGTAATTTGATAGTGCTAACATCATATAATTCTCCTCTTACTCATATAATTCTCCTCTTACTCGATGTGAGAACAGATTATGTGAGATCCCACATCGGTTGGGGAGGAGAACAAAACATTCTTTATCAGGGTGTGGAAACCTCTCCCTAGCAAACGTGTTTTAAAAACCTTGAGGGGAAACCTGAAAGGGAAAGCCCAAAGAAGTCAATATCTGCTAGGTGTGGACTTTGGCTGTTACAGAGCTTTTTAGTAATTGAAGTTACTTAATGTTCAAATAGTTATTGATGTATTGTTTTGATTTACTGTCAAGGGGTAGATGACTGAAATACTTTTGAATCTTTGAACTGTTTCCTTTCCCTCAACTTTTTCTGTGACAATGAAAATAATTATCATCTGTTCTTCAAGACAGACTAATGGAGTTTTCTGTAGAGACAACCATGGCAGTAATTGTCGATGGAAATATTAGCTTGATGATCTGATAGAATTTAGCATTCGCATTGGCTTCATATATCAATTTATTGGTGAACTACTTGTTGGGTCTTGATAATGAGGTGAATTGCCATTGAATTAGGACCACCTTTCTATTTCTCTGTCTTGCATTCACACACAAGAGTCTTAAATGGTGCTTGTATCTTCAGGCAACTCTGCAGGCACGTGTTGGCTGGAATGTTGATGGCATTGACCTCATCAGTCCCTGCAGCTGTTAAGACAATTTCAGGTTGATCGCTTGAAGAAGAGGACAAATTAGTTCACTTTTCGCTTTGAGGTGAGTCTCTCATGCCTTTCACCGACTAAGGTAATCCAGCTAATTATTGTCTTTGAAATGTCAAAAGTAGAAATGACTGTTTACTTTTTTATTTTGCATGCTTTAAACAAGATCTCGGTAGGTGAACTACTTTTTCACTAATATCATGTGTTGAATAAATATTTTGCTGTCGGAACTAGAGCTTTTGTACATATTGTTAAGATTCCACGTTGGTTGGAGAGGGGAACGAAATATTTTTTATAAGAGTGTGGAAATCTCTCCTTAGCAAACGCGTTTTAAAACCTTGAGAGGAAGCTTGGAAGAGAGCCCAAAGAGAACAATATCCGTTAAGCAGTGGGTTTGAGCTGTTACAAATGGTGTCAGAGCTAGACACCGGGCTATGTGCCAGCGAAGAGGCTGGGCCCGAAGGGGGGTGGATTGTGAAGTCCCATATCGGTTGGGGAGGGGAACGAAACATTTTTTGTAATGGTGTGGAAACCTCTCCCTAGTATATGCGTTTAAGAACCTTGAGTGAAACCCCAGAAGGAAAAACCCAAGGAGTACAATATCTGCTAGCGGTGGGCTTATTCTATTACAAATGCTATCAGAGCCAGACATCGGGCAATGTGCCAACGAGGAAGTTGGGCCCTGAAGGGGGATGGATTGGAGGGTCCCACATTGATTAGAGAGGGGAACGGGTGCCAGCGAGGACGCTGGACCCTAAAGGGGGTCGATTGTGAGATCCCACATCAGTTAGAGAGGACATTCTTTATAAAGGTGTGGAAACCTCTCCCTAGTAGACACGTCTTAAAACCTTGAGGAAAAAACCAGAAAGAAAAAACTAAAAGAGAATAATATATGCTAGCGGTGTACTTAGGATGTTACAAAATGAGAGCGTACTAACAAAACTAATGTCTATCATTACTTCTGAATGACCCTATTCTTGTTATCTTTTCTTACATTAAAAGCTTTCTAAGATCTGGTAAGAGAGACGGTATTGCCCTTTTCGTGTCTAAAAATGTCACAGTCAAGAGTAGGGAACATTATCTTTAATGTAAATGCTTTCATTTTTGGCTTGGGAACAAGAATTCAGTTGTGGCCAAGCAAAGAAAGGGGAGAAAATGTATCAAATAATCGAAGTTACGCGTTGAACATTCTAAAACCATTATTGTTTTGGCCACTTGGTTGGTAGAAAAAGACACCCACACTGTGACTAATAGGACTAGAGAGGTATGGGATAGGTTCCGTCCTTTACAGTTTTGTGGACTTCATCATGATCCAATCTCATTGATTTGGTTCATTATGAATTGAGAACACATCTAAATAAAAGTGATCCCGATGGTAGGATGACTAAAAAAAACTTAAAAGAATTGAAAGTCAGTACTTATACCAACAATGTGTACTTTTTTTTATGGTAACTCAAGTATAGGAACTCCAAAGTTAGACATGCTTTACTTGGAACAATTCTATGTTGGGTGATCTTATGGGAATTTTTCTAGGATACATGTGAGTGAGGACAAAACATGCTAGAAAAACTCGTGTTGGTATGTATTGATAGTTTTCACTGTTAGAAGTGAGGTAGTGAGGTGTAACAACATAACCATGTCACATGGGATGCAGGAGAATGTCAGAGCACATAAATGCCGAATCCTAGATATGGGTCGTTACATTACCATTCTATCTTTGTGCAATCGGAACGAAGTATACAAAATCTTCTATGTTCCACTATGGTTTGCTTGCTTCTCAAGCTTTTATTATCATAATAAGGGAGTTTAGATGGTGACTTCCACCAAATCTCTTTGATCTTATTTCTAGAATTTAGTAGATTTCATTAGTTCATTCTTTTTTTCAATGGAATTTTAGTTGTTGACAAAAAAAAAAAAAAAAAAAAAAAAAAAAAAAAAAAAAAAAAACCTTCAATTTAGAGGCTGTGAATCTTGAATAGGGCTTAGATTAGGGTTTGGCCAATAAGAACACAAAACCAACCCACATGAGTTCATAGCTTTGTTGACCAAATTTGTCAAATTTTGTGTGCAATAAACTTAAATTCTTGTGAGTAATTATGAGCCAACAAATATGAAGTAATTTACAAGTTCACTCTTTTTGCCCTAACCCCACTTGTAGAAAACATAAACCCTTTTTGAGTGATCATCTCCGAGTTTTAATAATGATTTAAGAATTAGGTTATAAATTGTAACCGTTCAAACCCACCGCTAGTTGGTATTATTTTCTGGGCTTACTAGAGAGAGGTTTATACACTCTTATAAGAAATGATTCGTGGAGGCCACTGTCCTCGCTGGTACACTATCTGGTGCTTGGCTTTGATACTATTTGTAATAGCCCAAGTCCATCGCAAGTTGATATTATCTTTGTTAGGCTTTCACTCTTGGGCATCCCTTCAAAGTTTTAGAACGTGCTAGGGAGAGGTTTTTACGCTCTTACGAGATATGCTTCGTTCCCCTCTATAACAGATGTGGGATCTCATATAAATATTCTATTAAAAACGTTTTAAAAAATCTAAATTAAGTTTTTGAAAAACTAAAAACTAGTTTATTATATTTTTTTTATAGAAATTGTGCACAATTTTCAAAAATTGAATATTAAAAATGAAATTGTTTCCAAATGTTTTCAAACCCTTAAAATAGTTTATAAAGTTATTTTTTTTCAGTAAATATGATTTTATAAAAATAAAAAAAACAAGTTTTTTACAAGACTTCTTTACAAATAGTATTTATAAATTATTGGAACTTCGAAAATTTAAGGAGCTTAGTTTTTATTAGTCATACATTTATTTTAATTAAAATAGTTTTTTTTTTTCTTTTCTAGTGAACGAAACTCGGTAGGATTTTTTTTTAATTAAAAAAATAGTGTTTTTTTTAGAATTTTTTTTTATTTTGATGCTATTTAAATCAGGAAAATAGAAAATATGTTTTTTTAAAAAAAGAAATAAATGTAGAGTAATTCAGTTTAGACTAGCTATGTTATTTATTTTGATTTTTTTAATATTTTTATATAAATATATATATATATATATATATTTTATATAAATCAATAATGTAGATTGAATATACTGCCAAATATTTGGGCAGCTTCTGGATGTCGGCATGTGCTGCCTGCACCGCCCCACGTGATTGTTTACTTGGAAAAAAATTACGTGTCTTTTTCTCATTTGCTAAAATTTACGCTTATGTGGGACCCCTTTTTAATCAAAATCAAAATTATTTTTAACAAAATACCCAAAATGCCCCTCTCTTTCTTCGAGGGACAATATCTTATAGCTAGTTAGAATTTTAACACTCTAGTTGTTGGAGGGTTAGAATGGTCATTATGGTGTTTGTACTCGACCTCCAATAATATAATTACATTGACCGCTAGGTTAATCTTGATTTCAAATACTCTTGTTGTGAACTCCTAGTTACATTTTGTCGGTAGCTTTTCCTAA
The DNA here is from genome assembly GCF_057944985.1 of Cucurbita pepo subsp. pepo. Taxonomy (NCBI): domain Eukaryota; kingdom Viridiplantae; phylum Streptophyta; class Magnoliopsida; order Cucurbitales; family Cucurbitaceae; genus Cucurbita; species Cucurbita pepo. The sequence continues at coordinate 15,187,390 of NC_141808.1, read as the reverse complement.
ATTGTCTCACGTGGTTTATTTCATAGGTATCCAATGAAGTTATAATGTTGCTACTGTTAAACATGAAGGATCCATCCACAAGGGTGTTTTGACACTATTTATAAAGTATAAAAGTTATGTCGTGTGAAACAAATTAATCATAAGTGTGTCTCTACCAATTATCCTCCAGCAAAAGGTCGTTCGTGTTTTTTAGGTGATAAATAATCCAATAGAATGGAGAAAATATAATTATTAGGAGCTTCGTTCTTTTTCTAATAATTTTATAATTAGACTTTTTTTTTCCTACTAATGAAATGTAATAAATGTTTTGTTTGATTTAGAGTATTATTTAACAAAAAGATATAAAATAAGCATGAGTTTAGAAATAATAGTAAATCTTTTTTTAAAAAGAAAATAATCTTAATTACAACAATATATAAATTACTTTTTTTTTATAATATTATTGATGTGACAATTAAAACTTGTGGCTGAAATTTGCGGTTGATTTTTCTTTTTCAGTCAAAAAAGTGTGGGACCCAATAATATTGGAATAAAGACCATCCATTGGCGTACACGTGTAGAGCTTTAAAAGGTGGAGTGTACCAAAATAAAGGTGTGAATGATTACACCCAAACACAACCCAACCCTTTCTCTCTATAAGATTTGGATAATAACTATGGACCACAATCCCAAAGGAAGGGACTTTCGCAAATCTTCCTCCCCAACAAAAAAGGAAGTTGGACTGTGGGCCCCACTTATTATTTTTCTTATTATTATTATTATTATTATTATTATTATTATTATATTTCATTAAAGGATAAAAATGATAAATGGTTGATAATATGTTTAAACAATATTCATTGAATTTAAAAGGTAGCATTGACATCTTTTTAATGTTATTTTTTAAAATTTATGAGTATTTTTTAAATGTGTTTTTGAAAATTATAAAAAAAATATATAATATATATTTTTTAAAGTTTTTAAAAAAAAAATTAAGAGGTTAACCAAACTTTTGAAAATTTAATGATATTTTTTAAATTCGATGGTATTTTTAAAACAATATATTAACTGCTTCCATCTAAAATTAATAGGTAGCATTTTTTTTTGGTAAGTTAAGGATAATTTTGAAATAAAGTACAAATTTTTTTAATCGTCTTTAATGATTAATGAAATTAATATTATGAAATAAATAAAATAGATTATCCAAATATATACCTTTCCAATTGTAACGATGGAATGAATCCCATCCCTCTAAAGTGGCTTTAAATTTCATTTATAATTCATTTTTTCTCCACTCTTCTTTATCCAATATAAAATATTAGAAAAAAAAAAAAAGAATATATTTTAATAGCTTTTAATTTATAATTTTAATAGTTTATTTGAAATTTTTGTGGCCTTATCACAAAAAGGGAAGGGAATAAGCAAATATCGTAATAATTATAGTTTATTTTAACATTTTCATTAATGAATGGGGTAAAAATAATTATAGATTTAAGGATACAACTTTAAATCATAATTAAATATAAAGTATTTTATCAATTTATTCCAACATAATTTAGTCGATAATGCAACTTGATCTGTCGTGGCTCGAAGCTCCTGACATTTCAAAATCAAAACTATATTGATTTTATTGAGCTCTCGTGTGTTGAGGTGTTTTCATGCAACACTACAAGTAGAGATGTTTATTTAACCTGTAGAGCTCGGACCCATAGGAATTTGCTCTAAACAGAATGAGAATCCCTGTTTAAACGGGGAATAAAGGAGAAATGAGGTTGCAGATGGAGATTATATTTCCCGACCCACTATGTCTAAATCTTCACCTCACCCTAACTCAAATTTCAATATTACAACATAATTTTTCACATTTTTCATATGGTAAATAAAAAATTAGAACATTGTTAGATTTATTAAGACATTTTTGCGTTTTTAATAGAAATAATAATAATTTTTACAATAATTATTTAAGTGACACGTTTATAAATGATAGGTAATTATTATTTTTTAATTGACAAAATATTTAAAAGATAACATATTTTAATTAATGAGAATTTTCAATTATAATAATAAAATAATTACGAGACTTAAATGTGGTTCTTACGAGGCTTCTTGAAACCATATATTAATGGGATTTGATATTTTCGTCTCTTATCTTCCACGTGTGACCAAAATTATTAAAAAGTGTGTTAAATTTTATCTATAAAATACGTGTCAATTATTTATTGGTTCACTCAAAGATATTTTTTTTTTTTTGGTTCATTTATATTTTTTAAACGTTTAAATGATGAAATTTGTTATGGGTATTAAAAATATTAAAAATTATATTTATTTTTAATACAAGTAAAAATATTAAATTACATTTTAAAGATTAAAAAAAAAAAAAGAATTATATTCCGATAATTTTATTTTTTTCATATTAACAAACTAATAAATAATTATATTCCGTTTGTGACAAATATTTTATTTTCTTAAAAGAAGTATATACCTAATTTGGAAGAACGTACTGATATATTATATACTTTTAATTTTAAATTAGTGAAGAATTATATGGTGCCGTTTTTTAATTACTTGGTAAATAGATCGCCACGTGTATGTTGGGTTTCTTGAAAGAAGCGTTGGATTTTAATATTTAAATTAGTGTAATAAAAAATTATTAATCTTTTAGTTTAATTTAGTAGTTCAAAATTTTAAAAATTTATAATTTTAAGAAATTAGTTGATTTATTAAATATAAATTTTATTTTATTTTATTTATATTTTTGGTCAAATAACTGAATAAGGAAAAGATTATATACAGTTAACCGGTCGATTAGAGTTTTCGTCGTTTCTCCGTTTTCTTATTTCTTGCATAAATCTTCACCGATTCCAAATTATTTCTTCTTTTTCTTATGGATTCTGATCGATTTCTCCTCTTCTTCACTCAAACTGCTGATCCAGTTCGTCGGAATCCCCTCCGCCGCCCTGTTTTACGGCGATTTTCTCGTATTCCGCCTCTGTAAGCTGCTTCACTCGTCTACCATTATCCTGGACTTGGATTTTTTCTGAGAAATCAAGGTTGTTTTTCTGGGTTCTTTTTTTTATCCCTTTGCTTTGTTTGAGTTCTGGATTTTGAATGCGTTGTTTTTGGTTGTATATGAAACTGTTGACAGAATCGAAGAAATGAAATCTGGGTTTTGTTGTCTTGTCCGCAATTTTTCTCTCCATTGTGTTTGTTTGTTTGTTTGGTTGTCGAGAAAATTTGAATTGATTTTCTTGTCTTACAGCTTTTGTGGGATTGTTTGTTCTAAAGGATTGTGCAATTTGTAGCACTGAATGAAGAGATTTTTCAATTTAGAGTGTTAGCATATGAAAGTATATGAATCTGTTCTGCAAATCTTAGCATATACTTTTGTTTGGGAGCTGAGAAAAGTTCAAAAGAAGATATTGTCCTCTTTGAGCTTTTACGCTTTTACGGGTGTTTTGTTCTCCTCTCCAACCAATATGGGATCTCACAATCCAGCCTCGACCCCATTTGGGGCCAGTGTCTTCGCTGGTACTCGTTCCCTTCTTCCAATCGATGTGGAACCCCTCCAATCCACCCCTTTTGAGGTCCAGTATCCTTGATGGCACACTGCCTCGTGTCCACCTCCTTCGGAGCTCAGCCTCCTCGCTAGCACATCGCCCGGTGTCTGGCTTTGATACCATTTGTAGGCCCAAATCCACCACTAGCTGATATTTTTCTCTTTGGGCTTTCTTTTATAAAGGGTGTTTTGTTCTTCTCCCCAACCAATGTGGGATCTCACAATCCACCCCTATTCGTGGCCCAGCATCCTCATTGGTACTCGTTCCCTTCTTCCAATTGATGTGGGACTTCCCCAATCCACCCTTTTGCTGACACACCGTCTCGTGTCCACCCCCTTCAAAGCTCAGCCTCCTCACTAGCACATCGCCCGTTGTCTGGCTTTGATACCATTTGTAATGGTCCAAGTCCACCGCTAGCCGATATTGTCCTCTTTGGACTTTCCCTTTCGGGCTTCCCCTCAAGATTTTTAAAACGCATCTACTAGGGAGAGATTTCCACACCCTTATAAAGAGTGTTCGTTCTCCCCCCAACCAACGTGGGATCTCTGATGAGAGGCTTCAAGTGGATTGATTTTTTATGTTTATCCAAGGCAAGTTGGGGATAGAAAATTGGTCAACTTTCCAGAATTCTTGTCCTTTTTGTCTTACATTTATGCTTTTCCTCTAAATTTAATAGCCTTCCTGTGAGTTCTTTACAATATTCTTTGAGGTTTCAGCTGTTTATTGAGAAATCTTGTGATAATGGCTTACAAATTCACTGTGACATGTCATTCCTGTTATAAAAAAGTATAAGATTCTTAACTTTCTGAGTCAGATCTTGTTCTTTACTCAATGAAACCACTCCTTTTGACTGTCCTGTTCTTACGTTTAGTGGCTTGAAGCTGTTATGCAAAACACCTTTCCCTTTATTCCTTTTCTAATCCATAGTTTTCTTTGGATTTAACTGATCATAAGCTGTTTGATGTTCAGAAGCTGATTCTTTAGGAGAATTGAAATTTCAAAGCTGATGGGGCATTTCTCCACCATGTTCAATGGGCTAGCAAGGTCGTTTTCCTTCAAGAAAGGTAGAAACTCGGCGAGTCTAGTTGACGAGGGAGGGCGAGAAGCTGCAAAAGCCATGATCAAGGATGCGAAAAGGAAAGACTCGATATTGTGCACCACTGGTGTCGTCAATGCCGAAGGTTCGAATACTTTTGCTTCGGTGTTCTCAAAAAAAGGCGAAAAAGGAGTTAACCAAGATTGCTGCATTGTGTGGGAGGTATGAGAATTAAATGAACAATGTGAAGTTTTTGAGGTTTTTTTTATTGGTGTAATAGCCTAAACCCATTGCTAGCAGATATTGTCCTCTTTGAGTTTTACCTTTCGGGCTTCCCCTTAAGGTTTTTAAAATGCGTCTATTAGGGAGAGGTTTCCACGCTCTTATAAGGAATTCTTCGTTCTCCTCTCCAACGAACGTGGATCTCACAATTCACCCATTTGGGGGCCCAACGTCCTCGTTGGCACACCGTCCAGTGTCTGGCTCTTATACCATTTATAACAGCCCAAGCCCAAGCCCACCGCTAGCAGATATTATCCTTTTGGCCTTTCCCTTTCGGGATTCCTCTCAAGGTTTTTAAAACGCGTCTGCTAGGGAGAGGTTTCCACACTTTTATAAGGAATGCTTCGTTCCGCTCTCTAATCGATGTGGGATCTCACAATCCACATATTTGGGGGCCTAGCGTCCTCGCTGGTATACCTCCCAGTGTCTGGCTCTGATACCATTTATAACAGCCCAAGCCCAAGCCCACTGCTAGCAGATATTATCCTTTTGGCCTTTCCCTTTCGGGATTACCCCCAAGGTTTTTAAAACGCGTCTGCTAGGGAGAGGTTTCCACACTTTTATAAGGAATGCTTCGTTCCGCTCTCTAATCGATGTGGGATCTCACAATCCACCTATTTTGGGGGCCTAGCGTCCTCACTGGTACACCACCCAGTGTCTGGCTCTGATACCATTTATAACAGCCCAAGCCCAAGCCCACCGCTAGCAGATATTATCCTTTTGGCCTTTCCCTTTCGGGATTCCTCTCAAGGTTTTTAAAACGCGTCTGCTAGGGAGAGGTTTCCACACTTTTATAAGGAATGCTTCGTTCCGCTCTCTAATCGATGTGGGATTTCACAATCCACCTATTTTGGGGGCCTAGCGTCCTCGCTGGTACACCACCCAGTGTCTGGCTCTGATACCATTTATAACAGCTCAAACCTACCGCTAGCAGATATTGTCTTTTTTGGATTTTCCCTTTTGGGCTTCCCTCAAGGTTTCTAAAACGCGTCAGCTAGAGAGAGGTTTTCAAACCCTTATAAAGAATGCTTATGCTTCGTTCTCTGTTGCAATATAAAACTGGTTGTTTTTTTGTGTGCGTAGGAATTTGGATGCCAAGAAGACTTGATATTTTGTGGGGTTTTCGATGGGCACGGACCGTGGGGTCATTTCGTTGCGAAGGCGGTAAGAGAATCGATGCCACCATCTTTGCTGTGCCATTGGCAGCAAGGACTTGCTCAAGCTTTCCTCAACCCGGAATTGGATTCAGAAAAGAAGCATCAGCGGTTCGACATATGGAAGCATTCCTATTTAAGAACTTGTGCTGCCATCGATCACGAACTCGAGCAGCACCGTAAAATCGATACGTTTTACAGTGGAACAACTGCACTGTCCATTGTTAAACAGGTAAAATGTTCTTATATAGGAGGAGTATCATAATCAAATGTGCATGGTTTATGTTTCACTTGCCTGAATTGAATGTTAAAATCCAATTGTATTCTTTACTTTCCAGGGCGAGCTAGTCGTTTTAGCCAACGTTGGCGACTCCCGAGCAGTCTTGGGTACTACTTCTGATGATGGAAGTGTAGTACCGGTTCAGCTCACCGTCGACTTCAAACCGAACCTACCTCGTTAGTCTCGCTTTTCTCTCTATCTCTATATCGAAAATGGAAAAGTAGTTGAACTTTGTTCACTTATTCATCTTTAACTATCTGTAGAGGAGGCCGAGCGGATACTTCAATGCAATGGGAGGGTGTTTTGTTTAAATGACGAGCCGGGTGTTCATAGGGTCTGGCTTCCGAACGAGGAAACGCCCGGGTTGGCGATGTCGAGAGCCTTCGGTGATTATTGTATTAAAGAATTTGGACTCATTTCTGTGCCAGAAGTTACATATAGAAGTATAACCAGCAGAGACCAATTCATTATATTGGCAACTGATGGGGTAAGAAGAACGATCGAAAAACAACGACGTCCCGAAAACGTCGAAAACTGTGTGGTTGAAATAACGTCCTCTTCTTTATGTTCGTTTTGTTAGGTATGGGATGTTGTCACCAACCAAGAAGCAGTGGAGATTGTATCATCGACACTGGATAGAACGAAATCGTCGAAACGTCTGGTCGAGTGTGCTGTTCGGGCATGGAAACGGAAGAGACAAGGCATCGCAATGGATGATATGTCAGCTATCTGCCTCTTCTTCCACTCATCAGAGCAAGAACATCACCTTGTAACTTATTAGCATTTCAATAGTTTTTTTTTGGAAGACTTGAGCCTTGCTTGGAAACCAAAATAGATTAAAATTTTGATGTTAAAATTTTAGCGGGCTAAACTTATAATTTAACCGACAATATAATTTCAAGACGGGTACGAGGTTAGGTCGAACAAAAATGAACAATACTTTGCTAGCTCGAATGCCACTAGGTTCTTGCAACCTACCGAGCTAGAAAAAAGAAACTTTAAAATAAATAATTTTTCGTATGATAATTTGACCACCTCGACCAAGAATCTATTACTGTTCTTGTTTTCGATCCTACGTTATGTCCAAATAAGTCGTGTAGTTTTCTATATCCGTGTAGAATTTAAATTAAATGAAAGCAAATTAACTTTAGGACAAGTGGGATAGAGAAAATGACATTTTTTTTATAGTATATGATTCTTAGTGCACAACATGATGACATAAGAATGGATTACTTTTTGCATACAAATTGGTCATTTTAAATAATTTCCAAGGTGACAAAGTTCAAATTGGTCGTGAAATCCATGTAATGGATCTTCAAATCTAATGTTTTTTTTTTTTTTTTTTTGTCCTTCTAAAGTTTGACATTTTGAATATTTTGGTCCTTATTTTTATTTACGGGTGTACATGAATTCCGTTGAAAAAATCTTTTGGACCAGTAAAAAAATTTGGATTTGTTAGGTTGTGACTCAAGCAACTTGAATAGAGTTTTAAAATTTTTTGGATTGGTTAGGTTGGTGACTCAAGCAACCTGAATAGAGTTTTCAAAAAATTTGGATTGGTTTGGTTTGGTGACTCAGGCAATCTGAACAGAGTTTTCAAAATTTTTGGATTGGTTAGGTTGGTGACTCAAGCCACCTGAATAGAGTTTTCAAAAATTTTGGATTGGTTAGGTTAGTGACTAAGCAACCTGAATAGAGTTTTAAAAAATTTTGGATTGGTTTGGTTGGTGACTCAAGCAACCTGAATAGAGTTTTCAAAAATTTTGGATTGGTTTGGTTGGTGACTCAAGCAAGCAACCTGAATAGAGTTTTCAAAAATTTTGGATTGGTTTGGTTGGTGACTCAAGCAACCTGAATAGAGTTTTCAAAAATTTTGGATTGGTTTGGTTGGTGACTCAAGCAAGCAACCTGAATAGAGTTTTCAAAAATTTTGGATTGGTTTGGTTGGTGACTCAAGCAACCTGAATAGAGTTTTCAAAAATTTTGGATTGGTTTGGTTGGTGACTCAAGCAAGCAACCTGAATAGAGTTTTCAAAAATTTTGGATTGGTTTGGTTGGTGACTCAAGCAACCTGAATAGAGTTTTCAAAAATTTTGGATTGGTTTGGTTGGTGACTCAAGCAAGCAACCTGAATAGAGTTTTCAAAAATTTTGGATTGGTTTGGTTGGTGACTCAAGCAACCTGAATAGAGTTTTCAAAAATTTTGGATTGGTTTGGTTGGTGACTCAAGCAAGCAACCTGAATAGAGTTTTCAAAAATTTTGGATTGGTTTGGTTGGTGACTCAAGCAACCTGAATAGAGTTTTCAAAAATTTTGGATTGGTTTGGTTGGTGACTCAAGCAAGCAACCTGAATAGAGTTTTCAAAAATTTTGGATTGGTTTGGTTGGTGACTCAAGCAACCTGAATAGAGTTTTCAAAAATTTTGGATTGGTTTGGTTGGTGACTCAAGCAAGCAACCTGAATAGAGTTTTCAAAAATTTTGGATTGGTTTGGTTGGTGACTCAAGCAACCTGAATAGAGTTTTAAAAAATTTTGGATTGGTTAGGTTAGTGACTCAAGCAACCTGAATAGAGTTTTAAAAAATTTTGGATTGGTTTGGTTGGTGAGCCTAAATAAAGTTCTCAACCAAACTCAATTGATTTTGTTGTACCGTTGTTCTTTTTTTATATATAGAATTATTTTAAAAATTATAGTTATCCACAATACATGTTACATTGATAACTAAAATTTCATTAAATCCAAATATCAAATAACATCGGTTACAAATGTTAAGTATTCTTAATCTTTTTAAGTAAGCTAGGGTTGAGTTGTATTCCAATCTTCGACCAGATCAAAACAATTTCAACTCGCAAATTGAACTGAATTTTCGAGTTTTTCAAAAATTCAACCCAATCCAAACCGATAAAAATCTAACTCAACTCAACGATTATAATTTGGGTTAGATAGTCCAAGTTGGTCGAGTTATTCCTAGTTTCTCGATTGAACTTTAAAATTTGTTCTTAAAATCCCCCTAAAAGATTTTTTTTTTCTCTTGTTAAAATATGAAAGTATACATGATATTATTTACAATATCATGTTCACACACGTACGGTAATTGACGTGTAAAATTTGATTACGTAAACGAGAGTAACAATATCTTTTGACAAGGAATAAATTGTAACAATAATTTGAATATTTTATATAATTTAATCTAGTAATTAATTTTAATTGTTTTTCACATCGAATAAAATGATTTATTGAGAAAATATATCTTCGTGTTTTTTTTTTAATTGAAAGTAACCTATTTTCAAAAATAATATTGTTAAAATAAATAATATACGAATCTTTTTCACTTTCAATATTATCTTCATATTTGATCTAAAATAGAAATCTATTAAATTGTTCGGATGAAAATTTGGTTGAACATGACGTAACAGCAATATAGATCGAAAGTTAAAACTCGAACACAACCCATCGTTCCTATTCACCGTCACACCCATTTCAGGTCCCAAATTTCCTTTCAAAATTCTAACGAATATCTACTCACAACTCAAAAATTAGTCGACCGTTGCCATTTAAGTTTTTTTTTTTTTTTGGCATATTTCTAAATTTTTATTTTATTTAACCCAAAAAAAAAAAGCAACCATTTTATGGACAATTTTTTTTTTTATTTATAAAAGTTGTGTATGATTGAGTAATTATTCATAAACATAATTTCAAAATAATAAAAAAAAAATCAAATATTCATAAACATAATTTCAAAATAAAATATTCATAAACATAATTTCAAAATAATAAAAAAAAATTATCAAATAAAAGTTTTTGAGAAAAATACAATAATACAAAAATAGAAATCAGTATTGATGATTGATGGAGCCCACCAAAGATATTGTGATGATTTAGAGAGTATTGATGATCGATCATTAAACCATTTATAGGAATGTCCGTAGAGGATTACTACCTTTATTTAAAAATAAAATAAAAAAAAAAGGTGAAAGGGACATTTAATATCCCTTTTCATTTCCCTTCATAGTTTTTTTCTAGGTCAATTTTTCATTAATCAACCCATTTTTTCTTACCATTAATCTCATCATTGTACCATATGGTAAATCAAATGACGTCGATGTATAAAACGACACGTGCCAATTTGTGAAAGCGAGACTGTGATATTCCTCGTACTTTCACTCTATTTTGTTTTTTTTACGTCATAAATTAAAATTTCTAAATACGATAATAGATTCAGCCTTTTAAATCCATGTAACTTATCTATATTTGACCGTTTAATTTTATTCTACAGGCGTGCCTCGTGAAGTAGGTTTGAAAAGTAAACCAGGTTAAAAACGTCTTGTACTATCTCTTTTGCAATTGTCGGAATATATTAAACGTCTTGTGTTAATTTGAAATATTAAAAAAATAATCATAAATAAAATTAATGATTAATTGGATTTCACCAAAACAGGGTGTTTGAAACCGTGAGGTTGATGGTGATAGGTAACGGGCCAAAGTGGACAATATCTACTGGCTATGGGTTTGGGTCATTATAAACGGTATCAGGCTAGACACTGGGCGGTGTGCTAGCAAGAACAATGGGTCCCCAATGGAGGTGGATTCTGAGATCTCACATCGGTCGGAGAGGTAAATGAAGCATTCCTTATAAGGATGTGAAAATTTCTCTCTAGTAAACGCATTTTAAAACCGTGAGATTGACATCGATATGTAATGAGCCAAAACGAACAATATTTTGTAACAACCCAAAGCCACAACTAGCAAATATTATCCGTTTTAGCCCGTTACGTATCTTCGTCAGCCTCACAGTTGGTTTTAAAACATGTCTACTGGGAAGAGATTTTTCGTTCCCCTCTCCGACTATTGAACTTACACTAAATAATTAGGCTGAATTAAAAAAACAACTAAACTCAACCCACCAATACTCTTACACTAAATAGTTAGTTAGGTTATATTCCCTCTATTTTCTTCCAAATAAAATATTTAGTATGATTCAAGTTCTACGACTTCTCTAATTGTAACTATATACATGCCCCTAAAAAAAATTAAAAAAAATAAGACGTCCTAGAAGTAAGAAAATATTGAAAACGGTTGAGTATTAGACATATATAACCCGTCTAATGTGGTTAGACATGCATGTATGAACACGAACATGCAACATGCATTTATGGGACCTGAATCGTTACGTTATGTGACTAGTGTGGACAATGAACTCATTTTATTGGACTGTACCAATTCTCTAGTTGTGTATAAGCGGGAGCCTTAGGAGACCGTACCTTTACAGATAGAAAATGACACTCATAGAGCTGAGCCGAGCCGAGCCGAGCCCAACTTTACAACATTGTAATATGAAATAAAATGGAAAATTGCTACTTACTTTTGAATGAAATTTTCGACAAAGATTAATTGTCCTTCGGTTTACGAGACCTCAATCCAATTCCAAAATATTCTTCAATTCGAAATGGCCTCTAAACTTCCCACAACAATTTAAATTGAAACTCGAAAAAAAGATCGATAAACAGTTGACGTACAAAATTTCTCGAACTCATGAATCTAAGTCAATAAGGAATTATGGAGATAAGGATTAAAATTAGAAGCCGGAATGTGAACAAAGAAGGCTTCCCCGTCCCCTGCCCTACAAAGATCTCTAAACAAAGGTTAGAGTGCAAAGAAACTATGACTAAGTTTTACAAGCAAAAAAATTTAACGTTAAGAATTTTAATATTATTATTATCATAATAAGTCAGCCATAGAGACTAGATTTAAGAACTTTTTAATTAATAATGTATATAATTATAAACTATAGTTATTAAAGTAAATATTAGGTTAAAATTAAAAGCTTAATTATTATTAAATAATTTATGAACACGTTAAAAAATTTATATAACCATTATATATGTTATATTATACATGTTTTAATTTAAAAAAAAAATAATAATATGGGATTATAATATAATCCATTTCAATTTTCCACGATATCATCTCGCGATAAATTGAAATATTTACTCCACAAAAATAAATTAAATTTAAAAGAAACACTTTATATCACTATCATCGTGACGTCACCACAACGCGCGTAGCATGTGATTCGCACCCACTCACCCTCCACGCTCTCTCTAAGGCGCGTGGGAAACTAGTAAACAAAATCCCTCCACGTGGCATATAAATCTGGTCCCGAAGCCGTGGGCCCCTACTTGAAAGGACATACAACTAGTTCTAAGCTTTTAATTTTAATTTTTATTTATTTTTTTACTTTTTAAAATTTTTAATTTAAAAAAGAGATTAAAATTCCCACCCACTAGAAACCTTATCCTTTTATATAATGAGACAAATGATGTTTCATTATTTTGAACAAAAATTTAATGTAAATAATAAAAATAAATAAATATATTTATTTATTTATTTAATATGTTTAGTTGAGACGTGCAAGACGTCTCCAACAAAACGTGTGAGTATGACATTCTTTTTATTTTTATTTTTCTATATTCTAATTTTATTATTATTATTTTTTTTAAAATATTCTCTGAGCTTCCTCACAATATCTCGTACTAATAAAAATAGTATTATTTGATTATAAACTCATGTACATTCTCTAAATTATCCAATAAAATTAAAAAGAAAAAAATATGCATATATAAGAAATAAAACGATTTAGAGAAAAAAAATATTAGAAATATTAAAGAGTAACTTTTTAATATTTCTAATATTTTTTTAGAATAAAATGTGAATATAAAAATCCAAAAAAACATTAAAATAGTTTAAATTCCGAATATGTCATTTTTATTATTTTTTTTTTATAAAAATGAATTATAAATATAAAGTGAAATTTCAAACTTTCTCCTTGTAAATAAATTATTTAATTATATTTTAATTCAACCGATTTCATTATTTTTAATAAAAGTTTGATATTATTAATTTTAATTTTGTATATAATAATATACACTCATTTTATTTCATTTTTAGTTTATAAAATTTATAAATAAGAAATAGAATTATTATAATTAAATTTTTTAAAAACACTCAATAATTCAAGATGAACCACTTGAATTAAAATAAATATTTGGGAAAAAGGTGAAATGATGAAGTGGAATTGTTTTTATATTTAATGGAAATAGATGGAAATTGAGATGATGACAACCACTTAGCTTCTTAATTATTTATTAAACCAATAAATGTTCAAATATTCTTATTAATTTAGTTTGTTTCAATTTCTTAAAAAATACAAATAAATTTTTTTATTTTATATTTTTAATTTAAAAAACATGTAAATATTTTTTAAAAGACATATTAACTTTTAGGACTCATATTGACTGACCTACTGTAGGGTTAGAATATGCAAGCAAGACGAATAGATGTGCATCAATTTCAGGCACCCTACGTCTCTCTAGGAATACATTACTTTCGTGCATTACGTGCGTCGCTTTCATGTACATCAAACCTTCTAACGTGCATCAATTTTCGACACGTTAATTTTCTCTAGGAATACATCACTTCCGTGTATTGATGTGTATTATATTTACGTTCGTTCTCATCACATAATATTTAGAATTTTACTTAATATGTGACTACTTTACCGACAATCAAACAAAACATTATCAAGAAAGTTGCCCTAAGTTGTTACCACCACCGTCTAAGCTAACGAACAGTTATATTTAAAATTACAAAAAAAAAAAAAAAAAAAAAAATCGAAAAATACCATTAATGCTAGTTTTTTATGAAAATTATTATTAATTATGTTTATATATATATATATATATATTTATTTATTTATTTATTTATTTATTTTACCCTTAAAAAGTTTTATTAATACTCGAAACTTGAAAAATAGTTTTAGGATGAATATTATGTTTAAAAAATAGCATCAGCACCTTTTACCTTTATGAAAAAAAAATTAAAAAAATTCTTACTGTCATTATATGAACGAAAATTATCTATTGACATCTGGTGGATACTTTACAAATGTTTTAATGTTACTTGATAAAGTGTACAAAATATTTTAAATTTTTTAAAAAATATTTAATGGTATTTTTGAAGTTTTTTTAATAAAAAATTTAAGTATTAATGAATTTTTTGAAAACTCTGAAAGTAATTTATAATGGGTAAACTAAAAAGTATTTTTAAAATTATTTTAAAAATTCAAAAAATATTTTTAAAATAAAATAATAATGTAGCTTATAAACTCAAGCCGATGAAATTCACCTGTGAGTCGGTTGATTTCAATTAGACATAGAGGAACAAAACTTATGATAAAGGGAGTTTTTTTTTAGTTTTTACGTTTTTTTTAAACACTTTTAACAAAAAAAATTAAAAATAAAAAAAATAAAAAAATAACAGAAAAAGTTAAGGCATCAAGCGTGGGCCCCACAGTCGACATTCAAATCCAATCCGTTAGGGAAAGCATCAATACCTCGCGAGTGGGACTCTTTTTACTTTTTAGGAAAAATTAAAAAAGTAGTGAAAAAGAAGGAACTGGGAATATAACTCGGCGATAAATAGTACAAAATCGCGATAAAAACCGCGATAATTATTCGATTTAACGAGATAAAGCCGATTAATTCCCAACTGAAAGCGACTGTACGAAAAGAGCTGCGAGGATGAGAGAGGAGGGTACGACTGGACGTGTGTTGCGAATATTCACTAGATTTGAATTAGTGTTTCGAATCCGCAACACGGACTCTTAATTGGTCTTATCTCTCGGAAATGATAAGCAAAAATTCTTATCAATAAGTGAAGCTACATATCTGATAGGTTATTAGATGGGGGTTATCAAAGTTTGTCACTGATAGGCATGTAGAAAAAGAGAGACCCCTGTACCCGCATCGAAGATAGCGAGACCAAGTCCTCTTCTCTCTCGTCTCTGCAGCCCTCTGAAACCCTAGAATTCCTTGGAATTCGCTCCGAGTGGTGCCTGAAAGCTCCATGAGTCTTTATGATTTGAGGATTTCGGGTAAGTCTGAGCGTAGATTTGGTTGTTTCGTTTGATATTGAACCGGATTCGGCCGTGTTTGGTCGGAATTTGAACTCTCAGCTTCGGGATTCGGTTGTGGCTTCGTTTCTGGACGGAGAGGTTTTGGTTTTTGAGATTATCAGTGAGGATAAATGTCGTCTTTGAGCAGAGAACTGGTGTTCCTCATACTTCAATTCCTCGAGGAGGAGAAGTTCAAGGAATCGGTGCATAAGTAAGCTTATCTTTCTTTAATCTCTGATAATTGTGTGTTGGAGTCGTTGAATTTAGTTGTAATGGAATTAAACAGGAAGAGGTGTCGTAGAAGTTGTGAATCTGAATTATATGTTCGTTGGCTGTGTGTGTTGAATAAATGTTAAAAATCATTACTTATTGTTCTTCGGAGTATGTTTGATTTAATTATTTTAGCCGTTTTTTTCCCTTAATCAAGGAATTTTAATGAACGTTTATACGTGATGTCTGGTTGGAGGATAATTTTTTTATCTAGCTGACTTTGTAGCATGTAGTACTACAGAATGCTGGCATTCTGGTTTAGGATCTTAATGTCCGTTTCATGTTAAGTAAAAATTTCTGTTGCTAGAAAGCATAGAGATGACAGTTAAAAATTAGATGGAACCGATAGATTTCCTTTGTATCATGATGCTTTCTATTATTATTGCTACTTCAGTATTAGCATTATTGATTATTTTGTAGCATTTATTTCATTCTTAAATCGAATTGTTTTGAGTTTTGCTGATCTTTTGTTTGAGGAAATAATTCTTTTATGTATAGGCTCGAGAAAGAATCTGGGTTTTACTTCAATATGAAATACTTCGAGGAGAAAGTTCAGGCTGGAGAATGGGAGGAAGTTGAAAAGTACTTATCTGGATATACAAAAGTTGATGATAACAGATATTCGATGAAGATATTTTTTGAAATAAGGAAGCAAAAGTATCTTGAAGCCCTTGACCGGTACTTCATATGCACACATACAATAATTTTTTTTTCCCCTGTTTCAGGCTTTACCTCTCTTGTTCTTAAAATGAATGATGTATAACTTGTCCTGTTTGATGATGTTGAAGGAATGACAAGGCGAAGGCTGTGGAGATATTGGTAAGCGACTTGAAAGTTTTCTCAACATTTAACGAGGAGTTGTACAAAGAAATTACACAGCTTTTGACTCTTACAAATTTTAGGTAAGTTGATTGAATATCCTTTGTTGATACAGGTGATATGAAAGAAAAATGATTGTGTTACCGAGATGAACCTGTAGAATATAAAAAAAGCGTTCTTGAAATTATGTATAACTCTTGTAATGAATTTATTAATTTCTTGGGCTTTGTTTACCGAGTCTTGTTACTTCTTTGAATACATTATTACCAGGGAAAATGAGCAGCTTTCTAAGTATGGTGACACTAAAGCTGCTCGTAGTATCATGTTGATAGAGCTGAAAAAGCTTATAGAGGCAAACCCTCTGTTCAGAGACAAGCTTGTTTTCCCAACCTTGAAGTCATCAAGATTACGAACACTCATCAATCAAAGGTAAGAATCTTAGTTGGTGGTGGGGAGGTTTTGTTGGAACTTCCACCTTAAGTTGGTAGTGCTTTATCAGGAAAAAAAAAAAAAAAAGAAAGTTTTTTGAGCCAATTTATTGATATGTCCGGCAGTTCTTCGTCCTTGTGCCTTTGACTTGTGGTCCAGTTCTTCTATTCTATCTCCCTTTTCTAAGAAAAATATTATTCTCTTTTATCACTTTGGATTTGGATGCATTGAACTTTGCTCCTTGATTTCACTTATTTATTATGTTGTAAAAATTCCTTCCACTGAAAAAGACTCCTTTTAACTCTAATAATCAACAACTGTCTTTTGACTATTACAAAACAAATTCTACAGCACCAAATCATTAAGCTTTGGAAGATAGTAATAGCTGTATATGCTTAGGTACTAGTTTGTTTAATTCCATACCATTGATAATACTTTATGCAGCTTGAACTGGCAGCATCAGTTATGCAAGAACCCACGGCCAAATCCTGACATCAAGACTTTATTCATGGACCATACATGTACCCCACCGAATGGTCCTCTTGCACCTTCACCTGTCAATCTTCCTGTTGCAAAACCTGCACCCTATGCGCCACTTGCAGCTCACAGTGTAGGGTGTTATATATTCCTCTTCTTGAATACATCTGAATGTTAAGTTATTTCTAAATTCATTTTTGGCTTTTATAATCAAACAGCCATTCCCACCGACTGGAGCTGCAGCTAATGCCAACGCTTTAGCTGGTTGGATGGCAAATGCCTCAGCTTCTTCATCTGTCCAAGCAGCCGTGGTTACTACATCATCTATTCCTGTTCCCCAAAATCAAGGTATGATCTCTTCCTCAATTTGCTTACCCCTGCCTCTCTTCAATGTGAGTATACAAAGTATATAGGGAGCGATAAAGCAATGTATTTAAAATGAAGAGTTTTATCCACCCCAGGGTTGGCAGTAGTGGATACCCCCCTCTTCTGTTGTACAACACACCTAGATAGAGGGATCTTATTTCTATATTGCCCTTGGATACTGATGAAGATTTTACATTATTACAGTCTCTATTTTGAAACATGCAAGAACACCCCCAACAAATCCTGGTATGGTCGATTATCAGAATCCTGAGCATGAACAATTAATGAAGCGATTGCGGTCCGCTCAATCTGTTGAGGAGGTAACATTTTCCTGAATTCTTATATTATGGATGTAACTATAAATCTTTTTCTTCTTTAATTTGGCCTCTTTGTGCGACTTTCATAATTTAAGATTAATGTTGGTCTTCTCATGCTCTCTCTATATTTTTCAGGTCACGTATCCAGCACCCAGGCAGCAAGCTTCTTGGTCATTGGAAGACATTCCGAGAACGGTAGCTTTGACATTGCACCAAGGGTCCACTGTAACAAGCATGGATTTCCATCCTACTCACCACACTTTACTTCTTGGTATGATTGTGTATCATATGAACCAGATTGTGTTTGTTGTTCCATATCTGATTTCTTAGTCAAAGTTTTGAAATAATTATTTTCCTTTCTTGTTATATCTTCACCTATTGGATATTTTTGGGCAGTTGGTTCTAATAATGGCGAAGTTACACTTTGGGAACTTGGTATTCGAGAGAGATTGATTTCAAAGCCTTTCAAGCTCTGGGATTTGTCATCTAGGTCATTGGCATTTCAGGTTTTATTCTAATTTAGAGCTTTTGGTAGTCTAATTTTATGTTAATATTCTCTTTGGGAATATCAAGATTGTCCTATATGTTCATTTGTGGAATTTATTTTAAGTCATGATCTGATATTGGCATCTTATTGAACATGCTTGCAGGCTGCCATTGTAAAAGACACACCAATATCTGTCAGCCGAGTTACTTGGAGTCCAGATGGGACTTTTGTTGGTATGTTCATTTTGACAATGGCAAAATTTGTTGCTATTTCCACTATCATGGATGACAACCAATTATAGGTGCCCAGTTGATTCTTACCTCTTTTTGTTTCAGGGGTTGCATTTACCAAACATTTAGTTCATTTATACTCATATAATAGTTCAAATGAACTAAACCAACAATCAGAGGTTCGTTTATACTTTTTTTTTTCTTTTTACATATTTAATATGGCAAGTTCATATTCTATTAACTAAAATTTCTTCCTTTTCAGATTGATGCCCACGCAGGTGGAGTGAATGACTTGGCTTTTGCCCATCCAAATAAACAGCTTTGTGTGGTAACTTGTGGAGAAGATAAACTCATAAAGGTAGAGAGATCATCACCCTTAATTTAAGAAATCTGTAATTCTATGTCGGTTTTTCTTTCCTTTTTTTTTTTTTTTAGGACAAACTTTACTTTTCTTTTGCATATAATTTGAGAAATTGTACAGGTCTGGGATATAGGAGGACGAAAACTGTTTACCTTTGAAGGGCATGAGGCACCAGTGTATTCCATCTGTCCTCATCACAAGGAGAGCATTCAAGTGAGTTTGTGCAAGATTCTTACTATCCATATTCTTCACTTTTTTTAAAAAATAAATAAATAAATTCTGCATGTCTCAAATGAATGGATGAAATTTTGTACTGCTCATTTAGATAAATGGATGGAGGAGGTTATCTGCGAGCTACTTTATCTTTAATCTGTCAATTCGAGCTGTCAATACACCTTGGGAAGAACATTTTAATTGTCATTAATACTTATCCTATTTGGGAGCTGCCTAAATGGCTAGATATCTAGTGTCATATTCAAGCTCTGTTTCTTCTTTTCTTTATTATTCTTTTTTCCTGAACCCGTTATTTAATTGTTATGACTGCTCACAGCTTAATTTATATAGAAATGTTAATTGAACATGGTGGCAGTTGGGAAAACTTATTATGGACTCTCTTTTGGGTTCCTTGGAATTGTTTTCTGTGGGATAAGCCATTCTTTGGATATGGCTCACTTTGGTTTCACTGGATTAGTAATCTATAGCCAGCAGTAGCCATTAATGGCTTCTAGCATCTTAATTACGCATTTGTGCACCAATATACAAAGATCATCTTGACTATTGGTGCAACTTCATGGGGAGCTTAATCTTACATGCTAACTTGCGGTTTTGCAGTTCATATTTTCAACAGCTCTTGATGGGAAGATAAAGGCATGGCTCTATGATCATATGGGTTCTAGAGTTGATTACGATGCTCCTGGAAAGTGGTGTACAAGAATGCTTTATAGTGCGGATGGGAGTAGGTATGTTGTCATTTCGATGCATGAAGAAATATACATGACACTATTACATTAGAAATCGACAAACTTATTATATTTAATTAATTTTCTTGTTATGTCTTGTATTGATTGTTGTTTCTGATTTCAATCACCTAGGTTTCTTTTTATGACTCTACAAATAGGTGCTCGCAGTTATGTGATTGTTTGACTTCGTTATTAAGATTCATTGAACTATTGAGTTCTTGCCTTCATATTATCTCTCGCTCCTTTCCGCTCCTCTCCTACTCTGTTCTATCATCTCTTGCCTTGTTCTATTTCTATAATTCAAAGTTTCCTCATATTCTACATTGCTGGTTTTGAAGATCTCTGGACGTTTACTACTTTAAGCTATGGCTGTATTAGTTTAAGTTCCATGCTCTATGTCTTTTGTTTATGTTTATATTTCCTATTTTTCTTTTCTCTGTTCTTGAATATTGCATAAAATTTCATTATTATTTTTCTTCTCATCTCTCAGATTATTTTCCTGTGGAACAAGTAAAGACGGAGAGTCTCATCTAGTTGAATGGAATGAGAGTGAGGGAGCGATAAAGAGGACATATGCTGGATTTAGGAAGAAATCAACTGGTGTTGTGCAGTTTGATACTACCCAGAATCACTTTCTTGCTGTTGGTGAAGATAGTCAGATTAAGTTCTGGGATATGGATAATGTCAATGTTCTCACTTATACTGATGCAGAAGGTGGACTTCCGGTTAGTATATTCTATATTATTTCATTTATAACACATTGTATTCTAGGTTATCCTTCACATTGATGAATTAAGTTGTGTGTTTTTTCAGAGTCTTCCTTGCTTGAGGTTCAATAAGGAAGGAAATCTTCTTGCTGTTACTACGGATAATGGGTTTAAGATACTTGCCAATGCTGTGGGAATGAGATCATTAAAGGCAATTGAATCCACTACCCCTTTTGAAGCATTGAGATCGCCCATGGAATCTGCCATGAAGGTTCATACCTATCTTTACTTTCTTGTCATTGTAGGATTATTGTTGATTTGATCTTTATTTTTTTCCTGGAGAAACTTCTTATTAGATCTTTGAAATTCACAAATATGCACATTTAGGTCTCTGGCACACCTGCCGTTGCAAGTGTTAGTCCGGTTAATTGTAAAGTAGAAAGAAGTTCCCCAGTCAGACCTTCTCCAATTATCGTAAGTCATGTTCGCCTTTTGAAATTTTCTAGTTTTTTTCTAGTATCCTCAATTTGAGCAGTGACATTGGCTTGAAGTTGAGTGGTTATGAATTGTCTTCTTTCATATATTATTGACTATCTTGATTTATCCACCACTTTCTGAAGAATGGAGTCGATGGCTTGGGGAGAAATTTGGACAAACCAAGAACCGTAGAAGATGCAATCGATAAAGCCAAACCCTGGCAGTTGGCTGAAATTGTTGATCCAGCCAATTGCCGGTCGGTCACCATGCCTGACAATGCAGATTCCTCATACAAGGTTTGTTGCATGTTCAAATTTTTTGTGATCTTATATATTATTTCCCACATGGCTCAATTCTTGCATACCATTCAGGTCGTTAGACTACTGTATACAAATTCTGGTGTTGGCCTTTTGGCCCTTGGGTCAAACGGAATCCAGAAGCTCTGGAAATGGACGCGTAGTGAACAGAATCCGAGTGGAAAGGTACTGGCCTGGACAGCTTTTGACATGCACTTGCTGATTTCCATCAGTTTCTTGAGATTCATTTGTAGATATATTAGTTTCTGTCGCCATTCATGAGTTTACTTCTTTTCTCACCTTTTCTTATTCCTTTGGAGGACAATTATCTTAACGGTTGAGTTTGTAGGCCACTGCCAATGTTGTTCCACAGCATTGGCAACCAAACAGTGGTCTTCTCATGACTAATGACGTCTCAGGTGTCAACCTTGAAGAAGCCGTCCCATGTATAGCGCTTTCAAAAAATGACTCGTATGTGATGTCAGCATCCGGTGGAAAAGTTTCATTATTTAACATGATGACGTTCAGGGTATTTTATACAGAAACGCCTTTTTTTTTTTTTTTTTTTTAATCTATAGTTTTCTGTTTGGTGATAGATTGCTTTGACTTGTAGGTGATGACAACATTCATGGCTCCTCCCCCTGCTTCTACCTTCCTAGCTTTCCACCCTCAAGATAACAACATTATTGCCATAGGAATGGAGGATTCAACCATTCACATATACAATGTCAGAGTGGATGAGGTATTTCTCTTTGAAACAGAGTTAGTTATTTCCATCGCCTTTTCTGGAAAGTTAGTTCTCAACGTTTTTCCTGTTGAGGATTATTGGGATTGGGAGTGTCCCACATTGGTTAATTTAGTGGAAGATCATGGGTTTATAAGTGAGGAATACTATCTCCATTGGTATGAGGCCTTTTGGGGAAGCCTAAAGCAAAGCCATGAGAGCTTATGCTCAAAGTGGACAATATCATACCATTGTGGAGAGTCGTGATTCCTAACATGGTATCAGAGCCATGCCCTAAACTTAACCATGCCAATAAAATCCTCAAATATCGAACAAAGAATGGCGAGCCTCGAAGGTGTAGTCAAAAGTGACTAAAGTGTCGAACAAATGGTGTACTTTGTTCGAGGGCTCCAGAGAAAGGAGTCGAGCCTCAATTAAGGGGAGGCTATTCGAGAGCTCCATAAGCCTCAGGGGAGGCTTATAGTGTGCTTTGTTCGAGGGGAGGATTGTTGAGGATTATTGGGATTGGGAGTGTCCCACATTGGTTAATTTAGTGGAAGATCATGGGTTTATAAGTGAGGAATACTATCTCCATTGGTATGAGGCCTTTTGGGGAAGCCTAAAGCAAAGCCATGAGAGCTTATGCTCAAAGTGGACAATATCATACCATTGTGGAGAGTCGTGATTCCTAACATTTCCCCGTTTAAGTTTTACTCTTCTATACTAATGGGCTATGGCATTTTTGTTGTCTCCGTTCAGGTAAAATCAAAATTGAAGGGTCACCAGAAGCGGATAACTGGTCTAGCCTTTTCCACCAGTCTCAATATTTTGGTTTCTTCTGGTGCTGATGCTCAAGTGAGTGATTTTGTTTTCTTGTCAATAGTATTTCTGTTGTCTCTGTTAAGGAACAATTATGAAAACAAAACACGTGAAATTTTGCACTTTTGTTTTTACTTGACTTGCCATA
Source organism: Cucurbita pepo subsp. pepo (assembly GCF_057944985.1). NCBI lineage: Eukaryota > Viridiplantae > Streptophyta > Magnoliopsida > Cucurbitales > Cucurbitaceae > Cucurbita > Cucurbita pepo. Next base: position 15,164,262 of record NC_141808.1, on the reverse strand, counting down.
ACCTGCTAGGTTAAAGACTCCTTTCTTTTTCTTAGTTCCCATCAATCCTTCAAAGTGGTATCATTTCCCTCCTCAAATAAGTTGTAAAATTGTCGTTTTATGTCCAGGCCATTACCATTAAATCTTGAAAAAGGGAATAAAATGTGAGATTCCACGTCGGTTAGGGAGGAGAACGAAGCATCTTTATAAGGGCATGAAAACCTTTCCCTAACAGACGCGTTTTAAAAACCTTGAGGGGAAGCCTAAAAGGGAAAGCCCAAAGAGGACAATATCTATTAACGGTGGGCTTGGACTGTTACAAATGGTATCAGAGCCAGACATCGGGCGATGTGCCAACAAGGTGGGCTCAGAAGGGGGATGGATTGGGGGGTCCCACATCAATTGGAGAAGGGAACGAGTGCCAGCCAGGACGCTGGGCCCCAAAAGGGGTGGATTGTGAGATCCCACATCGGTTGGGGAGGAGAACGAAACATTCTTTATAAGAGTGTGGAAACGTCTCCCTAGCAGATGCGTTTTAAAAACCTTGAGGGGAAGCCTGGGAGAGAAAGCTCAAAGAGAACAATATCTACTAGCAGTGTGCTTAGGTTGTTACATAAAATAATAGTATCAGTTCTAAGCATATATATTCTTCATTGTTTTGCCCAAATTATCATATACACATGATGTGCAAATGTTTCGGTTCCCCAAGAAACGAGATCCCCCCCAGAGACCGATGCTTGGGGCATTGGGGTGTTATGGCTTCGATTTTTGTTTTATAGGAATAAACTTATCCCATCTCCATGAATAAAAATTGGCTCTTGCCTTTTTCATCCTTTACCAATAATTGCTGAACTCTGCAGCTGTGTTTGTGGAGCATTGACTCTTGGGAGAAGAGGAAATCCATAACAATCCAGCTCCCAGCAGGAAAGGCGCCTGTTGGCGACACTCGTGTACAGTTTCATACTGATCAGATACGTTTGCTTGTAGCCCATGAGACCCAAATAGCTATATATGATGCCTCTAAAATGGATCGTATTCGGCAGGTACAGATTTTACTATGTCGATTCCAAATACCGATACTATCGAAAACTTGAGATATAACTCTTAGTTCTTCTCCACAGTGGGTTCCACAAGACGTGCTGCCAGCCCCTATTTCTTACGCAGCATATTCCTGCAACAGTCAATTGGTCTACGCTACATTTTGCGATGGTAATGTTGGAGTGTTCGATGCCGATTCCTTGCGCCTAAGATGTCGTATTGCCCCATCAGTGTACTTGCCACCTGCAGTGTTGAATTCGTAAGTAATCGAAATTTATGCTTCTATGGAATGATACTAGACTAATGCTTAGAGTTGTTTTTAACAAATACTACCATTTCACAAAAACATTGCATTACATCTCTTTTGTCATTTCTAACTTCTGTAGAAGCCAACCCTTATACCCGCTCGTCGTTGCCACACATCCATTAGAACCAAACCAGTTAGCCATTGGGTTGACTGATGGAGCTGTTAAAGTGATCGAGCCAGCGGAATCGGAGGGGAAATGGGGAGTAAGTCCACCGATGGACAACGGAGTCCTGAACGGTAGAATGGCTTCGTCGTCGACGACCGCCAGCAACCACACACCAGATCAGATACAAAGATAAGATGTTTAGCTCACTGTAATTTTATCACCTATAGGCACTCAAAGTAGGTTCCCCTCTTCTCTTCCATTTCACCCTCTGTCAAAAAATGTAAGTTTTGAACATCATTATATAATGGTTAGGAGATACATTCTTATATATTCTTATTTATTGTAATTAACTTATAATTGAATATTCTACTTAACAACCCTCTCTAGAACAAAACTTACATACTATTCCACTTTACCCTTTTTTTAAATCTATTTCTTCAACCTTATTCCAAAATATTAATTAAATGTAAAGATAAATTATTAAATTATTAGTAAAATGTCCACATTGCGAGGATACGACACTCTTCCTTGTCTCCGCCTTCTATTTCAGTCTTTATCTTTGCAAACGGGATCGAACAGAAGATTTAGAGAACCCATTTTTTCTTTTTCTTTTTTTAAATCTCTATTTCAGAGAAATTTTTAATAAATAATTCTCACAAGCAAAAATATAAAGATGACAATATCTATTAGCGGTGGGTTTGGGGTGTTACAAATGGTATTAGAGCTAGTTACTAGACGACAAGCGGGGATTATGAGATCTCACATCAGTTGGAGAAATGTTAAGAATGAAAAAATAGAAATAAAATTGGAATAAAAGGTATGTTCTCATCCATATTCATATATTCATATCCTTTAAATAGAATACACGATAACAACTAATACCTATCCATAAAGAAAATATAAACTAATTTAATATTGAGAATAAAATAAAATATACTATAAATCAAATCATAAATAAAGAATATTAAAATATATTCCAAACCATTCGTTACAAAGGTGTGTGAACCTCTCCGAAGAGGTCTGAAAGAGAAAGTCCAAAAAGACAATATCGACTAGTGGTGAGCTTAAATATTTTCTCTTCGGGACGTTGATAGCCATAATAATAACAACGAAGGAAAAGGGAGGAAAAAAGAAAGAGATTAATAGAGTAAATGCATTTGCATTGGCATCAAAACCAAATAGGGAATGAAAACCACACAATGAACCACATGGTACGAACCCAAAAACAATCAAAACCTTTCATCAACCCATCGAATAAAAAACATAGACCAAAAACAAAACAAAGAACACAGCAGCTTCATATCACATTCTCATCCTAATTTGGGGATATCCATTGCAATTCAATTCCATAATTCCACGTCTCAATGGAATCAGCAGCCTTAAAATTCACCACAGAAGTGTAAGCAGTACACCCTCCCACTCTAACTCTTATCATATGAGCAGTCATGGCAGAATCCTTCAAATAACTACAACAAAGTGTATTCCTACACCCATTTCCTTCCTCTGTTTTCTCCTCAAACTGCCTACAGGGGCTGTTCACTGAACAATTCAACGGCGAGAACACAAGATTATCCGAGCAATTCAGCAGCATCACAGTATTGTGTGTAGAAATGTTAAAAGGCAAGCTTTCATCCAACCTCAAGCCTCCTAAATAGAGATCAGAAGATGAACAACTCCCTTTGTTTATCTGGGGTGGGCTTAAAATAAGCTTAGAAGCATTGGGATCAATGGAATGGATGTTATAGTAAAACCCTCCACTTGACTTGAACTGAAGAACACCGTGATGGCAATAGACTCTGTACCTAGAGTCTCCACAGTTGGCATTTGTGCTAAGTGGAAAAGGCACTTCAAGATCTCCACATTTGGGACAAGCAGGAGAAGCTATGGCTGCTTTAGATGCTTGGAAAAACAGAGCAAATATAAAAAACAGAGTGTTCATGATGTTCTTCATTTAGGAAGGAGTGGAGAGATTCCAATGCAGAATTACCATATTTATAGAAACCCAAAAGTTGGGTATGCATTAATAATAGAAAGATTCGAGAATAACTAGGATTGTACTGCGATCCAAGCTTAGTGGGTTCTCTTTTATGATATAAAATTGTAATTACAACACGCCTTCGAAACAAATGTTAGTGCACGGAGTTAATATTTAGTCTTTTTAACGGTCGATTGAATAAGAATATTATTGATTTGGTTATTAATTTTGTAACCATTTTAATATTAATCTTATTTGAACAATTGTTCGGTCCCTACATAATGGGTTTGTTTAGGAGGTCAGGGATTTGAGAGATTTGAATAAGAATATTATTATGATATCGGGATTTGAGGGACTTTTTTAATTTAATTTAGTCATTAACTCTCATCGATTTTTTGGAATGGTTGATTAAATAAGAATAAAAATATACCATTAAATAAGAATATTATTATGAAATCAGGATTTGAGAGTCTTTTTTTGTAACAGTGGATTAAATAAGAATATTATTATGATATCGGGATTTGAGAGATTTTTTTGTAACGTTGATTAAATAAGAATATACCATTAAATAAGAATGTTATTATGATATCGGGATTTAAGAGACTTTTTTTATTTAATTTAGTCACTAACTCTCATCAATTTGTAAGGGTAGATTAAATAAGAATAGGAATATACCATTAAATAAGAATATTATTGATTTGGCTTATCAAACAATTGTCCCTATATAGGAGGTTGATGATATCGAGATTTGAACCTTTTACTAGATCTTTTGTTCTTAATATCAGGTGGTTGATTTGAACTTTTTACTAGATCGACGAACACGACTCTTCACAATGAATGGTATGATATTGTCCACTTTGAACATAAGCTCTCATGCTTTAAGGTTCCTCAAATGAATGATATGATATTGTCAACTTTGAACATAAACTCTCATACGAATGGAATGGAGAGAGTATAAACAAATCCAGGGAGAGTTCATCATCATCTTTGTTCTTTGTTATAGAAGGAAAGTTATTGGAGGCCACAGCTGTCAAAAGAAGTATGAAGCGTATCCCACTTTCTTTTTTTAGACATCTTAATGGTACAAAGTTGCTTTATGAGATCTGAGTGTTTCCAATTCCAAAGTGGATGGACTCTGTCTCTCCTCGGTGATTAAAGAACCCAATTATAACATAATGCATTCATTACCTTAGCACATATGGATTCTTTGTAATTAACAATACCAACTTTGGTGGTGGACGACTCACTGGCTAACACCACTTACACTCCAATAAACAAATAAATACCCAAAACCCTTCCAACATTATTCTATTTCCAAATGTAATTTATATTATCATTCAACAAACACAGTAATAGCACTAAACAAATATTATACACAAAACAGAGAACCTTAAGCCTCTCCTCATATGGATAACAACAACCTCTAACTTCAGTTGTGCAACATGATTCACTCGCTCGAGCACTTCATTGAAACTGAAGAACAACAACAACTAACAAACATCTACTTCAGAGGTGCCATTCCAAGAGAAGCACGAATTCTGTTCCATTCTGCGATTTCGGGGTCTTCCTCGCCTGCCCCGTCTCCCTTCTTTTCTTTCTTTTCCTTCTTCCTCTTCGGCTCCTCTCTATCCTCTGCCCCGTTCCTTCTTCTAGGACTAATGCTGCTACGGGTGTGTCTCTTCCGGTACTCCCCATCCTCTCGATCTTTACTCCTACTTCGGCTCCTTGAATGGCTCCTTCTCCGACCACGATCTCTGTCTCGCCTCTCCCTCTCCCTCTCCCTGCCTTCTCTTTCCCTATCTCGATCTCTGCCATATTCCTTCTCATCCCTAAGGTGATAGCGATCCCTATCCCTATCTCTGTCTCTATCCCTGTCCCTATCCCGATCCCGATCTCGATCCCTTTCTCGATCTCTATCTCTTTCCCTTCCACGACCCCGATCTCTATCATAGTCTCTATCATTATCCCGGTCTCTTTCATAATCTCGGTCCCTGTGATAAAACAAAGGAACAATGTGGTGTATCAAAAGATCAAATTCTTCCCACTCAATGGAACGATGCAGTAAGACAGCTCATAAATGCAAGTAAGCAATGCATTATGGACATGGATTTTAGGATCAAAATATGGAGAATAAAATATCCTATCCTGGATGCATGGAACAGGTAATTTCACAGGAAAAGCATAAGAAACAGAAAGGTTTAACATTCAGGTAGAACACCAAATACAAACTCGATGTTGCCCGAAAAATAATCAAAATAATAGATGAAAATGAAAAAGGAAAAGCATATGAGTAGTTCTCAGCTGTAGCCTGTATGATCACCAAGATATCATTGAAGGCAATACAAAAATAAAGCTGAGAAAAAAAATCACTATGAAAAATATATGTACGATCCATCATACTTCTCAGCTGCACACTGTCAGTACAGAGAAACCTGGCAGGACCTTGCGAATTTACTGTAGGAAGCAGCGAGCAACCAACGGCTTGAAATGCCATGGTTGTGACAGAAAACATATGAATGTTAATGCAGTATGGATAACAATCCAAGAATTACAGATTCAGACTGCTTCCAGCTCCGTAATTTTAAAAAATACGTAAAAATAAATAAATAAATGAAAATTTCCCCGGAGTTCATCAAAATCAGTTTAAAAAGAACCAAATCAAGTAAGGATCCGTTTTAGTTAAATTAGCACTCAAAGAAGCAGCATGGTCAAAAACCAAAACCAAAACCAACTTAGCAATCAGCTTTATCTATGTGCGGTGGTCAAAAGGGCACGAGCTTAGAAGCAACTAATAAACCCAATCCAGTCCCAAGATAGGCAATAGCATGGATTTCCAGACCAGGTAGATAACTCCAGGCTGAGCCACAACATCCATTCTCCTATTCATCTCCTAATTTTTGTTTGATCTAATTTTTCAACTTTAGCCAGCACCAACTCTACTAAGAGAATAGCATTGGCAACAAAAGACTCAAGCAAAAGACAAATTGAGCTCAAAATTGTTGAATTTGGCCTTGGACCTTATACTTCCCATTCAACGAAAAATTTATGTGATTCACTAAATGAAGGCAGCTAATAGACTGGAGATATCAATCAATGGAACCCTCCACAGGAGGAAATATTCACAAATTTAGAAAGAGCATCACAGTTGCAAACATAAAAAATGAGATATCAGTGAAGGAGAAGAAACCAGAAAACAGAAGACTGGGGATCAGACCTGTGTCTGTGACTATCACGCCTTCTGTCTCTGTCTCTGTCTCTCTCTCGCACAGGACTTCTCCCTCGATAATAATTCTGCAGATGCAAGACCTCAAAAGGGTTAGTAAGGACAAGAAAATGAAAATTAGATGCTTTTACAAATATAAACAGAGAATGCGTTTATACCTTTTCATGAATATCATCTTCCAAAGAATCATTGATTGGCTCAACATCCTCTTTTTCTTCCTCCTCCTCAAAGTCATCTTCTAAAGCACTTTTCCTTGCAGGCAGTGAACCAGTAGATTCAAGGGTCCATCTGCCATTACAAAGTGTATCTTACTTAGGTTACTTCAAGAAGAAGCATCGCATTCAAAACTGAACACTAGAGACACATAAAAAAGAGAGAGAGAAACAGAACAGCAACACTTAGAATTTGTGATCCATGTACTTCTGTTTGTCAAAGAATGAATAATGCATATTTCTATTGAGGCCCTGATTTTATTTAATAAGACATTATCAACTTCCACTTGAAAAATAAACTGACTGGGAAATAGTCACATGAGTAATCAGTACGATACCTCTTTTTGACACGTGGCAGAGCAATGTCACATGAATAATCTTTTGTAAGAAGTTCATCAATGACTTCATCCACGTGTGTTAAAGAAAAACCTGATAAAAATAAGACAAGTTCATGACTTTTTTTACAGAGGAGATCATAATTAGAAATACATTAACGTGACAAGAAAGTAAAATCAAGTCGTTTTCACAATAACTAATTAGATAAAATTCAAAAAGAGGCCCCAGAATCTTACATCCATCAGCTAATTTTCTCCTCAATTTCCGATAATCGTTGTATAGAGGCTCCAGGTAACGATACACATCAACATCAGTCCCAGTGAGTCGCAAGTAAAAGGCACCAAGAACCCGAACATATCTATGTCCCAAAAAAAAAAAAAAAAAAAAGTAACTTCAAAAGAATGCTTGAAAGAGACTAGAAAATAAACATAACATCCACAGGAAATTACAAGAGAGAGATTTCACTAACACAACATAGTTATGAACTGACAGAAGAAGAATTTTAATCCAAGCAGGCAACGCATTTACAAGACTATACAGTATAAAATCAATCATTGCAAACTAGGGCGAGTGAGCAACAACTTTTAGAACTACAGAACACCATGAGGTACAGAAAGCATTTCTAATGTACTTCAGTTAGCTCAACCACAAGCCTAATCTGAATTTCCAATGCTTATCAAATCACAATAAACAAATATAGGGTTCATGCAGAAGTTCTTAACTTATTCACAATCCTAATCTTAATTTCCAATTCACTGATCAACTCCAAAAACTCAGACCTACTAGTATTTAATTTTCACAGCAAGTTCCCAAAATAGTGGTTTCTTCAAACTCCATAAAACAAACAATTGAAATATTCCCTCTAATTAACCCTACTCCTAAACGCTTCTAGGTAACAAAAATGCAAAGTTATAATTCATTGAAAACTAAAATGACAATGACAATTACTTGTAGTCTTCGTTCTTAATGAACTCGATAACGATTTCCTTCTCCGGCTGAATCTGGAGCATCTTCATGACGAGACACATGAATGGCGTGGGCTTGCGGTTGCCACCATATGTACCACCGAGATGGTCGAGCTCCATGGCTTTGTCGACCAATGTCTCCGCCGTCAAACCAAAACATTGCTCCTTCCAGTAATTGTTTTGATAGATCTTGGAGCGAAGAATCTTCTCCACCAGGTTCTGCGGATTCGTTCCCCTTATGCTTTTCGCAGCTGGGTCCGTACGATTTGCCATTACAACCAGAATAGCAAAATCCGTATCGGTATCGGTGCAGGTTGATCGACAGAGGAGAATGATCGAAACCCTAAATCTACCGCCGGACGGGAGAGGATAGCGAAATATGTCATCCGAATTACGAGTGGAAAAAATGGATAATTGGAAGAACAAATGATAAAATGTCAATTAAATTTCATAATTTTATATTAAATAAACTAATTAATTATTGAATATTAAAAATATATAACTAATCTAATCTATTAAAAAAATTAATTATATATTAAATATAAAATTAAATTGTATGTTTTTCATCAAAATTGGAAATTAAAAAACTCTAAATAAACACGAAATTAAGTTTTTATTTTTCTTAATTTTTAGAGCAACAATATTTAAAGTCTTTTATCTTTTATCTTTTATTTTTATTATTTTAATAAATAAAAAGCATTTTTTAAAAATTATATTAATTTGGAAGTTTTTTCTTTTAATTATACTAAATTAAAAAAAATTGTAAGCACGAAATATTGAATATTTTTTTTACCATAGAAACTAAATTAATTAATTAAAAAAAACATGAAATGTTTATATAGAAATTAAAATATATATTTTGTCATTTACGAAATACTCCCAAAATTCAGAAATTTAATTATGCAGCCCAGGCCCAGAAAAGAAATTTAATTATGCAGCCCAGGCCCAAAAATGAAATTTAATTATGTAGCCCAGGCCCAAAAGGAAATTTGATTATGCAGGCCAGGCCCAAAATCTAAATAATTAGGCCCATTTCAGTAAGGCCCAAAACACGCTAACAAAGCTGACGCCGATGGAGTTCTATAGTCTTCGCGGGAGCCATCGGTTTCCGATTTTCTTCAATTCTATAACGTAACTTTGTCGGTAAGTCTCTGATCGTCGAGCACGTGACTTCCCTCCGGCCGCCGCATTTCCTTCCCCTTGCCTTGATCTCTGATTACCTGACCGGAAATTCCCCTTCGTTCGAGTTTATTTTCCCGGTGCTATGAGATTTTGTACTTGAACAATTTCTTACAGATCCCTGGACTCCTACCGAGTTTGAAGAGTTTTGGAATTCTTTGCAACGAGAATTCGCGCTCTTTTTCCTTCTCCCCATGGCGTCGAGGAATCGGACTTTGATTTTTAGGAAATACAGGGACGCGTTGAGGAGTGTGAGGGTTCCTACCGGCTCTTCGCCTGCTTCTGCATCGCCATCGACTAGCTCTGGCACTGGTGGACCGGTGATTGAATTGGTTAGCTCGTCGTTGTTGCATCCGAATCGGTCGTACGCTCCCTTAAGTACTGAGGATCCGGGTAATTCAAGGTCTATCTCTGTCTATATACATGTGTGTGACTGTATGCTGGTAATTTGCGGTTTATGTGGATTTGATCCAAATATCTTTTTTGGCTTAGCATTGAGAATTCATTGTTGGATAGTGGAAAACGGTTTATCGTGGATTTTTGTTTTTAGAGATCGCTTGGTACGATCTTGTCGAAATTGAGATTTAGTGACAGTTACCGCGTTCATGGACAAAGGAGATGAGAAATTTTATTTCTAAGGTTATTAAGATTAGTTAAAAGTATTTAAGATGAGAAAGTGTGAGATCGTCATTACAGAGGCGGAGGAGGCATTTGTACAATAATGGCGGAAAAACCAAGGAAACTTTGAAAACCTTTCTAAGCATTAGATGGAATTCATAATGATTTGCAGAATGTCTGGTTTTTTTCGTTCTTATTTGGTTCGTTTTCAAATTTAGTCCCTGCTTCTGCTTGTTTAGACAAGTTTCAATTACATCTTGACCCATTTAAATTGTTGTTCTATGTAGTTCCATTAACATTATTAGCTAACTGATGATATGTCATACTTATTGAACAAATGTTGGTTGTTTTGGCATGAGTAGATAGACAAATAAACAAAAAAAATGCATAGTTGGACAAAAGAAAGACGGTACAATGTACAATCTATGAAATGAATTTGATATGGTCGAGTTGCTTCGCTCCTCTCTGTCTTAGCCAAGTTGCTGGTGTAGCATTCCATTTTAGTAGTCCTACCGACCGCTTCTTTCTTTTATCTATTTTTTCATGTCAAATAAGTCAAAATTTGTCCGGACAAATCAGTCAATATCTATACAATAAGCATGTCAAAATATTAATTAGTTAACGATGTCAACAGAGAAAATAGAATTACACACATCAAAGTTTGGAAAGCATACTTGTACTTCAACATTTTTTCCTTTTCCCATATCATTATATTATTGGTTATGAGTTATTTCTTTGTTTGTGTCTACAGTAAGGGTGCTCTTACTGTGGGTCTACCTCCGGCTTGGGTGGATGTATCCGAAGAAATAGCTGCAAATGTGCAGCGTGCACGAGTAAAGATGATGGAGTTAGCTAAAGCTCATGCAAAGGCTTTAATGCCTTCATTTGGAGATGATAAAGAAGATCAACGGTTAATTGAATCTCTCACTCAAGACATAACTAACTTAATCAAGAAATCGGAGAAGGGGCTCAAGAGATTTTCCGTAGCTGGACCTTCAGAAGATTCCAATATCAGAAAAAATGTTCAGGTATAACTTGAAGATGCAAATGGTTGTGTGGAACATTTATTGGTTTATTAAGCTACTTCTCTTATAAAGAGCTGCTCTCTCTGTATTTCGTGTTCTCTCTGAGCTTTCAGTCATGCAAAACTTCATATAATATCGCTTAAAGTTCGGGAGAAAAAGTTCTGGGCTTGGCGAAGTTGCAGTAGTACAGAGACACATTGCCTTTGATTCTTCTCATCACTCGACACTCCTCTGTTCTGCCTCATTTGCATTGCTGTTTTTCCCATCGTCAGTTTTCCAGGCGTCCCTTATATCTTTTATGACTTCCCTTTAGTCACATCCCAATACCAATGCCTTTGAGCCTTCCATATCATTCGATAAGTAACTTCGAGGCATGAAGACGCTCGTTTTTGCTCAGCTTGCATTTTCATTATTAGGAAATTCAATAACAAACCCGAATGGCTTCTTTAGGTCCAACTCCATTAGTTTCGTACTTATTTTTCAGCATCTAATCTAGCTTCTGAAATGTATTTGATCCTTCATTTTACCATTTTTCATGGCTGGAATCATAGATGAGTTTTCTCCTCTTCACAGCTTAGTGTAATAGTCTATTGCAAGCCTTATATTCTAGCTGATCTTTAGGGTTCAACGTGGGATAATGGGCAGGTAGGGAAGGTGAAATTGTTGGTTTCATTAAGAAATCCATATGTTTTGATGTCTATTTTCTCTAAATACTATTTTTACCATCTCATTTCCTCCCTCATTTTAAACTTGCATGCCAGAATTGTTGATTTAATGAGAGCAAATTAAATTTCTTTTAATTTCTCTCAAGTATTGGGGTTCTGTCCTAAACTTCATGTTATATGTTCTTATGATGCAGCGATCTCTTGCCACTGACCTTCAGAACCTCTCCATGGAGCTTCGCAAGAAACAATCAACTTATTTAAAGCGCCTACGGCAGCAAAAAGAGGTCTGGGAAGACTTTCATTTAGCATTTCAATTCCATATTTCCATCATCATAATTACTCTGGTTTGATTGAATTATGTAATTGAGTAGCATTGAGTCATTTCTTCATTCATATCTTTGTTTACGAGACAAGCTTGCCTTGGTTACTTCTTCATATTCATATTGGACTCTCAGTTTCCAAAAATCTGAATCACAGTTTCATTTTTTTTTTTTTTTTTTTTTGTGAATTAGGAAGGTCAAGATGGGATTGACATAGAGATGAATCTAAATGGAAACAGGTCGAGAATGGAGGAGGACGATGATTTAGAAGACATGGTACCCTTAATCTTCTCCATCATTTTATTCTTACAAGTTCGATGTGGTTGCTACTGCGTAAGAGAATGTACATGGGTTGGGTCTGTTAGGCCTTACAATCTTTTGTATGAATTTTGTATAGGTATTTAACGAGCATCAGATGGCTAAGGTGCGTAAGACTGAAGCATTCACCGCAGAAAGAGAGAGAGAGATCCAACAAGTGAGTAGAAAAAATCACTCTCCCTACAGTCTCCATTCCTGTGTACATCTTTATTCTTTATTCAACCAGCTCACTTCAATCCAGGTAGTAGAATCCGTGAACGAGCTCGCTCAGATCATGAAGGATCTATCGGTACTTGTCATAGACCAGGTTAGAGAAGGTGCCCATCCTACGCCCTGAAAGTTCATTTATTACATACTCGCTGAAAATATATATGCTTTCTTCCCAACAGGGTACCATTATCGATAGAATAGATTACAATATCCAAAATGTTGCGACGACGGTCGAGGAGGGCCTTAAGCAACTGCAGAAGGTCGATCCCCATTCACTAATTTCTTTTGATTTAAATAATTCTCAACACATTATCCTTAGTGTCTGATTTCCTCTCATGCTCATTCCTTCATATTTGTATATTTACATCATCGTCGTGTTCTGCAGGCGGAGAGAACACAGAAACAAGGGGGGATGGTAATGTGCGCGTCCGTGCTCATTATCATGTGCTTCGTCATGTTGGTTCTCTTAATCCTTAAATCCATCCTATTTTGATTATCAAGTATAATATACAATTCCAGATAAATGCATAGTTACCAACATTGTTCCTCAGAGACCTTTACACAAAAAATGGTAGTGGCGTTTCCAGGCCAATCAGAGAAATTCTTGAGCACATAGGACTCATTCCCCTGTTTGGTGTGTGCCGGGGAATGGGGAGGAGGGACTTAGCTTCTCTTGAATTACAGAGTTATGGACGGAATAGTTTGTATAGAAATTGATTGGGCATTGGAAACTTGCCACATCCATCGTACCTCTGCTGATAATTCTTTTGATTTTCATGAGTTTTTATAGAAGTTGATTCTTGGCTGTCCCACTTACTTGGAGATCATTCTGTTCACGTTCATGTATTGACTGATGTTTGTACTTTGTACTGTTATTATTTCAGTGCAATAAAATTGACACATAAAGCCTTCTATCCAATGTGTGTACTACATATCCTTCGCTTTGATTGGTATTTTTTGAAGATTTCTTTTGCCTTTTAGATTCTTCAACCTCTTCCCAAAACTTAGCTGCATGATGATTGTAAGCTCAACAAAGTTTTGGTTGATAATTTCTCGTTAAATTAGGGTAAAATGCATTTCACGTCTCTAAAGTTCGCCATAGCCACATAATGATTGTAAGCTCAACAAAGTTCTGGTTGATAATTTTCCGTTAAATTAAGGTAAAATGCATTTCAACATCTACACCAAACTTTCTCATCCTTAAGATTCTTCAACCTCCTCGGTAAAATGCATTTCTCGTCCCTAAAGTTTGACATCTACACCAAACTTTCTAGTCCCTAAGATTCTTCAACCTCTTCCCGTAACTTGGCCACATAATGATTGTAAGCTCAGGTTGATAATTTCATTTCTCCTCCCTTAAGTTTGGGCATCTACAGCAATACGAAATTTCAGACAATTATGTACCCTCGTACTTAGAAAATGTTCAATTTTAACAAAGAAAACAAAAATAGAGCATTTTCTAAACCTTTACCAACTTAAAACTCCAAACAATATGAAAAACAATACTTCATAGACCAAAAATATATCCTATCCTAAAATTTAATACAAACGAGATTTAGAGATTTCACGAACAAGGTTATAGAAATTACAACATTACAAACTTATAAGAAGCAAACAGGGTTACAAACCTATATATACCCCATGAATAGTGCAGACATTTATATCTTTTTTCATATCGTATTGATCAACGCACCAATAATGTTCAAAGAAAAAAAGCAGAAGAATTTGGTTAAGTATGAAATAGGGAGGTCTTTCAAGTCGCATGTAGAAGAAAGATAGTTGTACCAAACAGGGAATCAAATGATAGTACCAAAACTTTCTTGCATGTGTTGTTTAACATAAAACAACATAGAAGATACCAGCTCGCCAAAATGGAATCTACTCTCTGGAAAAACTATGAACAAAAAATAATAAGAGCGTAATAGTGTAAAAGAAAAAGAAAACAATGCTTGGTTTTCATGTTTATAACAAGTAGACAACTAAGAGAAAAACAATAAAAAATCACAGTTTGCCAAACGAAATTCGCTTCGATTTCTCAGATCTGTCAATTCCCGACTCATGAAAGCATCTGAGCCAGTCCAGCAACACCTCTAAATAACAACTGGGACTGGAATAAGCATGGCGAAACAACGACATAACACGCCTGACCTGACCGACTGGAGATGTCGAAATAACCCACGGGAAAGCCTGCACATGTAAGACAGCATGGTGATTTTTCCTCAAATTTAGAACAATGAAATGAAACGCCGATTGGCTCGAATCTTGCAAGTATTGCAGCAGAAGGAAAGAAAACGTACATTCTTAGCCGAAGTTGAATCCCCCAGATGGTACGACAGGCCGATCGCCACCAAAATTGAATCCAGCTTGGGAAGCAGTACCTGGTGGCATAGTCTCATCTTCCTCTTCCAACCAGTAGGTCTCAAGGATCTTCACTGCCTTCTCATAAATTTCAGTATTGTCATGACTCTGTAGATTCTCAATTTTCTCTAGCCCCTCAGCATCATCAATCAATTGAGCATAAATATTAACACCACCTGTATCGCTAGTGTTCTTTTCAGCTTCTCCTACCTTCAAGATATTTTCAAGACCTTCCAAACAAACCGTGACAATCCTAGGATCGGGGCAAATAAGAAGATCGCACACGGGTTTGATACACCCTTGATTTACTAGGTACCTGTCACCAGGAAGAACAATCATGTGAAATTAGAACCTAAACATAAATTGTGTATATATGGCAACTAGGGAGAAAACGCCATACTTGATCTGGTCATGAGAACCTCCAGATGTGGCATTTGAGATTGCCCACGCAGCCTCTTTCTTGATATCAAATTCGGCATTTTGGAGAAGATGAACTAGGGGAGCAACTATATTGGCATCTATAACGGCCTGGAGGAATACAAAGAAAGATCACATAGCTGAAACCAATCCGTTACACGATCGAAGATATATTCGCAGGCATGATAAGATGAATAAGTATGTGATTTTACCTGAATCTGTGCCTTGTTCCCGGCTGTTATATTAGATATAGTCCAGCAAGCCTCTTTCTTGATGCTCTTCTTATGATTATTAGTCAATAAATTTAGCAAGCAAGGTAGGGCATTGTGTTGGATAATAACCTATGGAGAAAAAAATATCTTTATCAATTTGGTCTACAAAAAACAGGCTTTAGCTGAAGAATACACAAATTAAAGTGAATTATAGGGAATCTATAGGAAAGTTTCTCTCATTTAGTTTCTAGAGTCTACCGAACTCCCTAGCTTCACCTCTATAATGTAACTCAACTATTTCAAGTTATAATTTCAGCTTCATTTTTCATTACCATAAATAGTTCATACGACAGAACAAACCAACTGAAAGAGAAAAAGAAGAGCATGAAACCGTAATATTTAGGTAAATGTTAGAAATATTCTCAACATACTACAGGTGCTGAGCTAAGGAGTACGTCAGCAGGTGGCTATTTTCAAAAGTTGACATAGTCATTATCTGAGGAGTACATCAGCAAGGGGTTTTTTTCAATAGTTCGCGCTCAATTCTCCTCAAGGGAACTGAAGTTTCTCATACTAGTTGGAATATTTGACCGTATTTTCTTGTTCTAAAACTACAAGTTCTTAATATGACTTATATTTCAATTCTCTGGATACTATCAAATTGGTATAGAGCAGTTTGATCACAGAAATAGATCTTAAATCTAGGAGAAAATTGCTGGAAGTAAAGAATGTTAGAGAGGGAATGAAGAGAGAAATTGCAACAAGAGATGAAATACAAGGCTATGGAACAAGGCTAAGGCAGTGGGAAGCAATCCAAATTCATCGAAAGGGTCCGACCCTAAACTGAGGGGTGTCAACTATCAACTGCTAGCGAATTGGAGGAATCCCCCAAAATTAGATAACAAAAACCATATTTTATGCTTAAGTTACTGGAAAAGCTAGAAGATCCAAAAGCAACTTCCAAACAGTTTCCACAAAAGAATGTGCAAGTTATTACAAAACTAAGTTCAAAGAGGGTACAAGTAATCTCATTTGATTTCTCCATAGGGAGAATATATGTGCAAAATGTAATGATGAAAATGACCTCAAAGGCAATAAAAGAAAGGAACTTATAACTTACTACCAAAATTGTCAACTAAGGTCAAGTCCGTACAGCATCTACCAATTAATGTGACCAAAAAAACCAAACAGCTCATACCTGAGTTTGCAAATCATCGCCAGTAACAATGTTACCAACAGTTCGGAGGGCAGGAATGAGCACTGAAGGAGCAGGATGCCTGGAAGATAATGAATCAAATGATTCAGAAGTCTAAAAGAAGAAAAATATAACACCCCTCAATGATTGTACACTCACATTAATAGCTCGACGAGACGAGGGCAAACACCTGCCTCAATAACAGCTTGGATTTTGTCATTCGTACCATCAGAAAGGTATGAGAGTGCCCAGCAGGTATCAGTCAAAACTTCTTCATCATTTGAATGCATTAGACGTGCAAGAGCTGGAAGTGCTGGTTTGACCTGTCAGAAAAATGGCATGAAACTATTACGAATCATAAACCCACAAACTAGATGGACAAGACAAAATTAATAAATTCCTTCTTCCTAGTGAAACAGTCGGTGGATATCCACCAAGTCTTGAAAACCTTCCTACATGCATAAACAAGAGGACAAAATGGGGGAAGGGGGGTACTAGATTTATCCAAAACCTAATTACTAGCACATTATCTCTTTCAAATCTCAAAATCTTCGAAAAATTATCCACCAGATCAAAAGCAGGCTGTGGTTTGCCCCTGCAAAAATTGGATAGCGTCCAGGTAGCATTCCTCAGCATAGAAAGCTTAGCTTGCTCGTTCAACTGTGCTAATAAAGGAGGCAATGCTCCATGACCAAGAACCAGGTCACGACATCTTGAAGAATCCCCAGCAACATTTCCTAAAGCCCAAACAGCCTACAGATGGAAGGAGAAATTAATTAAACATTCCACGTAACAAATGTTTGCTTATCCAACAACACTAACAAATCAACTTAGCAAAGGAAGTATGAATGTATTTCCTCTCCATTTCATGAGAATTAAATAAAACTGATGCAACTTGTTCTGATGGAAGAGGAGGAGACATATTGATCTAGAATAAAGGAGGGAAAGTATATAATAATTTCAGGAGTGGGGAAAAGGTCCCATAGGCATGCCCATGTAAAGAAACTCAAAAAGCTTACCTGCTCACGGACATCATCACTTGGAGAACCAAGAAGTTTCACAAATATTGGCACAGCACCATGATCAATGACCACCTTAGTGTTTTCTGATGTTCCCGAAGCAATATTTGTAAGAGCCCAAGCAGCTTCAAACTACATTAAATATTAATGTAACAAGCATTTATCACTTTGTCACGTTTTTCAAATCCAGCAATAGTATATAATATAATCTCTGTATCAAACCTGAAGCTGTGGAAAATCCTCTCTCATTAGAAATTCAACAAAGCGAGGAACAACTCCTGCCTGTATAACTTCTTCAATTGGGGGACTACGCTCTGAAGAAGAAATGTTTTAAGGTTACGAACAATCCAAATACAAACACGACAATGTTCAATATTAAAACATTACCGACCAATGGATAGCAGTTTCCTAAACTGAGTAGTCGATTCGAGTTGCAGACTACCATCATCAGACCAAACACCCGCAACCATCGACGGAAGATGCTCCAACTGCAGTTAGAACATTTCCACATTAACAAACGTGAATTTCTAGTAATGAAAGTACTCACTCAGAGTTTAAATTCGAACTGATTCTGCCTAATCAGTTCACTGACGAGAACAAGAACAACAAAGGGAATCTTCTCATTAAAAAAAATGTCAAGCTTGACCGAAGTTGACTTCGAATTAAAATAACAAAAACAAAAATTATCGCATGCTTTGGGTAAGAATAATTCACTTCAACTACATTCAGCAACAGAAGTTAAGTCGGTTTCAGATACTCCAAGTACCCGACTTTCAGAATGCAAAATCAATGTCAGTAAAATAAAGATCGAATCAAATGCTATTTAAAAACGAAGAGACAAGTCAATCAGGCCAAAAAACTCAGCGTCGAAGTGAAATGAGCAATGTCCCCAACAAGTAAGTGGCAACCAACAGCTTTAATAGACACGACATAATCCCACATCCCACATCCCACATCCCCAAAAGTCGAAATGAAAACTCTACCAGCCTGATCTTATACAAATTCCACAAAAATGAATTCAGCAGAATCAAAATCCCTTGCAGAAAAAATTCATTTAGCTAAAAAAAAAAACCAACTCAATAAAACCTGATCGCCGAGCTCACAACGACAAACCCTAAACAGCCACCAAAATCAAACTTCAACAGCAAAATCACGACATCGCATTTCTCCCCCAAAAGCAATGGAACAAAAAAAAGGAAATCCAGAAATGAACAACACAATTACAAACTAAACTCGTTTAAGATTGACCTTCTTTTCCACTAACGATGAGTGAGTGGAAGTTTGCAGTTGTTGGGCTTGAAGACCCTCGCGCCTCTTCTTCTGCAGGCTCTCCTCTCTGCGATTCTTCCGAATCTCAACCATATTGTCCTCCCGTCTTCTCCGACCTTCATCGGCATCCACCGCAACCTTGTACCGGTTCCGCCGAACCTCAGCCCTCTCGTTCGGCCTCAGCGACATCGTTTGAATACCAGAGAGACGAACTCAAACCCCGATTAGTAGATGAAATCTACGATGTTCCAATAAGGAATGAGGGATTTGATTCGCCGGAGAAGAAGAGAGGAAGAATTTGGTATGAAGTTTTTTTTTTTTTTTTTTTTCGACTTTTGAGTTTCACAGTGGAAGAGAGAGAGATAGAAGGAGAGAGAGTGTAGTGAACGTTAGGGAACCCTACCCATGAATTTATATTGACGTGCTCTGCTACGTAAATCGACTTCGATTGGGAAATTATTACGGAATTGACACTAATTATTAACTTAAATTGCAATTTTATAAATTAAAATTTCAGATTAATTAATTTTTTTTAAAGTCGAAATTAAAAGCAATTATTAGAAAAGTCTTCAAATTTGTAACATGCCGACACAATGTTTAAAAATACTCTTATTTTTATTTCAGCCTTCTAATTAACGGGTTTTGAGTTATTTAGGTTTTGTCTTAACGTCATGGCTTTTTAATTAGAGGAGGTCGTCTGTTGCCTACTGGCAACAACACTAACTGCATACGAGCGAATTCTGGTACTTGAAAGGGGCGGTGTTCTGTACGAAAAGCCTAATATGATAAACCAATCAGGCTTCCTCGCCGCTCTTACACACTTTCGACTCCTCAGTGCAAGTTGCGTCAACAACACTATCTGAATACGAGCGAATTTTGGTACTTGAAATAGTCGGTGTTCCGTACGAAAAGCCTAATCTGATAAACCAATCAGGCTTCCTCACCGCTTTCACACGCTTTCAACTCCTCAGTGCAAGTTTGAATCTTCAAAGATGGCGGATTCTGGTACTTGAAAGGGGCGGTGTTCTGTATGAAAAGCCTAATCTGATAAACCAATCAGGCTTCCTCACGCTCTCACACGCTTTCTACTCCTCAGTGCAAGTTTGAATCTTCGAAGACGGCGTCAACAACACTATCTGAATACGAGCGGATTCTGGTACTTGAAAGGGGCGGTGTTCTGTACAAAAAGTCTAATCTGATAAACCAATCAGGCTTCCTCACCGCTCTCACACGCTTTCAACTCCTCAGTGCAAGTTTGAATCTTCGAAGACGGCATCAACAACACTATCTGAATACGAGCGGATTCTGGTACTTGAAAGGGGCGGTGTTCTGTATGAAAAGCCTAATCTGATAAACCAATCAGGCTCCCTCACGCTCTCACACGCTTTCAACTCCTCAGTGCAAGTTTGAATTTTCGAAGATGGCATCTCAAATACCTGAGGCTGAGTTTCTAGGACATAAATGGTACCAATGTCAGGTTTACAAACTATTACTAAATTAAAATTTTAAATTTGTGTATTGCAAAAATTTTAGAAATTAAAATAATAATTGCAAAAAGTTTATAAATCATATAAACATAAAAAAATTTAGAAAGAAAACACTTCAACTTTTACTTTAGAAAAAAAAAATGCTTAAATAATGATATCTATACTTTTAAAATATTTTAATCTTAACCTTATCTCAAATGTCTATTTTGGACTTTTCACTTTAAAAAAAGTATTTTTATTAATGTGGGCTTTAAAAAAATGCTATTAAAACTTGTAACCATCAAGAAAGCCCATTTTCATTGCCAAGTAGAAAATGGAGGAAGCCAATCAGAGAAGCGAGATGATCCAATAGTTTATTATTAATAAAAGAAAAAAAAAATAGCCAAAGACTTCCTAGCAATGAAAAGACTTAAAAGCCCCTCCAACTTGCACTAAATTACATTAGAGGAAAAAGGTTAAAACACCCTTCAAATCCCCCAAACCCAAATCAATATACCCACATCAGCCAGGGAGATTTTCGTCACTGTACAACAAAAGATCTTACGGTGACGGGGCGTTAAATTTTAGCAGCGGGAGGAGCTCCGTTTGGGCGCACTAGATCTGGAACCGTTTGTAGGACGTGGCCTCTTTGAGGCCGTTGGATTGTCGTTCACTTGGAACGCTCCCATCCCATCTGAACCGACCATTTCCATGAACATCCTCTGTAGATCCTCGAAGCTGTCACCCTATTAATAAAAATCCAAAAAAACCAAAAAGGCATTTCAGATATTTGTGGACGACGAACAATCCATGGCTGAAATTAATTGGCTTCGAAATTGGACGGTCAGGATGTTGTTACCTCCGGTTTGGTGTTGTTCATCATTGTCATCATTTCTTGCATAAAATCGCAAAATTCCTGCACCGCAAGCGTAAATGAGACCATTATTTTTCCTCAAAAAAGAAAAAGAACAAAAAAAAGTTTTTTTTTTTTTAAATAATTGCGAAAAATTCAGTATTATTTGGTCCATAAAAAATTTAAAACCTAGAAATATTTCAGACCACCATTATTCGAATTTAAACTATTTAGGCTCCAAATTATATATATATATATATATATTTAAAATAATTTTTTTAGAAAGTAAAGAAGAGGATTAAAAGAGTACTAAAAAAAATAAAATAAATATCAAACAAGATCAAGCACAAACCAATTTATTTCGATTCGAATCGACTAATTTTTCACATCCCGCGTTCGAGCGAAATTTGATTTCATAAAAGAGAAAGCGATTAAAGATGTCTAGGACCGACTAGCCCTATTCTAGCCTCCTATTTTAATTTCTGTCTCACGAAATTCATCATTGTTCTTGATGAAGATTTGGGCAGGATGAGAATGGCAACGGGGTACGAAAAATCTTTCCATACTCCACCGCCCGTTCAGGGACAAGTTATCAGATTAAATGAACACGACTAGCCCTATTCTAGCCTCCTATTTTAATTTCTGTCTCACGAAATTCATCATTGTTCTTGATGAAGATTTGGGCAGGATGAGAATGGCAATATAATCTTCGGGGTAGGAAAAATCTTTCCATACTCCACCGCCCGTTTAGGGACAAGTTATCAGATTAAATGAACATGCCTATAAACAATATAGGTCTATAGATAAAATAGCTTCTCTTCTTCTTCTTCTTCATGTTTTTTTTTTTTTTTTAAGTTTTATGGATATTAATGACATTTTTTAAAACCCAATAATACTTTTTGAACAAAATATTAACAAATTTAGTCTTTCTATAATCTAGGTTATTAAATATTTGTTTCATAAGAAACCTTAATTTCTACGTGACAATGAATTAATTTTTAACATAGATGGAATCTTTTTTTTTTTTTTTTTTTTTTAATCTCAAAAAGGAAAGTTCTAGAGAGACGCCATTGGATGACAGCTTTTGTACGCAATTTGAAATAATGAATAATCACAACGGCGAAAGGAAAAAGGTGGAGAAAAAATAATAACGAAGTTGTATAAAATAGAGCATGATGAAAACGACGTCGTCTTTTCCGGGAAAATAATCATGCCATGCCAAAAATATCTAATTGGAATAATAATGAATAGTAATTAATAAAAATAAAAAAATCTATACGAACCTCATCGTCTTCTTCCGTTGGATCGTATAGACCGGCGTCGTAGACGGACCTCTTCGCCTGATCGGAGAGAACTGTGAGAGAGGAGGCAGATGGAGCAATCAACGCGCGTTAGTGTCCTAACCTATGTACATTGACGGGGAATTCAACGGCGTTTACAAAATTGACGGGGATTAGGGGCGGAGAATCGATGATCTCACCTGAATACGCTTCTTGAACTAATTGAAACTGCCGCTTGGCTTCTCCCGCCACCGCAGGATTCCGCGTACACCGGTCCGGATGCCATTTCTTAAACCGCAAAAGAAACGAGAACAGAAACAGTTCGGATTTCACAAATTCACTCTCAAATCGGAAGAAACAGAACAGAACAAAACAAAACTCCTCCAAATTTCATTCCGACTAAAAATCTGAGACAGAAAGAATAACCTAGAAATATCGAATTTCAAAACAATTAAATCGAAAACCGAATTCAGTACCAGAGCGAGCTTGCGGTAGGCAGTACGAACATCGGAGAAGGAGGCGTCCTTACGAATCCCAAGGATGGTGTAGTAGCAATCTCCGCCGTCGGATCCTCCTCCCCGATCCATCGAAAAATCGGAATCAGACAGAAGAGAAGCCGCAGAATCTCGAAACACAACCACCACACCAAACAAAAGGAGCAAAAAACAACTTTCAGATCACCATAACAGCGCCGTGGACTTCAAAAACGGAGAAAAAAGAAGAATAAGAAGAAGAAGAAGAAGAAGAGGCTCCGTTGCGTTGGTTTCTTCAACGATTGGTGTGTGGTCTATTCCGAAGGGCGAGTTGACGGTAGAAAAAGATGAAAATATCTTGATATGAAGAAGGAAAGTTCCAGAGATTGTTATTAATATTATTACTTATTTATTTTTCCCCACCGGCAAGAGCCATAGAATACTTTAGGCTAGATATTTTTAGCCGTAGCAATATGCCACTTGAGTTCACACTATTTACTACACATGCCACTCACTTTCGGAATGAGAGTAAGAACTTGTGAATTTACTCTCATACCCTTCTTTTGGAAATATCAAAGAAGAGAAGTTGGCCGTGCTACCCCCACCACATATTTCAATTTTTATATGATAAATTTCATTTATTTGTAAGAATCAGTTGCATATATATTTTTAATTATTTCATCTTTTAAACTTATTTTCAACTATAACAACAATTTTTTTAAAAAAAAAATTACTATAATAATAAAAAATAAGTAAATAATGTTTGATGATGAAAGTCTCAGAATGATCATTGGTTTATAATCAAGGAACGGGTTTATACTCAAGGAATACTCTCTCCATTGGTATGAGTCGTTTTGGGGGAGCCCAAAGTAAAGCCATGAGAGCTCTCTCCTTTGGTATGAGGCCATGAGAGCTCTCTCCATTGGTAGGTAAGAGGCATTTTGGGGAAGTCCAAAGCAAAGTGAGAGCTTACACTCAAAGTGGTCAATATCATACCATTGTGGAAATACGTTCATCTAACAAATAATATAATAAAGAAATAAGTAAATAATCATCGTCTCCATTTAGCTAGAGAGACAAACTCTCTTTGATCCCTCCTCATTCTACGTGTAAACAGAGATGAACCTGAGTAGTCTTGATAGTGTTCAAAAACGCTAGTCCTCCATAATGGCAAATATGTTGAATATGGCAAATATGTTGAATCAAGAGCGTTGTCGTGTCACCGCGTAGCGACCCGAGCCATCGGCCTATAAGGCTGCTTGATATAAGAACATGTATTCTTTGAGAAGTTCATTGGAAAGAACAATATTTTCCTTTCAAATTGATTGTAAGTTACATCAATTTCAACTTGCAGAGATGAAACAAAGATAAAATGAGGAAAGCAGACTCTTTACAAGGACCCTTTGCTGCACATTGGCCCCAAGGGAAAGAAAAAAATACTTGCAGGAAAACACATGAGAGGACTATCTACCAAAAAAAAAAAGGCTTGACCAAATAGATTAGGACCTGCAAATTTAGCTGATGCTTTCCTCTTTGGGTGTGCAGTAACTTGACACTAAGACTACAAAGGAAGTTGCTCGACGGTTTTAGAATCGAGCATGGTGAGACGGTATCTGATCGGCATAGCTTCACAATATACTCTCACGGAACAGCTTGAAACTTAATCTGCTCCGTTTAAGATATCTGCGCCGTGATCCAGATAAGGGAAAATGCTACACCCCCCGGTGTCCGCTGCATAGCTCGGAGAAGGAAGCAAATTGTCTCCGTGCTCGCTTGTCGGTAGAGGGAAGTAAACTGGAGTTTGTGGGAAAAAGGTAGAGTCATCTACAGAGTAATTAGGCTGCAGTGATGGAGGAAAAGCTTGGTCTGTGAGATTGCTATGGATTTGGAAAATTAAA
This sequence comes from Cucurbita pepo subsp. pepo, assembly GCF_057944985.1. Taxonomy (NCBI): domain Eukaryota; kingdom Viridiplantae; phylum Streptophyta; class Magnoliopsida; order Cucurbitales; family Cucurbitaceae; genus Cucurbita; species Cucurbita pepo. The sequence goes on along the minus strand of NC_141808.1, from coordinate 15,139,346 downwards.
GACTGTGCTCCATCTTCTTCACTGTTGTAATTATTTGGAGCACCAATTTGCAGGTTCTCTGCTAAGAACATAGAATTACTTTGCCTCAGAGACATGTAAAGGAATGTATTTGAACTCAAATTATGGTTTACATTTCAGATTTAACGCGTTCCATCACTTGTCACAACCAATAAAGAAACGAAAGAAGCCAACTGGGAACCTTAAAGAACCGACCGATCTAACCGATGGTTCAAGCACAGACAAAAAAATAGTAGGAAAGAAGCATATAGAACCGCTTCAACTAAAGGCTTTTAACCCTGTTGGCTTATCATTTACTTTCCAAAAATCAGCCGCCTTAGAAAAGTGAATTTGAAGGCGTCAACACGAAAAAAAGAGCTACTTAAGCATAGGAGGCAGTAAATTTTCTGAAGAAACATGCAATTTGGTTGTATACATTACTTGTGAAGCATAGGATGATCATCAAATCGAACACCGAAAGAACAACGAATATGTTGTATTATATCAATCATGAACAGTTTTTATACCTTGTGAATGTACGATGCTAGGCCCCAATGATTGCATTCCTGGATAGGGAGAATTGGAAGGACCAGCTTGTGGGTAGGTCAATGGCAGTTTCGGGTTCCGCTGCTCATCAAATCTGTTCAGATATATTGGCTTATTCAGATCTTCAATCCATGCCTGCAAATGAAAATGACAGCTACTAAGTTTCAGACCAGAAATTTCTATTAGATGAGGGAAGAATAACTTTAAGATGATAAAGATCATGATTCCTTTTTCCCCCATTTGTTTCATTTTTTCCTTCAATACAGAAAACAAAATCATAGTTTACTAAACATAGAAATATGACAACTTTTGAGATGGAGTTGAACAGATTAATTACCCCATGCCATCCATTTGGGTATCTAGAAACCGTGCAATCGTCCATAGTGCAAGTTTTTGCATGATCCAAAACTTTTCTCCATATCTTATCCGACATTCGGTCAAGTATCTGCAATGTCATCGGCGAAAAAAAAGTATTGAGTTATAAGATTATTCTTCCCAGAGTTGAAGGAAAAAGGTACAACAACTAAACATAAACGATGTAGAATTACACATAACACAACCAAAGCAATTATCTTACATGGCGTAACTTCGGTTGATTCGTTTCATTCAAAAGGAGAAAGTCTTTGACACTGTGAATTCCGTGCAAAGTAAGCTGCTCATGGAATTTACCATCTTTTCGTATTTTCTCCAAACGCCACACTTCGTCTTGCAACCTTGGAGGATAATGCTTCATATACCCTAAAAAGTAACTAATCAATTAAAAGCTTTAAGCTGAAAAACAAGATCATCATTTATCAGAATCTGGTACCCAGAAAATGAAGGTCAAAGATCAAAAAGGCGCAAAAGAGGGGTGTTTGTTCTAAACGTTGAGTTATCACAACTTACCCTCTCCACGGCCGTCCTTCACAGAAAAAGGATAGCTTCTGGCTGGCCTAACTCTTTGTCCTCCATAATTTTTGGGTGAAATTTTAGCTCCCAATATGAACATCTTGTTTGGTATCCAGCTGGAATTATCAGTGATACTAAGATCACCGATAAATCCAACCCCGTTTTTCAAGATGATACTCTGATGTCCTGCTAAGAGAGGTCTTTTACCTTCCCTTTCACTTAATATTTTAGAATTGAAATCCTCCTCAGTCCAATCCTCTCTATAACTGGAAAATAGTCCATTGATGACAACAAAATCGACCTCCGCTGATGATAGTGGACCAGATTGCACTATAGTCTTCGAATTGGCATCATATAGTAGAATTTTCAATGGTTTGCCATCATCAGCTTTCAGGGGATTATTTGTGAATATTCGGTCTGGCAGTTTGCTTTCGAACATCAGCTGCAGATTACAACCTGCTGTTGTTGTTTCAGCTTCACTAACTGAGCAGCTGGAGAACCAAGAGGAAGCTAAAATGAAATGGAATACAATGAAAAAGGAAAACATAATGATGAGTGAATTATCATATGTTTAAAAATACCGGTCAACGAACAAATTTTACCAATTAATAGGTCATTCGTACGGACAAAAAATCAAAACAGCTATCCTAAACTCGATGGCAGTCAAACTTACTGGACAAAAGCCTTAAAAGGAGCACAGTTCACAACAATTCAAAAGTACGTACGTACCTTGAAGATGAGGGGAAAAGCTTGGAAATAGCACATTCTGTCTCTTCTCTTACCTAATAACCAAACATACAGAAAACATAAAATAGAATATCAAATGTCTGAAATCAAAGTTTTTCTTTCATGTTTTCTTGTCTAAAGAATTAAAAATAGAAAAGAAAAGAAAAAAAAAAGTAATCATAAAACACAAGAAGAAGAAGGAATCAAATGTTTGCTCCCTATGGCCGCGGCTCATCTGAACATCAGAGCATGTCGATGTTAGCCACGTGTCCCTATATTTATCTTCGTTCTATAGCGTTTATTAGTTACCCGCAATTTGAATTTTAAACTTAAAAGTGATTGGAGACTAGGTGACCCATAACTTGGTGTACTTCCTACATTATCTCGAGTATTCAAGCGAGGTTTTTCTTTTGAAACTCTTCAAAACTCCATTGGTTCTTTCTTGATAGGATACAAAAAAGGAAAACAGAGAGACTAGAGAAAGAGCACGAAGATCAGTAGCCAAAAAAAAAAAAAAAAGCTTGTGTTTTCGAAAGGCACCATGGTAATTTCCTTTATCTACAACGACCACAATTCTAATTGCTAAACTAAAAAGCAAAGCTATAATGAAACAAGGAAGCCAAAGTAAATTCTAAAATCAAATTTAATTTGTTCATCTAAACATAAGAGACTCGTCTTACCGCTTTGCGAATCAGAGGTTCGAGAAAAGCAAGCAGACTAGCCTCCCCAACAGCTCTGCAGCAACACAAATGAAAACCAAATGTAAGAAAACAGAAAATCAATGTACCAATGTTCTTGGACTAACTATACACTCACTTCTGGAAAATATTGATTCGTTTTGGCTCTTTATTCGGAGTTCCAAAACCGTCACCATGGAAGTCATGAAAAGGCCTCTTCTGTACCATCAAATACCAAGAAATTAACTCAAAATAAACAACATCTCTAACGAATTACACTCACGGTCAATATTTATATAGAAAGGGCTATTGAGAATCAATTGTACTCGGAAGGGAAGAGGAAGCTTCCATTAAACTACATAAGAAACGCGTAAATGGTTGAAGTCAATTTTATATTGTAAAATAAAGGTTGAGATCAGCAACGACAATTCTCATGAGGGAGCCTGACATTACCAAGATTTTGTCATGGAAAGTTGGTAGAAATTCTCTGAGTTTCAGATAACTAAATAAACTGCCCTGTCCTTTGTCATGTAGAAGAAACAATTAAAAAATTACATCAACCACTGCCCTATACGTGTTCTTAACTGATAGTGATTGGGGAGTGGATTTTGGAAGAGAAATTGAAGAGAAATCAATGAACGTGCCCGATTGAACTCGAAGAAGCAAAGAAGTAACAGAGAAAGTTCACACCATTTCAGCCACTAGACTTCAAAAAGCTGAAATTACCTTCAAAGTTCTGGGAAAATTCAGAGAAGATTGAAAAGACTATACTTAGAACATGAATGGGTGCACCCATTTCCTCGAGAGCGGCGCAACCCACATGAAAATGACAAGCAACGACAGAAAAACACAAAGATGTTTGAAAGTGAGACAAAAAAAATTACATTCTCACGGAGTTGAGGAGCATTCAAATGTGAACGAAATGGACAGAGCTAATCTCATTGTCCCCACATCCAATTAAACAATTACATTTAACTGTCAAAAGACAAAAAAGAAAGCATAATGAAATCAAACGAATTAGGGTTTATTTCGGGGAAATTGAGAGGAAATGAGTGGTTTCAAGAGTAATTACTTGAATTTTCCGCACTGAGTGGACTGACGACCACCAGGTTAAAAGTCAATGCGCCGATTGTACGAAGAACTTTTAGAAACTTAGGCGATCTGTAGTTTCGCAATAAATCTGACACCAATTTTGTCAAGGATTCGAGTTTCCAGGAAGATGCAGATCTCTCTTTCGCCATTATCGGCTCTGTCCCCTCTCCCTTTGGGCGGTTCGATCTCTATCTCTCCGCTTTTGATTCAATTCTAAAGCCCACATGGATGATGCCACATCAATAAATATATGTAACTTTTAATTTTAAAGTCTAATAAATTAGTAAATTAAAATATATACATACATATATATACACATACATACACCCGCTACATATATATATATACACACACAGCTGCTTAGCTTTCTTAGCCAACATCTCCGGTTTCCCCCGAACTAAGAGGTCCTACTTATCCAGACCCAACAGTCACACTTTCAACTGAAAAACTGATTTTTTTCATAAAGTCGGTTCATAAATCAAGAAAGAATGAACCTGATCATACCCGCCTTTTCTCTAACCTTGTTATCAAATATATATATATATATATATATATATATATATATCTTATGTCTGTATTGAATCAAATTGCTATAAAAAACAACCCGAACTTAGATTGTTCATTGCTATAAAAACAACTCGAACTTAGATTATTCAATACACAAGATGGAAGACAATTAATCACGTGACCTACCGTAAGAACATCCTCTCCCCGATAAATGGATTTCCTTAACTAATGACCAGTAAGTTGATGTGTAACTCATGATAAAGTTAAGATATCATATTGGATTTTGATTGTTGGATGATGAGAGTCCCACATCAACTAATTTATGGAATGATCACGAGTTTATAAACAAATAATACTCTTCCCATTGGTGTGAGGCCTTTTGGGGAATCCCAAAGCAAAGCCACAAGAGCTTATGCTCAAAGTGGACAATATCATATCATTGTGGAGAGTCGTGTTCGTCTAACATGGTATCAGAGTCATGCCCTAAACTTAATCATGCTAATAGATTGGTAAATCCTCAAACAAATGTTGAACAAAGGACTCCAAAAGAAAAATGAGTCAAGCCTCCTCGAAGGCACGAATGCAGTAAAAAATGACTAAGACTCCAAATGAGTCGAACCTTGTTTAAGGGGAGAAGGCGTGCTTTGTTCGAGGGGAGCCATGAGACTTTATGCTCAAACTGAACAATATCATACTACTGTGGAGAGTCGTGTTGGTCTAACATTGATATAATCATTATTCGATAAATGATCACTATGAGTCAGACTATTACATTTTTTCTTATCACCACTAGATGTTTCTCCCCGAAACTCGTTGAGGCACAACAAAAATATAGATTGAGGTCCGAATATTGCAAACTTGAAATATCACCGCTACATGTCTGATACATGTATTTTAAAAAATTATTTTTTGATTTTGTGATTCAAATATTGCAAACTTAAAAAATATTTAATTTTAATTTTTAAAAATACAAAAATATTTTTTTTTTAATAAAGATAGTATTTAACGTTGTAAACTCAATCAATTTATATAAAAAAAAATACACAATATAATGTATTATAAATCTAGATATTTTAAAATAATAATTATATAGCATTTTTTTTAAATGTAAATCATTCTTATAAATTAATTAATGACATTCAACCTAATTCTAAGGGCCGTTTACAAATATATTATAAAATAAATTTTGATTATTTGTTAAGCTAAGTGCAATTTTATGAATGTACTAGAAATAATAATAATAATTATATATAAAGATTAAATAGTAATATATATATATATATATATATATATATATATATATATATATATATATATAAATTGAAGGATTAAATGGATAAAAATGTAAATAATATATATACACTCACAATGATGTCACCCGCTTTAAAGCTAATTTTGCGCGGGAGGAAACGAGCTTCCACAGAACTCAGAAATGGGCGGTCACGACTTGGAATTGGAGAGAGCTCGGTTGCTAAGCTTGGCTGCTGAACTCGGATTCGATGAAGGATCGGCGGAGGCCTGCTTGGACCGAATGATCAATCTATACGGTACTTTCTTCGATCTCCAGCTATATCCGAACCCTAAATTTGCACTTCAATTTCATCTGTATAACTCTTTCGTGTCTGGAATGAGGACAATGGAACATCGTTTAATCCATATTTTGTTGATTCTGAGATGCGCACTGTAGGAATATGGGTTTGGAAATGTAATTAACATAGCTTCCTAGTTATTGGTCGAGGAGAGGAATTTAAATTGTTCGCTTTCGTTCAGTTTTTTTTTTTTTTTTTCCTGAATTCATCTGTGGAACGTTAGGGGGTAGGATGCGCATGTCATAGGATCTGGTGTATAGTTTTCGTGAGAATATAGTTGTATCGACTTAGCATTCAGTGTAAATTACTAACCGTTGTTCTGTTGATGAATCGTATAAACCATTTTAAAACGATTGAAGTGGTTTTAAATTTTGCTTGCATGAGATATGTTGAAAGCATTCTGACTATTAACGGGTGGGATAATGTTATTAGAGTGAGATTGACCAGATAAGAGTAAAATCAGCTCTTCTAATTGAGCTATTAAAGTAAAAAGTTGGCACTGTCAATTATCTGTTTATGGATGCGCTTCTTTTTTTAGGTGATGATGGGCGGGAATTTGTCTCTGTTGAGCATTGTGGAGATGATTTTTTGGCGGCTCTTGCGGAGTCCGCTCAAGACAACGAGGAGTGGGATGATTTACAGGCAATGGAGTCAGAAGCTTGTGGTGCTTTAGATATTATTCTCGATGAAAATATCCAAAAAAAAGATGGAGTTCGTAATGGTCACAACAGGGAAAGCTCAATCAATATCATAGAAGATTCATCTGAAGCGGAGGAAAACCCAAATTTGGTTAACATCGATTCTTCCAGTGAAAGTGATGATGTAGAATTCAATGCTTCAAAGAAGAGAAATTTTGATTCTACCATTTCTTATTGTTCCGATCGGGCTACTTCCATACTCACTTCAAGTAAATACTCTTCAATATCAGGGGTAGGCTTCTTGGTTGGCCATAGATGACTGTTTTATTTATTCATTATATTGTCATGAAAATTTGTAGCATTTTAAATCTGGAAGCAGCCTTTAACAGTCTCAATTTTGTACTCCAAGCGCTTTAACACAGTACACTGAGATAAAACTTTTAGCTTATTTGAAGTACTGATTGAATAAGTTATGTTGAAGGATTGCAAAAGCAGCACTACTCGGGGTTCAGTTTCTTCAAGTCCAGGAAAAAGACTGCCCTCTAGAGCTTCAGGGGTTGAGCACAAAAGTCTTACTTATGAAGAGTTACAGACTTTGGATGATTTTGAATTGGCGAATGTTGTTATTTTTGGAAACAAAACATTCCGACCTCTGCAACACGAGGCTTGTAAAGCAGCTGCATCAAAGCAAGATTGTTTTATACTTATGCCAACTGGAGGTGGCAAAAGCTTATGTTACCAGGTCATCTTTCTCTTACTTTCCTACACAATTTTAAATATAAGCAGTGATCTTTATAAGCAGAGATACGACAAGATTGTTCTATAATCTATGTTACAAAGTTCGGCTGCAGTGATCCTTAGAATCCTCTGACTGCTACTTCGTTCCCTGAATTATCCGAGGCATCCATGCCTGTGGTATGGAATGTTATGGCCTCAGTGTCATCCATCATGCGTGCATTATCCACATACATTTTCGTTTTGTAAATATTTTCTTATAGATATTTTGTTTGGTTATGAGTTTTGAAAACTGAAGAGAAGCCTTGAATAATTTTGTGTTGATCGGATGCATGGCTTCTTAAACTTGTTTTTTTTACATCGACTTCACTCTGTGCAGCTGCCTGCAACAATTCAACCAGGTGTTACTGTTGTCGTATCTCCCCTCCTTTCCCTAATTCAAGATCAGATAGTTACATTAAACCTCAAGTTTGGAATTCCGTCAACATTCTTAAATTCTCAACAAACTTCTTCTCAAGCAGCTGTTGTCCTGCAAGAATTGAGGCAAGGTTTATTTCCTTATCTGGGTGTGATATTTGTGATGTTTTAAGTTTAGTGAGTCTGTCACCATATTTCTAAAACTTATATGATTTATAGTATACAGAAAGCCAATTCTTCTCTCAGGAAGAATGATATGCATACTACTCTATTAGGATACTTATTTTAATGTTTTTAGAGTTGAGTTAAATCTCTTTGACAAAGCACGATGTATGTGCTTTTAGCAGTTATACGTGAATAATTTCAGAACTTTTTGATACTCCTTGTGTATACTTTCAGATTGCGTTTTCTTTTCTCATTTGTAGGAAGGATAAACCTTCATGCAAGCTCTTGTATGTGACTCCTGAGAGAATAGCAACTCAGTCATTTTTGGAGATTCTTAGATTCATGCATTTGAAGGTGACCTGTTAGGACATGCTAAATAATATGAAGTTTTTATTTCCAAAATTTTCTATTACAAATAATGTTAAGTTTAAAATGTAATGACAGAAACAACTTGCGGGTTTTGTTGTTGATGAAGCACACTGTGTAAGGTATGACATGCTCTTTGTTTACTTTGTTAGTTTTTTGATAAGTTGGATAGCTTTTAGGTATTGGGATATAGATGTTACCCTAATTCAAAAGACAGACATTCCATCCAATTTTTATTATTTTTATTTTTGTACTTTTTTATATGAGAAACAGAACAAAATGTCAAAATATATTCAATCAGAAGAGAACACAACCTAAAGGCCATAGCGATGAGGGGGTCCCTAAGCCTAAACCAAAGGTTTGACAAAGAAAGTCTTCCAATCTAAATTAATGAGATAACGTTGTTTATTACAAAAAGTATCATGTAGACCACTCCACATAGAGGCTGTAAGCTGTACATTTTCACAATTATTCTTTTCTTTCCAAATTGACCACGAGATGCCTCTACTCCTGTTGCACCTCGGTCCTAGCTTTCTCCTTGTGCCACCGACCAGCAGCACTACAAAAAGGCTAGCATTAACATCTTTAGGAGCCCCAGGCCATATCGAAGATATTGAAGAGGGACATCCAACCCTTATAGGTGAAATGGCCATGGAAGAAGAGGTGGTTACCGTTTTCAGAACTTCAATTGCAGAGACAAAAGTTAGGAGAGAGGGCTAAGTTTGGGTGTCTTTTTTGGATTCTATCCACAGTGTTGAGACTGCGGTGAGCTAGGGACCATAAGAAGAATTTGACTTTCTTGGGGCTGTTTCCTTCCCAAAGCTGCACTCCCTTCATTTTTTGAAGAAGCACCAGTGGCAGTATAAAAAGAAAAAAAGTTGGTTAAACGACTGAACCAACAAACATATGAGCATCAATCAATTCGTTATTTTTTATTCCATTTTTAAGACCATCAGCAATCTGTTTACATCAGTAAGCATGACAATCTGTATAATAGGTTTTTGGTATTTGTACCCGTTTTGTGAAGTATTATAACAATTGTTGGAGGTTGTGTGAAAGTCTAGGAGATAATTGGCAGATAAATGGGAGAAAACTTCTTAAATAGGTTTTAGTAAAAAGCTAAATATGGTGGGATTGGTAAATCAGATTAGTCTTACCTTGAAAATCAGGCCATTACTGCTTTCTCTTTTTCCAATGTTGCAGCCAGTGGGGACATGACTTTCGCCCAGATTATCGAAGTCTTGGATGTCTTAAGCAAAATTTCCCTGATGTCCCAGTGATGGCACTGACTGCAACAGCAACACACTCAGTTCGTGAGGTAACAAGGGGTGGCATAGGCCCAACATTTTTCTGTTTTGCATGAAATGGTATTTTTCTCATTTCAATCTATATGCTGCAGGATGTATTAAAAGCTTTAAGAATCCCTCACGCACTCATCCTTGAAAGAAGCTTTGACAGGCCTAACCTGAAGTATGAAGTAGTGTGCAAGACAAAAGAGCCTCTGATGCAGCTTGGACAGCTCATAAAGGATCGTTTCAAGAATCAGTGTGGAATTGTTTATTGTCTTTCAAAAAGTGAATGTGTAGAGGTATCAGAATTTCTAAATAAAAAATTTAAAATCAAGGCAGCGTATTATCATGCTGGTTTAGCTGCTCGCCAAAGAGTTTTAGTACAAAAGAAATGGCATGTGGGGGATATCCAGATTGTTTGCGCTACAATTGCCTTTGGCATGGGTATAGACAAGCCAGATGTTGTAAGTTCATTTATTATAATAATATGCGTGCTATTTTTTGAAACTTTGGTCATTGCTGAACTACAATATTTGTGGCATGACTTAACTAGTTTATGATTATGAACACTGGTGCTAAAAAATTTAAGACTATGCATTATTCACCATCATAATGTCAGTTTTAGAGTTTGGTTTTGACATTTCATGAATGAATGGATCGCTATGTATGCCCCATGAAAATAGGTACTGTGTCAATGCACCTCTCTCTCTAGCACTCCTGCAAAGTAGTGGAATAAGTACCACATCTTCCTTATTCTCCTGAAAGTTGAGGAATTTGTTTTCAATTATGTTTTAGTGCTAACTCTTCTGAAAATGTCGACTTGATAGCGGTGCAAATGGTAGCTTTGAAAACTTGGCTGATTTCTTTCACGATGCTTGATGCCTATAAGGCATATAGTTAGCTACATTGGGCTTCTGAAAAGTTCGAACAAACTGAAACATTCGGAGCACTTAATCTGCTTATGCTTATGGTCCAAATCAATCTGTCTCCTTCATATGCACCATCGTTTAAATTAATTATTGCTTTATGAATTTGTTGCTGGCCTCAACTACAGTAAATCTTTTTTTCTTTTCCATTTCTTGTAGTACTTATCTTAGATCCAACTGTCTCATATGTATGCTTAAGCATCTTCTATTACTCGCTAGTGTTCACAAGTCACTTTTGATATTCACTTCATCGTTATTACATCATTCTACTTGTCCAGCGGTTTGTTATCCACAATACAATGTCAAAATCAATAGAAAGCTATTATCAAGAATCAGGCAGAGCTGGAAGGGATGGTTGTCCTGCTTCATGTATTGTCTTGTACCAAAAAAAGGATTTCAGCCGAGTTGTATGCATGTTACGTAATGGTCAAGGATTCAAAAGTGAAAGTTTTAAGTTGTCAATGTCTCAAGGAAAGAAAATGCAGCAATTCTGTGAACTTAAGGTTAGTAACTCCATTTCATCATGAACGGTTGCCTTTCCCTTATTATCATTGATTCATGACCATGAAAATTCCTGCCCCATTACTTTTAGTATTTTATAGCTTCGATTTGTTGATTTACTCATGTTCCTGAATTTGTGGTCAAATTTTACAGGATGAATGTCGGAGACAAATGTTGCTTGAGCATTTTGGTGAGTCATTTGATCGAAAAGCATGCAAAAATGGCTCTAATCCATGTGATAACTGTCTTAAGAAGTCTTCCTGAGCACATACATTAGCTGTTAAAGGTGACTTCAAACTGAACATCATCTCACCTTAATCCTTGGGACAACACTTCAGACCTATGTTATTGTGTTATGGTGTTTTCAATGCAGGCTAGAAATGCTTCCTTCTTGACTACAAAACTTGCTTGTCCTCAATCCAGGTATTTCTGCTAAATGCATTATTTTGATCACATTTTCTCTATCACTGAGGCATGATGATTTATACTTTGGTGAGCCAAATTTTTTCTCACTAAATCCTTCATTATTTTGGATAGTTAGGGCTTAGTACTTGTTTCTTGAGGTCCCTGCGCTATCCCATCCCCATACGGTAGCTACAAGTCTTTCATTGCAAATGTTGTCTAGTTGTGAGTGAAACTTAATAGGCGTTATTTTTCTCTCCACACTCCTTTTTTAGTGAAACGAGCAGGAACCATTCCCAATAATAATAATTGTTGCAAGTCTAAATTAGACTACTGTTTTTTCCTAATTGTCCTATAAAAAAGTCTAATTGTCCTATAAAAAAGGGAAGGGAAAGACTGATTAAATCTAAATTCATATTTAGATACTAAGTGATTTAAATAAATTCTAGATAATAGATAACAAGATAAGATAACCTTAAATAAATCTCTTCTCACTTGTTAACAATAAATCTAAATAATATTCTCAAATAGATCTATTTAATAACTAAATCTAAATAAATCCAACTAAATGAGATTACATAAATATCCTTCGACACTGTCCTAAATAAATCCAACCAAATGAGATTACATAAATATCCTTTGACACTCACCTCAAGCTGAATACTAACTCATAAATTACAATAATCTCTTAACTTAAAGGCTAATCTTTCGACACTCCCCCTCAAGCTGAGAATGAATATGTCTATTACTCAGCTTGGACGGGATAGTTTTATGTGCAATATTGATCACATGATTTTGATGACACGACTTCACAACGTCAAGACACGACTTCAAATGGTAGCTATGAAAGTTTCGAATAAATTTGTCAATAGTAGCTATGAAGGCTCCAAATAAATTTGTCAACGGTAGCTATGAAGGGTTCGAATAAATTTGGTCAAGGTGGATGATCGGTAGCTATGAAATGTTCGGATAAATTTTGGATGATCAGTGACTATGAAGGTTCCGAATAAATTTGTCAAAGGTAGCCATGAAGGCTCTGAAAAAATTTGTCAACGTTAGCCGTGAAGGCTCTGGATAAAGTTGTCTATGGTAGCTATGAAAGCTCGGTAGCTTTGAAGGCTCTGAATAAATTTGTCAATGGTAGTTATGAAGGCTCTGAATAAATTTGTTACTGGTAGCTATGAAGCCTCCGAATAAATTTGTTAACAGTAACTCCGAATAAATATGTTGTATGAAGGCTCCAAATAAATTTAGTCAAGATGATGATCGGTAGCTATGAGTGCTCTGAATAATTTTGTCAATGGTAGCTATGAAGGCTCCGAATAAATTATCGATAGCTATGAAAGCTCACGATGAACATGATGAACGTAGTAAAACTAGGATCATGAAGGCTGGAATGGATAGGTTGCTTGGTGGGATAATAAAGGACCAAATAAGAGAAATAATCTCTTGAAAATTGTTGACAGAATATGTTTTCTGGCTTTTTGTGCAAACAAGAAACATTTTGGCCTTATTGATAGTTCATTGTTGTTTGAATATCTTATTTTTTTCGAAAATTTTAATTTATGCCAAGTTAAGAATTTAAGATTCTTCATCAGTTTTGAGAAATCATACAATAAGGGAAGGTAAAAATGGAAATAGAGGGAGTTGAATCATGTAAGCTTTGTTTAATAGCATTTTCTATTTCTTGCCTTTTGTTTTTATTCTTGAAATGCAAGTACATGTAGTGTAGATATTAGTCCAATCTCGACATGTCGACTAAAATTTACCATCCTAATTCCACCATATAAGTAATTTAGTTTTTTTTAAATGTTGAATAACATTTTGATTGCTTCATGCATTATGGTACAAGAGATACGGGCCAGTTGGTTTAACATGCATTCAGTTTGCTTATCCCATCTAGTTTTTTTTTGTCTATATGCCTTGATTTAGTCGTCTAGCTAGCTTACATTCGTATCAAATGATACCTTGTTAGTCGAATAACGACTTAAATAATTGAAATTTACTGATTGCACGATGGGGAGTGAATGTATAATAATCATCTAGAAGTGGGACCAAAATGCATGTTCATTTTGGCGAGAAGCAAAGCCCAATCATGGCTCTGCCTCTGCCGACTCTATTTGTTTGTCAAGAATCTATCATTTTCCAATTCAAATTTGTATTGGATTGTTATTGTTAGAAAGAAAATCTAGAATCTTAGATTCCAGACTAATTCTTTGTTTGGTTTCATAGAAGGAAGTAAACTTATTTAAATACTATTTTAGATTCGGTTGATTTTATTTTGGTTTATATTCTTAAAATGCTCATTTTGATTCATGTACTTTCAACTTTTATTCGTTTTAGTTAATGTACTTTCAAGATGTCAGTTTTGATCTCTTGACCTTTAAAAAGTGATTGTTTTGATCTATTTGCAAAATTTCAACTCAAATTTTATACCCAATATGAAAATTCTTTAATACTATGGAAATAAAAGGATCAAAATGGTCACTTTTACAACAAAATCATTATATTTCATTGATTATTTACATCATAGTGTTCATATTTTACTCATATCTGAAGTTTTTTGGGCATTAGTGTTTGACTTTGAACACTTGTTTATAGATGCAAGAGCTCATGGCTACACATATTTCAAGAGGGCAATTGAGTTGCTGATTCTTTGGCTTCTAGGAGTCCTCCAAGCATTGTCTCTCCTACATGAAGGTGACCTCTTCTAAATTCCTGCTATCCTTTTTGTAGCTTGGTTTTCTAGCTCTTGATTATTTATTTGGTATTTTATAACCTGTTTTGAACCTACCACCTATGATATTTTGGATGGGATTAGACACTTGATTTCTAGTAGTCCATTGGTGATACTCTTAGCCTCGAGTAAATCTTTTATTTTTCGATGCGTAATTTTTTAAGGTTCTATTTGATCTCATAGTCTTTTCGAATATATTTTCTTTACATCTTCCAGATAGATGATGAAGTTGTTATAATTGAGTTATTATAGTTAAAATGATTAGAAGAACCTATTGGCTTGTGCTACTAATAATTCAAGAGAACAAATCATTTTCTTTTTTTTGGATCTATCGAAACTTTCAATTATTATAAATATCTTTAATTTAGCTTCTTGAATATGTTTGAGACGTTACGGTAAAAGATGAGCCTAATTTATGTCTGTTTATTTACAAAAATTCCGTCTACGAGTTCGTAAATTTGAATATGTGTACCTTTGATCTGATAAGTCAAATCTTGGATGTTTATATTTAATCATTTTAGATCTTGAACCAGACCCAAATCCCTTATTTTAAATGACTTATAAGTTTGGTTCTTCTTTTCCATTTTGAACAATGAGAATGACAATTTAAAGGGGGAAAATCTGTCACCAAATTAGATGGAATTATTTAAATTATTTATGGCTTTTTAAAATAATTTAAATCATGTTTTCCCAACCATTCTCTTAAATAATTGTAGTAAGACGGGGAAAAACTATTCTCAAATAATTGAAGCAAACAATAAATACTTTCACTTCTTTTACCTAATTACCTAATTGAACCTATAATTTATAGAAATTTCATCCTTTACAAAGTTCTATTCAATTATTCACTAGTCTCATAATAGGTTCCAAAGTACACATTTTTTCGACAAATAATGTTATTATGACTAAGTTTTGTATTGACCATACTTTGCTAAATCGAATGTGACATAAAATATACACTTTCGATTATGAGGTTAGATGTTCGAATTTTTTCCTATACTTATCGATGAACTTACTAGATCATACCTAGAACGAAAATTTTAAATCACGACCTATTATAGGTCACCGTCCCATAATTATAAGTTCCATCTTTCGAATGAATTTTTAAAAAGTTTCTATTTCAAAAATAGTTTTAGGACGTTTATAATAATATTTTAAAAATAAAAGTAGAATGGAAGGTTTATAAATTAGTTTTCATTGGTATGAATTACACTTTTCTAAATTAAATTTTCTCACATAAATGGTTCAAATATATTATTTTTAAAAAGTTGGATTTCCATACAAAGTTTATTGTTTTAACAAAAATAAAAGATAATATATCATTAAAATCCATAAATATTTTTTGGTGGACGTTTTAATTTTCCATAAATATATTAATTATTTGATCATCCCAAAATTTCCATCAACCAATAAAAAAAAACAAAAGAAAGATGATAATTTAAACAAATAAAATAAACGACAAAATCTCGTTAATAATAATAATAATAAAAAAAAGAAAATAAAAATCAACGGTCAAGATAAGATCCATTTTTAAAAATTTATCCATGGGTAGATTAGAGTTTCACACTTTTTTTCAAAATTTTATTTTATTAATTTTAAATTTTTGACTTGGCGGGACCCACCTCGGAGTTGGGTTTCTTCTCTTTGGGGCAATATGGGTGAAAGCACAAAGGAGCCTTCAATTCCTTAAATTTTTCCACGAACACTGGTCTTTAAGCTTCTCTCTCTCTCTCTCTCTCTCTCTCTCATTCTGCCATTTTTAATGCTCCAAGTACTTCTTCTCTACCGCCTGAAGAACTCCATTCCTCACTGCATTCTTCTCTCTGAAACGAACCTTTTGGTCAATTTTTGTACCCTTTTCGTTAGATCTGTGTTTTGTGCTCTTTTTGATTCGTTCTGGCTGTTTTTGGTTGCGAACTTGCGATTTGAAAATGGGATCTGTTTGCTGAGAGGTACGTGTTTAGTTTCCATTACAATGGCGGAGTTTTTTTTTTTTTTTTATTCTGTTTGAATTTGAATGAGTAACTGTTTGGTAATTTTCTTCACGGACTGAGGGATAAACAATTTGGATTTGGAAATGTGGCTTAGAACGGCGGAGATTTTGGTTTATTTTTGGAGATGACATGTTTTGATGAACTGTATGCTTGCTCTTTCTGTAATTTACGGGTTTCTTTTTCATTTGTTTTTACTTGGGAAAATTTGAGTTGCTTTATTATGATTCTAAATGGTTCTTTGATTTGAGGACTTAGTTATGGTTAGCTTGACCTCTCTCGTTGTAAGATTAGGGTTTTGTGGAAGTCTCATTGGAATAAAAAATGTAGATGGTTATTGTCGAGGATTGTTGGGAGGGAGTCCCACATTGGCTAATTTAGGGAATGATCATGGGTTTATAGGTAAGGAATACATCTCCGTTGGTATGAGGCTTTTTGGGAAAGCCCAAAGCAAAGTCACGAGAGCTTATGCTCAAAGTGGACAATATCATACCATTGTGAGGTTCGTGATTCCTAACCGTTATAGTTGTTGTTTGTTCTCTCTTCTTCTTAAGAAATGTGAATAAGTATTGGATTGTGTGAGATAAATTCTGAGAAATTGCTGGTTATGGGCTCTGTTTTTGTTTTCCATGTTAAAATAATGGCTGCTGTCCAGGTATTTTGTGGATTAGAACATGGAGGTTGAGAAGAAACGCTCCAAAGGAGGATTTCTTAACTTGTTTGATTGGAATGGCAAATCTCGGAAAAGGCTGTTCTCAAGCAGTAATGAGTTATCTGGTACATAATTCCTTTTGGCTTATGAGTTTTGAAGAAACTTGTTACTTTTGAGCATGGCAGTTTACTTATTCAATGTCTTGATCTTCCTGTTTTGCCTAAAAAAGGATTGAAGCAAGGAAAAGAAAATGTCGACAACTTGTCAAAATCACAGCTCTTTCAGGTGAGATTTGCCTTTGACATGGATTCTGTTCTTCTGCTTTGAGTTGCTTTACACTCTTTTCTCATGGATTGTTCATCTGCAGTTTGAGGCAAGTGAAGATAGAGCAAGTTCTAGTTATAAATTAACCGATGATTGGGATTTTTCTTTGACCAAAACCAGTGAAGAAAAATCTGGAGGCCGAGTCCCCAGTGTAGTTGCTAGACTTATGGGGTTAGATTCATTGCCTTCTAACACTCCCGAGCCTTGTTCTACCTCATTTTTCGAATCCCGCTCCGTCCGGGCGTCTCATCATGATAACTCTAATGGAGTATGGAACAGTCATTCTATGGATTATATTGGTATGCCCAACAAACTAGAGAGGTTTTCTGGGAATCTCTTAGATTTCAGGGCGCAAAAAGTACCCAAGAGTCCTATTGAGAGATTTCAAACTGAAGTATTGCCTCCAAAGTCTGCTAAATCTATACCTATAACTCATCATAAGTTGTTGTCTCCTATCAAGAGCCCTGGGTTTACTCCAACAATGAACACAGGTTACTTAATGGAGGCAGCTACCAAGATAATTGAGGCAAGTCCAAGGAAACCCCTGAAGAGTAAAATGCCATCTATTACCAATTCCTCAGCGCCCTTGAGAATCCGGGTTTTGAAAGAGAATTTGGAAACGGCACACAAGTCTACAGGAATCAAAAAACCAACAGAAAATCGAAAAGGGAAGGCTAGTGAACAGAATTATAGTGGATCTGAACAACTTCTAGCGTCAAGGACTGATTCCATTGGAGGTGGTAGAATTAACTCCAACACTTCAAAAGATAAAGGAAGACCAGCTTCCGTTGCAGGGCAAGCTAGAGCTAATGTTCATAGTAGAGGGGAATCAACTTCTTGTAGTGACAGGAGTTCAATGGATCGAAAAGAGCATAATGAAGTGAAATCGAGACAACTTTTCGGGAGCCAGCCCAGCTTGCAAAAACCAATGCAGAAGAGAACCGTGAAGAGAAATAACAATGTTCTTGCACAAAACAATCAGAAGCAGAATTCTTTACCCAACAAAGAAAAATTGCCTTCAAAACCTTCAAAGGTTTTGAATCAACCTGTCAAAAGGATTCAGTCTGCTAGAAAATCTGTAAATAAGGATGTTGTCAACTCCGAAGTTGAATCGAAAATCACACGCACGAGAGAAGCTGATGGGAAAGAAGATTTTGCACCTTCCAAGAAAAATGTTGCCTCACGGAAGAAAAAATCTGTCAGTCAGGATGCTAGTAGTGAAGGAAGTTGTTCTGTGTCTAATGCTTTGATCAACGATGGTGAGAGATCTGTCAAATATAATATTGCATTTGATGGTTCAACGAACTGTGATGAAAACAGGAAGCTGGGAATGGACATTGTTTCTTTTACATTCACATCCCCACTTAAGAAATCTGTTTCTGAACCTCATTCAGATGAGGTTGTAAAAATTAACCACAGCTTGGTCTTTGATTCGTGTAGCGAGAACGATTATTTGCAGAACCTATCATCATTTTCACCCCATTTAAACGACGTAAATGGTGATGCTTTAAGTGTTCTGTTGGAGCAAAAACTTCAAGAATTGACATGTAGGGTTGAGCCCTCTCAATCATATATGACAGGAGAAGGCATTTTCGCTTGTTCCGGGTCCAATTCGCAAAATCTTTTTGCCACTTCAGAATATGCCAAAAAAGAAAATGGCATTAGTTGTAGATACTCAGGAAGCCCCCATGATTGTGACGACTTGTCAATGGATAGCAACGAACTGATTGTCGATAAATGGCTGCAGGTATTGCTGCTTGCTATTGCACCTTTCAGCGGATGTTATCTTTATCATGGTCTTGATATTGAATATTGTCTTACTGCCTGTTTGAAATAACTATTTAAGTGCATTAAACACTTTTTCATACTCGGAAATTATTCTAAGTCATTAGAGTTGTGAAATTTCCATTGTTTCTCAACATCTCGTTCTGTGTAACTAAACTCGTTCCAGTTTCAGGGAGCGAAAGACATTAAAGAACCCGAAGATAGTAACGACACTGAAACTGTTACCATTAGTGGATCTTCGATTGAGGACGAGTCTTCCCCAGACGATGGAAATAGCATCCATGGTAAATATCTCTTTTTCTCTTGAACTTATTGAATTATCTGAAGAAGGCATCCTCTGAAAAGTTGGTATCACAAACAAATTTCACCGCCAAGTTTATCAGGAAAATTGCATATAAGTTTCAGATGCAATATAAACTGAGTAGAAAATTTTAGAAATTTGCTTCATCAAGAAGACTGTCTTAGTTTCTTCCTTCACAATCATATCAAATTCCTCCTAGTTATGAAAAATTGCTGGAATTGACTCATTTTTTGGGTTGTCTTCAGTTCAACATGGTGATACAATCAAGTTAGATCCAAAAAATCTCTACTCAAGAATGCTCGACGAGACACCGGTATTCGACTCTGCATCGAGCATCGACGAGGAAGATAAGTTTCAAACTCTTTCACCTACAATGATAAGTCCTATAAAAACCCATAGATCAAATGACTGGGAACTGCAGTATGTGAGGGAAGTCCTAAGCAAAGCTGAGCTAGCATTTGAAAACTTTACATTAGGTGTTGTCAATAATCTGGAGATTGAGGAAAACATCAAGTGCAACGAGCTCGAACAGAAGGTTCTGCTCGACTGTGTGAACGAGTGTTTGGAACGAAAGCTGAAACAAATAGTAATTGGAAGTTCAAAAACTCGGGTTCCATGGACGAAACTGTTCGAGAATGATTGTTTAGCAGATGAGTTATGGAAAGAGATAGAGAGTTTGAAATGCTCAGAAGAATGGATGGTAGATGAGCTTGTGGAGAAGGATATGAGCACCACACAACACGGGAAATGGCTCAACTTTGACATAGAAGCATCTGAAGAGGGGGTTCTGGTTGAGAAATGGATATTAAGTTCTTTAGTTGATGAACTGGTCAGTGATTTGCTGATCATTAGGGAAGAAGCTTAATCTTTTTCTTGTTCTGTTTCTTTTTTGGATATGAACATAAGTTATTGATGATGTAAAGTGATCAGATGGTGAGTTTCTTTAATGATTCTTTTAACTTCCTTCTTGGAAATGAAAACTCTTGTCATACTGATTGTCCTTCATGTATTGTAGAGCTGCTGCTGGTACCCATGGATTGGCAGACATATAATGCAGGGTAAGCTCTGATATCTACCTTCAACTACTCTTCTTCTTCATTAACAGCTTCTTTTGTAACAATATTAACATTCTTCTATAGGGGTAAATTATAAAAAATACTTTCTCGGGTTAACAACAGGGCGGAGTCGGGATGTACTCTCTATCCCTATCCCTGTTCCCACAATAGTTTAGGGGTATTTTTGATAATTTAACCTAAGACTAGTGTCATGATATATTTCCCGTCCCCACCCGTTTCTCTATGTTGGAGAACTGAGGCTCGAGTTGAAGAAACTCTAAACGAAAACATATACTTGCTTAAAGAAGAGAATTGAACACAGTGAAAAAAACAAGGGTCGGGGAAAAAATCAATATACTTCTAATGTTGAATCGGGATCAACTAGGATAGAAATAAAGCATTGGGTCGAACTCTTCTTTGGTGTCAAGGTAATAGCTATGAATAGCCATTGACTCCCGAGAAAGGGTCGAAGAATGGGACCTATTATGGGACATACAATGCATTACACATGTGTGATCATTACGCTTCAACCGAGTTATTCTATTCCACCTCTTAAAAAGAAAAGAACTTAAATCAAAATACTTAATAGCATGACGATACATTTATACAAAACTTCTACGTCGAGCACATGCAATAGAGTCATAAACAATCAAGTAAAATCCATTCCACGAAATAATTTGATTTATGGACAACATCGCTGTGGTAAAGGTCGTAATGCCAGGATATTAAGAACTAAAATATTTATTTAGCCCTCTAAAGATATTAAAATAAACAAAAGTATTTTAAATAAATAAGTATATATATACATATACTTGTGGTTTAATTATTTAAAAAATAGGATTTCCTTCCTTTAATTTGTTAATCTTTTATTTACGTTTAAATGACATTTTATTTCTTTAATTTTAATTTTAGCTATATGTGTTAATTAATTAAGATATGTTCGAGTTGATTATATATATAAACATTTATTAATAAGATAAATGATAAAAGAATATTTTTTAGTCAAGTTTTTTTTAAAATATTAAAAAACAATTATATTAATAACGTGTAAATTTGCTCTAAAAGTTCATCAATTAAAATAAAAAGAATACGAAAGTCCAAATAATAATAAATAAATAAAACTCGTATTTTTTGATATTTAATTTAACAACAAATAAAAAAATAAAAATGAAAATTTCATAAAATCTTAATAAAATTGAGAAATTTAAAGTGAAAATGAAACATGTAGGACGTGATGTTGACATTCAAATCTTTCATTATGTATTAATATATTATAATTAATATCAATTAATGAAATTATTTTGGTTTGATTATGAATTTAAGTAAATTTCAAAATATTAATTCCCATGTATTATTTTTATTTTTTGTCGCCTTTACAAATTATATAATATTTTAAACGCTACTTGTTTTTTTAATATATATTTTTCTTCTTTGGTTATTTTATTATATTCAAGATCGGATTCAAATCTGTATTATAATCATAATAATTATAAATAGTAAAATTCTCAATCATTATTAAATTTTCAATTTTCACCTGAGGTAATTTTTTATTTTATTTTTTAATTAAGTTAATTTTTCAAATTTGTATCAATATAGTTCTTAAACAAAATACACAACTTTTTTAATGACGATTTTGCCCCTCTTTTTTTTTTTTTTTTTTTTTTTTTTTTATGTATTTTATCTTTAATCAATTTTATATATTTCTCATTTTTAAATTTATAATTAAAGTTCTCTAAATACGAATTAGCTATGATTTATGTATAAAATAAACCCATTTAAATTATATATATATATATATATATATATATATATATTCAATTAATCTTAAATTTTTATAATTAAAAAAAATCTAAAAACAATATCCATAAACTTGTTTTTTTAATACAAAATATCACATAAAATTAATATTCACTAACCTAATGAAAATAAAACATTAAATTATTAAAGACAAAAATGTTATATATATATATATATTTTGTTTGAAGATTGAGGAGGGTATTATTGGAATAAAATATCATTTAAAAACATTTTTAGACAAAAATTCTTAAAAAAAAAAAAAAAAAATATACACGGTTTTTTTTTATAAATATTCCCGAACAATTACAATTGTTATAGATCAAAATTCGAAGTGAGTAATATTTCAATTTTTAAAAGATTTAAGAGTATTTTTTTTAAATAAATGACAAAATCGAAGAATATCTTTATAATTTAACGATATTACACGAGATTGATAATTAAATAATATTAATTTGAGATTAAAATCTAAAATAAATTTAAGCATGATAATTATATTAATGAAATATGAAAAAAATGTCATATCAAATAATAAATAGGACCATCTATATACATGTAAGAAATTAATATTTTTCTATTTTTAGGCCGATAGTCGTACCATTAATTAGAAAATAAAAATACATTTTTATCAAGTTAATAATTATTTTATTTCCATTTAAATCAATAAATATAAAAATAAAAAAGGACAGATATCTGTGGCTTTTTAGAAAAAACATAAAAAAGTAGGGGTAGTATTTGTAATAAATGAGAAGTTCGAGGACTATTTTGTAAACCCACCCCGAAATTATTAATTTGTAGCTACGCTCTTCCGTTTCTCAGAGTTTCTTCTTCTTTTGGCGCAGAACTGATGAACAGAGCAATGGAGCTCCAAACCAGCAACAATGGCGGCGAGATTTTGGATTCAGATGTCAAAACTGAGCTTCAAGAACCTAATAATGGTGGACATCACGGTGTTCATGAGCCCCAAGCCATTTTCGAAGATGTTGATAGCGCATGTTCTACTCCTTATGTTAGTGCTCCTTCGAGCCCTGGCCGTAGCCCCGTCGGGGGATTTTATTACAGCGCTCCCGCTAGTCCAATGCATTTTTCCATAACTAAGTCCTCGAACTCCTCTGCTCAGTTGTCGTCGTCTTCGTTGAAGGATGGCCATTCGTGTTCGTTTGAGTTTGAGTTCTCCGGGAGGTTTGGGTCTAATGGCTCGGGTTCAGTCGGGTCCATGAGCTCGGCGGATGAGTTGTTTTTGAACGGGAAGATCCGACCGATGAAGCTCTCGACTCACTTGGAGCAGCCGCAGGTTTTGGCGCCATTGCTGGATCTGGAAGGAGAAGATGAAGACGATGAAGGGGGCGAAATCGTAGGGTATGTAAGAGGGAGAGATCTGCGGCTTCGCGATAAATCTCTACGGAGGAGAACCAGATCTATGTCGCCGTTGAGGAATACGCCGGCGGAATGGACGGAAAATGACGATGAAGATTTGAATACAGAGGGGTTTCTCGAGAACGATTCAGGAGAGGGGAAAACGATGGAGAAGAACGAAGAAGAAGGGTTTATGAGTTCAGAAACCACCACTCCTTCAGTTTCGGCTTCGTCGTCAAGATCTTCATCGGCCGGAAGGAATTCGAAGCGATGGATTTTTTTGAAGGATTTTCTATACAGAAGCAAAAGTGAAGGAAGAAGTAGTAATCATAAATTCTGGTCCAACATTTCATTTTCTTCTGCAAAAGAGAAGAAACCAACAACAAATCAAGCAACATCCACTTCCACTTCCACTTCATCTTCAACAAAGCAAAAGGCTACAAAACCATCAGCTCAGAAGGTGAAGGGAGGAAATGGGCAAGTTCCGGCGAAGAAGCCTACGGCCGGAAAACCGACGAACGGCGTCGGAAAACGGAGGATTCCGCCGTCGCCTCACGAGCTGCACTACACGAAAAACAGAGCACAAGCAGAGGAGCTGAGGAAGAAGACATTCTTGCCTTATAGACAAGGCTTGCTTGGCTGCTTGGGGTTCAGCTCAAAGGGCTATGGAGCTATGAATGGCTTTGCAAGGGCCTTGAACTCCGTCTCTTCCAGGTAAAAAAATAAGATCAATAAGATATAGCTAGCCTTTTCCATTTCAAAGAAAATTGTATAGCAATTTTTCCTTTTCCTTCTCATGAAACTTGCTCTATGCTAAGATGATGATTATATTAATGCATTCTTGTTATTCATTTCATCATTTTTTGTTCATCCAGAAGAGCTAAGCTTCTGAGATCCAATCTCAAAGGGGTCTTTGTAGAATCTAGAAATTAATGGGGTGTTTCCTTTTGAACCCCACAGTATGGCTGTTGTGCTAAGTTACTGTTCCTCTCAGCACAGTAATGTATACCCTTTCTTCTGTCACACTGTTTCAGTCAGCTTAGCTTATAATCTATCTCTTCAGATGAGCTTTAGCTTGTGAAAGTTTATGATTATGGAAGTAAGAACAACATCAGCACTGCTTACATTACAGCTTTTAAGCTAATTTTTTCTTTGTAGCCTTTTTCTCTGATGTTTGAACACTTTTTTTCTAAGCTATGAGGGAATAATTCGTAAAGAAATCCATGACATTGGAAACGTTTTTACTTGGTCTAATCTCTAAGACAGTTCACATCAACTGTTAAGTGCGGTGTTCTCATAAGTTAGAATGCTTGTTAGTTTTCCTCTAATAACTTGGGTAGCGTAGAATACACTCCTTGCCCACCCCTACTGATTTTCATAGAGGTTCCACCCACCCTAATGCCAGATCCGAGAGGCAACAAGGATTTTTGATTCGTAAAGTTTTCATTTAAGGTCTTGGACTTTAGAGAGTAGATTTCCAAATATCTGAAGACCTAACCTCCATAGCCATCATTGGGTAAGAAAGCCAGTTCTAAAAACAACTTGCTTGCCACCTTTTCCACTTAAAAGTGCATCCAAGAAAAAAAAAAAAAAAAAAAAGAGGCGGATGGACTTGAGCTGTTACAAATGGTATCATAATCAGACACGGGGTGGTATGCCAGCGAGGATGCTGACCCCTTAAGGAGATGAATTGTGAGAACTCACATTAGTTAGAGAGGAGAACAAAGCGCATCCCTTATAAGGGTGCGAAAACTTCTCTGTAACAGACCGGTTTTAAATCTGAGGGAAAACTTAGAAGAGAAAGTCCAGCTTCCACACTAAAAAAAATTATAATGTCTTTGAATCTGTGCATTTTTATGGTTGTGCAATGATAAATGATTTATTGGTGACTTTTATGGGGGTTGTGTTGAAACCCTAAAACAAAAAGTGATGAGGGTTGATGATGATGAAAGAGAATGTTGATTTGGTTAGTGAGAAATGAGATCAATTATAGGGCGCTATGGCTCACATGTTGATGGGACATTGCTGTGTGAGGCAGCAGAAAGGCCCCATCTTAACCTACGGATCCACAAGGAATGACTTATTTACAAACAAATAGCAAGAGATAACTATATGTTCTCTTGGTGCTATTCTTTAACTTCTGTGGTGCAGGAACCTTTTGCTAGCTACCCCACATTGTTGCCTCGATGCTTGGAAGAGATTTGAGGTAAATTCTTCTCCTTTTTTCTTTTTAATTTCGATTATGGGGGCAACGAGGGCCCTATTCTCCTTATCATCCTCAAACTCGTCCCATAATCCTCAAGAAGTTTCATCCATCCAAAGGCCATGTTATGGCTTAAGCCCACTCCTATAAGATATTATTCTCTCTAGGTTTTCATTTTGGGTTTCCCCTAAATGTTTTAAAACGCGTATACTAGGGAGAGGTTTCCCCACCCTTATAAAGAATCCTTTGTTTCCCTCTTTAACCGACGTGAGATCTCACAATCCATCATCCTTCGAGGCCCAACATCCTTGTTGGCACACTCCACCTCGTGTCCACCCCATTCGGGGCTAGCCTCCTCGTTGGCAGATCGCCCAGTGTTTGGCTTTGATACCATTTGTAACGGCCCAAACCCACCGCTAGCAAATATTGTCCTATTTGGGTTTTTCCTTCCGAGCTTCCCTTCAAGATTTTAAAACGCGTCTGTTAGGGAGAGGTTTCCACATCCTTATAAAGAATACTTCGTTCTCGTCTCCAACCGATGTGAAATCTCACATGCCAACTCCGAGAGATAACAGTTTCACAGGATTAGGGGTTTGATTTGAACTATTATACTCTTAGATCATATCTGAAAATTTTCCGAGATAGCCCTAATACATGCTTCCTTTATTATTGCTGAATCTCGTAACAATGAAGATGCATTATTTTATAAAGTAGGGTCCAACATAACTTATTTTAGTCGAAGGGAATCTTTCTTGGAGGGTATTTCTAAACATCCCAACATTAAAAAGTTCATGTTGCCACTGGAACTTTGTTATCTTTTTTGAAACAAAAGTAAATTTCTTTTGTTTCAAAAAGGTGTGGGAATAAAGTTTTAACTCTTGACAAAAGTTAGGAGTTTGAATTTGTTTTGCCTGATTTAGGAAGCTCTGTTAAAATAATGTGCAATAGGGAGGAAGTGGATTTTGTTCATAATCTCTCTGGGGCCATGCTGTTTCCTTGATATTAGCATAAAGGAGAAACAGATGGGTGGTGGGTGAGTGATGAAAACATTTGGCTTTGATTGTTTTTAAGTTTGATCTTTGCTGGTGAACTTGCGATCTCGTTCGATCAAAACTTGATTCCCTATAACATTTGGGGTCGAAAAATTCGTGGTTAGTAAGATTTAGCTCCTTGTTGTTGATTTTGATGTTTTAGGGTGCTTAGAAGACCCACAACTGTAACAAACCAAACCCATCACTAGCAAATATTGTTCTTTTTGGATTTTTCCTTTCGAACTTTCCTTCAAGTCTCACAATCGATACTCTTTTGCCCTTCAAGGTTTCTCAATGTGGAATCACACAACCCACCCTCTGGGGTCTAATGTTTTTGCTGGCACACCGCTTAATGGCTGGCTCTAATACCATTTGTAACAGTCTAAGTCCAGCGAGCAGATATTGTCCTTTTTGGGCTTTTTCTTTCTGGTTTCCTTTCAAGGTTTTTAAAACTCGTTTGCCAGGGAGAGGTTTTCATACCCTTGATGTTTCGTTTTCCTCCCAACCTCAATTCGTCCTTAAAGATCGAAATTGATAACATTGGTTTAGATATCTCTTCTCACGAGTTTCTTGATTCTAAATATTACAAGATCTTAGTTGTATTAAGATCTTAAACTTTTGAATTTGACTAAATAAAAAAGGGACTACTAATCCAAGTGTTTGTAAGTTAACCTAAATACTTGCCAAGCCAGCCAACTTAGTTTTGATTACGGGCAAAGTCATCTTAAAGCTATTCTATAATCAACACGTTTCGTGGATTCAAATTATATAGCCAGAAGAATACAAAAAGATCAAAATGGAGATTCGTCTAACATCTTTAAAAAAACAAAACGCTATCCCTAAAAGAAAATGATGATGACGGTGACGGCGATCGAGAGATTATTTTGGGCATGAGAAACAAATCTCCGATGGTCCAAAACCACCATTGTCTTGCATGACAAACAAGACCCATCAAGCAACAAGTACAAAGAAAGTCTCTCTCAATGTCAACCTCCTAAGATGTGGATGAGATAGGCATAGAGCTCACCTCTTTTTGTTATCTTTGTTTCTCTTCGGCCCATTTAAAACTAGCCCAACCCAACATCTCTTTTATGGGCCTTTGTGTAGCCCATAATACTGTTGGGCTCACCTCTTTTTGTTATCTTTGTTTCTCTTCGGCCCATTTAAAACTAGCCCAACCCAACATCTCTTTTATGGGCCTTTGTGTAGCCCATAATACTGTTGGGCTCACCTCTTTTTGTTATCTTTGTTTCTCTTTGGCCCACTTAAAACTAGCCCAACCCAACATCTCTTTTACGGGCCTTTGTTTAGCCCATAATACTATTGGGCCACTTCTGTCCACACCTTATGTGGGCCTAAGTTGCCGCCATTCAAACTTTCAACCTTAATGGTGTGTTTTCTAAAATGACCCAATTAATTAAAATATACACTTGACTGAAAAATTAAATATTTTAATTCAGATTTTTAGTAATTTATATATTATTTTAATAAAAATAGGAGAAGCGGGGGCGTTGCGAGAATCGAACTCACGACCTCTCGCACCCGAAGCGAGAATCATACCACTAGACCAAACGCCCTGCGTGAATCTTTTTAAAGTTTTTGGAAAATTTCAAATTCAGTGGTGCGGTCAAGCTTTTTTTCGGCGGCGATGGCTCATGCCAGCAACACTGTAAGTTCTAATCTTCTGTTTCATTTTGAACCCTAACTTACTGATATTCCATCCCAACTTAAATCCTCTGAGTGGTTCTGGTTCTGGTTGTGGCTCATTTAGTGGATGAAACGAGAAAAATAGTTAAGAATGATGAAAAAACCTCAACTCTTTCCTTTTTGGGATTTCGATGGGGTTTATTTGCAACTAATTTCGGTCGATTTCTTAAATGCAGGTAGCTGGAGTTGATAACACCATCAGAAGAAAATTTGATCGAGAGGAGTGTTTGGAACGACCTCGTGAGCATGAAGAACAGGTTGGGACTTATGGAATTCATTTCTTGTTCTCATCGTCATCTTAATGCTTATTTTTGTGTGTGTTCCTCAAATGTGTTCTCATTTCGCTGATTCTGATGTCTTTAATCTGTATTTCACGAGGTTAAGTCTGTAAGTGTTCTCTTTCCTGCCATTTCTGTTGAGTATTTTGCTCTCATTCACGTGTAATTATAGAAGCTAGAATATGTAAACTTGGTATGATGATGGTTCAGAAGGATTTCATTTTTCATCTTTTCTTCAGTGAAAGGATCGCCAGTGCAGAGAAAAAACCATTGAAGCATAGAGATTACGATTGGGAAAAACCCAGGTTAGTTCTACCATTCTCCCACTGTTCCTTCAAACATTTTCTTGAATCAGTGTGTACTTTGGTCAGAATCTGTATTTGCACTGCTCTTTTGTGTTTATGTGGTAGAAGTTTAGGCTGTCTTGAGTTAATAATTGTTCGTTTTTTTATCCATTTGTGTCAGTAGTACATTGACCTTTAAAAATTTTAGTATATTAACTTTTAGGCGATCAAATTTTGGCCTGTGGCATCTCGATGGATGCTGCTGTAGATTCAAGTTCTATGTGGCAACTTTATTTGTAATGTAAGACTTATGTATTGCCTGGTGTCGCGTTTTAAAATCTTGAGAGGGGAAGCACGAAAGGGAAAACCGAAAAAGAACAATATTTAGCTGTGGGCTATAAATGGTATCAGAGCAAGACACCAGGCGATGCACTAGTGAGAACGTTGAGCTCCCAAGGGGGGTGAATTTTGAGGTTCCACATCGGTTGGAGAGGAGAAGAAACATTGCTTATAAGCATGTGGCTCCCTAGTAGAAGCATTTTAAAACCTTGAGGGGATGTATGAAGGGAAAACCCAAAAAGGATAATATTTGTTAGCAATAGGCTCGAGTTATAACAAATAATATCAGAGTCAGTGAAGATGTTGGGCTCCCAAAGGGGGTGGCTTATGAGTTCCCACCTCGGTTTGGAGAGGGGAATGAAGTCCCTAGTAGACATGTTAAGTTTTAGAACGGGATCTCTTAAACAGGTACCACCCTAATCGTCTCCATTATTTTAGATATTTGTGGAAGCAGTGTCGAAAGGGCTAAGTCGCTTTATGTGAAATAGGTGCAGGAGCGGTTTGAAGTTCTCTAAAAGAGAAAAACGCCAGGAAGCTTCACAGAACAAGGTAAAGCTTAAGAGTTCAGAGCTAGCCATGCCATGCCTTATGGATTGATGCGCAAGGGAAGATCGAAACATGGGCTTCCCAGCCTTTTGGACTGCAAGTTATGTTTTGAAAGTTATCAATACGAACAATGAAGAACTGGAAGAGCATAACATGGCCTTTCACATGTTATATACAAGTTTCATCATGTCTCATGATGAAATTAGTTACTGATTTCATATCTGTGATGAACTTGGTCCAAGAAATGAAAGAAAATATGCACATGAACTTGTCTTTAGTACAACAAAATATGAGTTCGGGAGATTTGAACTATTGGGTCAGTGTTCGATAATCATTCAAATTCAACAGATTCAACAAACATTCAATGTATTTAAGGGCTTACAAGTAATGAGTTCAAGTCATAGTGATCATCTACTTAGGATAATATTATACGAATTTCTTTGATGATCAAATGCAGTAGGTTGAGACGATTGTCATGTGAGAACAGTCACGGAGTCAAAAACTGATCGAACATTCACACATATGAAAGAAAAAATCTTGAGACCCAAATCAAGATATGTTCAACTAAATCAAGTCAATGGTTTGATCTATATGTTCAATTAAAAAAAAAACATGAAAGAGAAATGAAGAATAGAGTAGCCAATTCACTACAGCCTTTATGATCAAATTTTGGTGTGGGAGTTTCAATTGGAAATGAAAAAGGTAAAAACAATTCTTACCCCTCAGATTCATACCAACAGAATGACAGTAAAGGTTGAACAAAATAATTTGTTTCTCAGAACAAAGAAAACAAAATCTACTTAATGTACTGAGAAAGCCATTTGAAACCATCCCCATAACCCATTTTCCTAACAATGCTACACATGAAAACCTCCAGAGGACGAACACTCGAGTCAGCCATGCTTACCTTGCCCTTGCCAGTCGTGAAGTTTGTTAGGCCTAAGTTGTACCGTAACTCGTCTTCTGATGCAGCATATGGAATGTCGATCTTATTGCCCAGAATCAGAAATGGAACGTCGGCCAATGCTTCGTCGGAGAGGAGAGCATCCAACTCTTTCTTCGACTCTGCAAATCTCTCCTTGTCATATGCGTCAACCAGATAAACTACGGCATCCACCTTCACACAACAATGGCAACATATTCAATAAAGATTTTGACATCATAAGGAGCTATATAATGCGAGCACAACACAAGACTAGCTGACCCAGTTAGTGGCATATAAGATCATATGATATCAAATAAACAGCTCAAAACACATTGTTTGTCCTTCACTGGCCAATGTCAGATTACATATGATTTTAAACCTTGTATAAGGCCACATTATTATAGCCACAGTTTCACAAAGGTGGATGAATTCAATGTATGGGTTAAAAACATAGTTCAGCAAAGGACACAATTTTGACCCCTCTTTCAATGAGAAGATGCTATTAGCAAACAGCTACATAATTTCTGCCTCCCATGAATCAGTAAAACACCAAGAAAGGATCATCTGGGATTATGAAGGCAGGGATACATTTTTGAAACAATGAAATCATTCGGAGTTAAAATACTAGCAAAGTTAGGCAAAATCAATGTCTGTTAAAACCAAAATTTCAATCCTTCCACCTCAGAACTTAGGATCCTAAAGACGGAAAATGTCATACAAAACATCAGCAAATAATTTCAGAACCGTAGAAGAATGATTACGATTACGATTACGTTGATGAAGAAAATGTATGGTTATGTACTAAAAGCAAATCCTTTCAAGGAGAAGATATACTATCAGCGAATAACCATGTGATTTCTGCCTCCCATGAATCAGAAAAACACAAAAATGGTTTGCCTGGGATTATGAAGGCAGGAAAATATTACGAAAGCACTAAGTCGTTTCAAAGTTGAATAAACTGCACAGGTAGTAAAATTGTAGAATATAGAAACTCAGAACTTAGGATCTTAAAGATAGAAAATGTCATACGAAATATCAGCATATAATTTATGGTGACTTGTAGAAGAACGATTACGATGATGAGAAAAATGTATGGTTATGTACTAAAAGCAAATCCTTTCAAGGAGAAGATATACTATCAGCGAATAACCATGTGATTTCTGCCTCCCATGAATCAGAAAAACACAAAAATGGTTTGCCTGGGATTATGAAGGCAGGAAAATATTATGAAAGCACTAAGGCACTTCAAAGTTGAACAAACTGCAAAGGTAGACAAAATAATGTATGATAACTGTAGGTAATATTTCAAAGTAAAGCTTTCGGACCTTTCCATAGAGAAGGCAATACGGTAATTCAGTACATTGGACCTCAAATATGGCAAACGTCATTAAAAAATATCAGAGGGTACAATTTATAGTTCACGAATAGTTACAATGACAAGAAAAATGTATGGTTATGTACTAAAAGCAGACCCTTTACAAGCAGAAGATATGCTATCAGCGAATAACCATATGATTTCTGCCTCCCATGAATCAGAAAAACACAAAGAGGTATGTCTGGGATTATGAAGGCAGGAGAACATTTTGGGGGGGGGAGGGGGGGGGGGGGGGGTGTGTGGAAACTAGATGGTTCAAAGTTCAAATAACCGCAAAGGTAGACAAAATAGTAAGGGCAGTAACACAGAAAAATGCACGGTATGTACTAAAAGAAAAAAAAAATGTACGGTTATGTACTAAAAGCAGATTCTTTCATGTAGAAGATATGCTATCAGCGAATAGCCATATAATTTCTGCCTCCCATGAATCAGAAGAACACAAGAAGTTTAATCCGGGATTATGAAGGCAGGGAAACATGTTGAACACAATGAGATGGGTGTTGAC
The DNA here is from genome assembly GCF_057944985.1 of Cucurbita pepo subsp. pepo. NCBI lineage: Eukaryota > Viridiplantae > Streptophyta > Magnoliopsida > Cucurbitales > Cucurbitaceae > Cucurbita > Cucurbita pepo. The sequence continues at coordinate 15,106,697 of NC_141808.1, read as the reverse complement.
AGTTCAGATAACCACAGAGGAAGATAAAATCATACATTTTGAAGCAAAAGTTCCAATTTCATGACAGAGAACACAAAACAGCAATGAAGTACATGGGATTTCTGATATGGTAAATGAGGTACAACATATTCAGTCAATATGACTTGCAATCGGATGGGTTGAATGATGAAACAATGTATGGTCATGAACTATAAGCAGACCTTTTCAAGAAGAAGACATGCTATCAGCGAATAACCATGTAATTTCTGCCTCCCATGAATCAGAAAACTACAAAAAGTTTGTCTGGGATTATGAAGGCAAGGAAACATTTTGAAAATGGTAAGAAAGTACAGAGTTCAAACAACCACAGAGGTAGAGTAAATAATGTATGTTGAAACCATAGTTAGCATTTAGAAGCAAAGACGTTCATCTTTCCTCAAAGAAGGCAATATGTTAACTCATTACTTGGGAGAACAAATATGAGACATGATGAATAAATATTCAGCAAGTATAATTTACAGTTGAAAAATAGTTTGAATGACAATTATGAAATCAAAGCAGAACATTTCAGGCCGAAGATATGCTATCGACAAGTAACTATAGAATTTCTTCTCCAATGAATCAGAAAAACACGAATAACTTTCTCAAGGATTACAAGGGCTTGGAAACATTTCGAAACTGATGGCACTGATTAATGCTCAAATAGATTTAACAGCCTCTCAAGTTAAAAATAACAGGAGTTCAAGAATTGCATTGATCAAGAAATTCAACCCCATATTTGGCAGAAAACTAAACATTCGGTCAACTGAAACATTCAACTCATAGATAAAATACAACCACCATATGGTATCATTCGACCCATGTGGTTTTCTGTACAGGCGTAACACATTCAGAATTGGGAATATGAAGTAAAGGAGGTGAAAAAATATACACCTTAGCATAGTAATCTTTCCAAACTCGGCGAGCAATCTGATGTCCTCCTAGATCAAAGGCCTTGAACTTGATTTTACCAATACTCAACTCTTCCGAAGTTGGATGCTGGGTCGGCTGGTGTTGAACTAATCTCTGCAACATGACAAGTTAACGAAATGAACTCTTGAATTAGAGCTAACTAAAAATCCAACATTCAGGCAAATCTAAGCAACAAATAAGATTTCAAAAACATCGAAAAATTAAGGAAATGCAACCATTTTACGCTCTCTGAATTCTGAATCCAAGCATCTGTTTTCCTCGGGGATAATATTTTCATATACCACCTTATTTGGGAAATAATCTGGAACTAAAACATAATCTACAAACAACAATCGAGATTCAAGACTTGTAACATTGCTATCTCTCCATCGAAAGCATTTCATCAATTTTCAATAGTGTACAAATAATAAAAAAATGAATAAAGACAATAAACTTAAGAATCATAAAGAAATATACCTCATCTTTCAACATATGAAGCAAGGTCGTTTTTCCAGCATTATCGAGCCCTAAGAAAAGGATCTTGGCCTCCTTTTGCCACAACCCAAGAGATGCAAGAACTCCATAGAACCAATCAACCAAAAACATTTTCTAATTTCCGTCAAAATGCAGGCCAAAAACGACCTCGAAAAGCTGCAAACTTGTACCGTAAACCCACGAGATCGAGCCCCTAAAATCCCCCAAAGCAAGAGCAAATGAGCACTTCTAGGGATTTAGGATCATACTAATCAAAAAAACGCATCTGGAAATCGTAGATATTAACATAATAAGTAGGAGAGGAGAGGGAGGTGAGAACTGTGGCCGCCATTTCTGTTTGAAGCTGAGGTAAACGAAGCCCTAAACAGGCCCACATGGATGTTTAATGGGCCTTCCTCCATCCCCCAATTATGGAGTCCGGCCCAAAACTTTAATTTAAAACCTTAAAAGAAACAAAAATTAAATTTTTTTTTATTCCAACTTAATTATTTCCACCGTAATTAAATTAAATATTACATTGAACCCAATTTGATGTGTTCAGTATAAATTTAAATTTTTTTATAAAAAATAAAATTTTAATTTCAAGATTTATTTGGAAATAAATAATTGGAAAATTATATAATATTTAAAAAATAATAATTAACAAATAATTTTATATATACATGTTTTTGCGAGATAGTAGTAGCCACGTGGCAGAAACTAATTTAATTTAAATAAAAAAAAAAAAAAAAAGAAGATAAGTTTGAAAATTGAGTTTATCCAAAAGAATAAAACAAGTGGGGCCCACTTCTCATTTTTCGAATTTAAATAAATGTAAATAAATAAATAAATGGCCCACAGACTTATATAGAAGAAAAAAACCGGAAGCCGAAACCCAAAACCGCCAATGGTTTTCGGTTTTTTAATTTTCTATATATATTTTTTAAAAATTAAAATGTTTTTTTTTCTCTCTCTCCTATAAATATCGCCAGTGGCTCGGACTTCCCGGTCACCAAACTGTCTGCGACGCTTCCAGAACTGGGAATTTGCAACCGTTTTCCGAGATTTGTTACCAGCCGTCGGATTATCATCGGATCTCAGATGGGTGACGTGTCAGAACGTGAGAGAAAGATCCTTGTGGCCGTCGACGAGGGCGAGGAGAGCTTGTACGCGCTGTCTTGGTGTTTGAGGAATGTAATTTCTCAAAATTCCAAAGATACCCTTATCCTCCTCTACGCTCGGCCACCCCGCCCGATTTACACCGCCATGGATGGCACTGGTAAGTAAATTCAAACTATCCAACGGTTATTTTGGTAATTTTGGAGTTTCTTATTTATTATTATTATTTTTTTTTTGTAGGGTATTTGTTTTCAGCGGATATTATGGCCACGATGGAGAGGCATAGTCGTGACGTGGCGGCGGCCATTGTGGAGAAGGCCAAGAAGCTATGCAAGGATCTAAATAATGTGAGTTATTAGGGCTATTTTTATTAATTAATTTCCACGTCATTACTTCTCTAAAATTACGTGGAATATAATCACATTAAGTAATTTAGTGTTAAAAGGAAACAAAAGTAAAAATGAAATAACCAAACAAAAGAGTTTAAATTAAAAATAAAATTTATAGTGGGAAGATATATTATAGGAGTGTTCTAGATATTGTGGTGTGAAATGACTATTGTACCCTTGAGCATTTAGAGATATTATTTATTTTGAATTGATTAGAAAATGTGAAATGACGAAAATGGGGCTGTGGGAACAGGTGAAGGTGGAGACAAGAGTGGAAAGTGGAGATGCAAGGGACGTGATATGTGAGATGGTGGAGAAATTGGGTGCTGACGTGTTGGTCATGGGTTGCCATGGCTATGGTCCAATCAAAAGGTGACTATCTTGGTTCGGTTCGTTTCGGTTGGTTGGTTCGATAAATATTTGATTTTTTAAAATTTTTTTAAATTTAAGTTTATTAAAAGCTAAAAATTAAAAATGAAATTTCTAGTATAAAATTTTGAGGATGAAGAATTTTTGGGTAATTTAAAAAATTTATTAAATTGCATCATTTTTGAATTCTGAAGTATTTGATATTTAATTAAAAATGGATCTAGACAATAGACTACTGTGGCTTAGTAGTGATATCGAGATAAAGGTAAGGTCAGATTGTCCACCTATCGCCTTAGTTAGGTAGTACTTGACTCTTGTGTGGCTTAGTAAGGTGATGTCAAATTGTCCACCTATCGCCTTAGTCAGGTAGTACTTGCCTGTTGTCTTTCTTAAGCCTGAGGTTGGAGAACGAGTCAGGCGAAGTCCTTTTCTTCCCTTTACTTACTTTAGGGCTTGCTTCCCTGATAGGTAAGGGAATAGTCCAACTTTCGACCCTATATTGGCGTACTTTCTATTCCTGGTAACAAGGTAATAACTCTTTTTTTCCTAAAGTGCTTGTTCCACTAGGGTCCTCTTCTCTTCCTTAATAAGTAAGAGGATAGCAGTCCGTTATTCTATGGCTTCGGTAGGCTCCTTTAAAAAGAGTTGACCCGTGATCTACGGAAAGGCTACTTAAAGTACGTACACGAGGGAATAAAGTATTTGATATTTAATTAAAATTGAATGGGATGAAATTTTTGCAGGGCATTGATTGGGAGTGTGAGCAACCATTGTGCAAGGATTGTGAAGTGTCCCATTTTAATTGTAAAGAAGCCCAAAGACTCAGCTGCTTAGTAAATAAAAATGTTTTTTCTTTTTAATTTTCTTTTTGAGTACCATTTCGTAAAAAAAAAACACACAATTATGTATGTGAAGTTTGTGGGGTTGATTTAAGCAATCAAGTTTTACTTTATTTTATGTATTATGGATTTTTTTTTTTTTTTTTTTTTTTATTTATTTATTTTTTTTTTTTAGGAAATGAGTAGATAAATATGGCAGATATGAGGTTTCAATATAAATATATTTTTCACACGTTAAAAATAAAAAGTTAATTAATATATATATATATATAGATAGTCATATTAAACAAATAAATAAATGAGTTTATGAAATGTCAATATAATTATATTGTTTAAAAAGAATGGTAAACGGAGAAAATTACCAGTGGAAATCCGAAATCTCCATCCAAGTAAAAATAAATGGAGAATTTTCCAGGGGACAATAAGATTTCTTGTTTCTAATAATTAATATTAATTATCATTATATATAAAGGTTAATTATGTAAGTGTTCAACTTCAATTTTAATAAGTAATTAAATAAGTGCAATTTTTTGAAAGATAATTATCTCAGTTTCAATTATGTAAGTGTCCAACTTCAATTTTAATAAGTAATTAAATAAGCACAATTTTTTGAAAAATAACTATCTCTGTTTCATCTCTAAATTTGAAAGATAACTATGTTTCATCTCTAAATTAACCTTTCTATTCTTGTTAGGAATATTGGAAAGTGATTTTTTTTAAAAAAGTTTTAGAAAATAATGCAATTTATGAACATTTCATTTTTTTAATATCTTTAAAAGTTTTTTTTTTAAAGAGTTAATTTAAGTTAAAGAATAATTAATATTAATTACAAAGGTTATAAGAGGTTGTGATCCTATTATAAAATTAAATATCAAAATTAGTTGCTATAGAGATTATTAAAATTGATATTATGAATGTGCCTTAATTTTCAGATTTTGATTGCACCGTCTTTTTTTTTTTTTTTCTTTTTTATATAATTTTATTTCATTCCACTTCATGTGGACCCTACTTTGAAATTTCATCATGATATAAGAATGGATATCTGCAACCATGGGTCCCCAACAAGTTACTATAATAATTAGTATGGACCAATACATATATAAATGTATTTAACAATGATTTTTTTTTTTTGTTTTTTTATTGCTAGCGGATTTCTTACAAAAAAAAAAAAAAAAAAAAAAAATCATCAATCAACATGCAATGCAACAACAAGTTCATCGATATTACCAAATTCGAACTTCGAACTTTCTTGATGTGTCTACCAAGCAATATGAGATCTCACGTGTCCATCTATTATATCTAACCTTCAAATTAAAATTAAATTACTCCATAAAAATATATTTGGAGTCAAATATATGAATATTCAATACTCAAGTCGAGAGAACAGAACAGAATCAAATTTGGGATCAAAACAAGAGAATTGCAAAATGAAGGAACCCTTCCATTGAGATTTCATCAATCAAATTGTCCTATTCTTTCTTCTTTCTATCCCTAACGGCTCAAACTCAAAACTCAAATTCAAACTGAAATTCAACCAAATCAGTCATTCATGAAGAAGGACTGTTTCTTTTCTACATCTACAAAACGAAGAAACAAAAAGCAAAAGGTGGAACTCGAAAATTTTCTGCCAACCCAACTCTACCTCCTGTGTTGTCTCCCCTCCATCCTTATAGTTCATCCTGCAAACGGTTAAATCATATGAAGGTCAGAAGGACATAAAATAGTGTACACAACTCGATCCCGGAACCGAAAGAAAAACCTACATGTTTGTCGTCGTCCTTGTCCTCGGCTCCGTCATCCTTTTTGTCCAAGTCAGCGTCCAAATCAGAGTCATCTGCATCGTCTGATTTGTCTTCATCTTCGTCCTCAGCCTAGTAGAATGAAAGCAGACATCAAAATTATATATCATACAAGAAAATCATCTCAAAAGCTGTAGTTTTTCTAAATGATAATACTTACATCTGATTCAACTGGATCACTCTTGGCTTCCTGGTGAAGGTGAAGGCACAAAATCAACACTTAATAATTAAACATTTAAAAATGCAACTTCAGGACACAATGTTTACCTCCTCCTCTCTCTTCTTCTCTGCCTCCTCGAATGCAGCTTTCTCCACCTTAAAGAATGTATCAAACTCAATCAAAACCAAGTACATAAAGAAAAAGAAACTATAAGAAGGTTTAAAAATGTACCTCCTTGTGCTTGCCCCATGTTTCTTCGGCGACGTTCTTTGCATATTCCGGATCGTCAGTAATCAAGACATTGTCAAACAGGGTGCCTGATTTCACCTGATATCCAATATATAAATTGGGTCATCGATGTATGAATTCATCATAGTGAGATATGTTATAAGCAGAAATGGATTGCAAGGGAATAGAAGGAAGCTGTACCTGCCACAACTCAATACCAACATATTTCAATTTGGGGTAAACATAGAGCTCGGGGTCATCCTTAAAGTCTGCAGCAAAGGGTTCAAGAGCTCAGCAACAAAGTTCTTAAACAGAAGTAATGATCGTTGAAACACAATTTGAGATTTGATAACATCAATAGAAAACAACCAACCTGGGTTGTCAATCAATGGTGCCTTCCACTTGCCCTTGTAGTTAGGGTTCTTAATTTTCTGAAAAGACCAAAAATAATATTTACGATTCGGAAATAGAAAGGAAATAATATTAATACCACAAGCGTCAAGCAAAAACAGCATAAACCTACCTTGGGCTCCCATGGGCCTTTGTAATCAGGATTGGGAATGGTTGGGGCCACCCATTCACCATCTTCCTCATCATCCCAGTCTTGGGGCTGAAACAAGTAGCTTTGCTCATTAATAACAGAGTTTCTTCTCAAAGAAGAGATGACTAAAAGGGAAATTTTCAATAGCTACCTTAGAGGCATCAGGATCAGTTATCTCTTTAGCAATGTCATCATAGCCCTAATACACGAAAAAAGTGAATTTAAGAATACATATACTCGAGATTGATGTTACAAAATACCAAGCAGGATCTAGATAACTAAGGCATCATTACCTCTGGCTTCTTATCTTCTGGATCAGGAATGTACTCTTTGTCATCCCAATCCTCAGGCTGCAAGTATCACACATGGAGGCATTAATAAGAATCCACAACGTAAAACATCACTCTAAAATGGCCTCATTAATGTGCTTATAATAGAGTACTTACTTTCTTAGCTTCGGGATCCTTGATCTTCTTTGGAGGGAGGAGGCTCCAATCATTGTACAAACTGCCTTTTTGCTTCTCAACATTATCGATGAGGATGCTGTAAGTTGCATCAGGACGAATGATGAAGGTGTAAACATGAGTAAGTTGGTCAGTCTCACAGGGAACTTCCTTCTTGATCAAGTGATTAGTGTCATTATAGTTGAGAATAGCATGCACTTTCTTGGTGCTGTAGCCACAGATATCAGGGCCAAACATGATGCTGCAGGAAACAAGGAATACATAATCATAAATCAAGTCAATAAAATAATTATCGTAAACAATAAAAATAAAATAAAATGAAAACCGACACTTTTCAGAGTTCACTATTAACCTGTAAGGTGTTTCACCGCCGAATTTCTTCTGATCAACCTCACCACTCATTAACTTCATGTATCCACCACCACAATCAAGCTTCTGTTCGTGCTTGACGGAAAATTGGAAAACAAGAATGTTATCTTTGTTGCTGAATTCAGGAAACTCGGCTGAAATAGCGTAGAATCTGTAATCTTCACTAGTTTGGATACCTATGACATCCAAGGAATAGAACAAAAATTAAATACTTGAAACCATCACATAGGTATGCACCACCCGCCAGTACATACGGGAAGTGTCAATAGCCAGGTAAATTCAAACTAATGTTAGGCAATTGACTCAACAAGAGCTTCACCTTTGTCATTAGCATCTCCGTGCCATTTTCCAGAGGTGTAGTTCCATTCTCCCGCTAAACTTTCGTCTTTCTTCCAGTCGGATTTAACCCACCTATTCTCCCATCCATCTTCAGTATTACCAACACAGTTAGAATTTGAAAAAAATAATAATAATAAAATAGCAACAGGTGATAAAACGATAAGGATATAACGGAAGATACCATCGAGGTATCAAGCTTTACACAAGATTCATATTCTAAAACCTTTGGAAATGTATCAGAGAATGACGATCAAAACAATTTACATCGATTCTATACAAAAGGTTAGCGTCCAGTCGACCTAAGGAAATAACATTATCCTAACAACATCCAGCACCGAATTCTCGTTTAAGATCATTGCGCAAGGTAGTTCATCACAATGCAACACATTTCAATATATCAAAAGCCTTCGTGAAAGAGCACCAATATTTTCAACGTACATCAGAAGAAGACAATCAAAACATTTCATGATTCTAAAGCGACGAAACACAAAAAACGAAACGGATCTACGCTAAGCGGTCTACAATGTGGCCTGAACACCATATTTCACACACACATTTAGATCAGTAACGGATCGGACAAAACAACTGATCCATCACAATCAAACGAATTCAACTCGAACAATATAAACACACGTTCTAAATTCATCAACGTCTAAAAATGCACGTAAATTACTGAGCCAAAAACAACGGATCTGTAAATTATACAAAACAAAGCGGAGAAAGAGAAGAACATCATACCATCAAAACGCTCCTCGAAAAACACCTTAGCCGAAGCGATAGCAACGAGAGATAGAAGGATCAAGGAGACTAAATTAGGGTTACGAACCCTAAACGCCATGGCTTCAAGCTTACAACAAAGCTTAAACTTCTCTGCGAGAGGGAGAGAGGCAAGGAGAAATGGAATTGCGAAGATGGGGAACGAAATGGGAACCACTGGGGACTATATAGTGAGTCGACGCCATAAATCTTAATGGATCGTGAAAATAAAATAAAACGAAAATATATTATGACGTGGAAATAATAGCCAATAAAAAGCTTCCAAATAGACTTATGTGATACGTGGCTTTTTCTGATTGGTAACTACACGAATCGTGGGGGTTTCTATTGCATGTCACACGTGTGTAGAGTTGAAATTGATTTCATTGGACTAACCAAAATGACCTGGTAAATAGTTAACAGAAATGGCACGTGGAGACATTTAATTGGGTATAGTAAAAGCAAGTGTGTAGTGCTGCTGTAGTGGATCCCTGCTCGAGATTTTTAGGATTTGAAATTTGTAGTTTTCTTAGGATGGAATCATCCAGATTACAAAATGAATTACCGTTTGAATAATTTATGGTATGAATTCGCTGTTTAATTAATTTTAAGAGAGGTTGTTTAGTTAAGATTTTATTTTAATATCTAAATGTTATTAAAATTTTATATAAATAAATAATATTTTTGTTTAGAAAAATATATAATTTTTAGTCTCAAAATTTTAAATTTTAAATATTGGTTAGTTTTTAGGTTTCAAAATTTATATTCTTACCGGTAATTTTTTTGGGTTTAGTTTTTATTTGATTCATAAATTTTTCAAAATTACTTTTTACCCTTAAATTTTAAATTATTTTTGTTTGATTTCTAAATTTTACTCGAACTACTCATATGACTGGATGACCCGATCAAGTTGAGTTGGCTATATTTTTTTCGGTTTGAATGGTGTTTGAATTTTTTGGAAACCTAAAATTCAGTTTGGTTTGCGGGTTGACGTTTTTTTGTGGGTCAAACTAAACAATCCGAAAATAGGGTTACAACCCAATCGAACCCTACCCCATACTCGTAAAGAGATTAAATATTGAATGTTAGTAACCAATACCTATATGGACTTTTTGAATTTGATCCTACTCATTGATACTACAATCTAACATTTCTTTTAAGTTTTTTTTTTTTTTTTTTAATCTGAGACTAACTCGTGGTTGAAATACTTATATAGTAGGTTTGATTAACTTTTCAGGTGTTTATTTATTTTTATGTTCAATTTTCTTGTGTGTTTGTTTCAATCGAAAAATTTGTTTCATCGAGGAAATTTTGAAGAGAAAGATTCATGAGCTCGTCTTTAGTTACTCCAGAAGACATGCTAGAGTCCTGATGAATGATGGTACTATCGATTCATTTAGGTTGAAGATCATGAACCAGCTCAAAGCCAATGTTAGTGTCGCTCCATCTCCACAATCCTTTTGAGTTTCAAATAGGTACTCTTGATTCAAGTATGTAGCGCTGTATAGAACTTTTGTAACATAGAGAACTGTTTTTAAGCCATTGAAAAGTCATTCCAAACATACTCTAAAGGACGAGTAGCAATAGTACTAGGATGATGAACGAAAGCTGCTCTCTTGGAAGTCCATTTCTCCACCATTGTAGTAAACGACTTTTCAAGTGTATAGAACTCACGTAACACCTAAAATCATTTATTTAAGCCATTGAGAAAAGTCATTTCGAACATAGTGAAGGATTGAATTGTGTTCAAGTTCGCTCGGGTTTGTTGCTTGACTTATGGTTTTAATAAGGTAAGGTTACAAAGCTTGGCTGATAAAGTTATAGAAACAAGTCGGAGAAATCAGTCTTATGTTAGGAAAAGAAGTTTCAATGACATGAATGGCAAAAGAGGAAAACAACTATTGCAGATGGAGCTGGAGAAAATCTAGCTGTACTTGAAGAACATAGTAGGTCACCTTAGTTGAGTTTGAAGCCATGACCACGAATCGGAGATAGTTTGGCAATTATTGGTTCGAGTTCTTTCAACTTAATATGATGAGCATGACCGGTGTCAAACAAGAATGGTATTTGACACTATGCACGCCACATGTCACGGTCATGCTTGTCCAAGACGTGTTGCCTATGACCGCATGTCGGATGCCCCAATCATATTTGTCTAGGACGTGTTGTCCATGGCTGCACGCCCGTTCCAAACCCCTTAGATAGATCATTACTATTCCATGTTGTGTCAATATAAGGATGTATGACCGTACACCAAGATCATGTCTACACCCGCTAGTGCTAAAATGCCTCAAAATGTACTATAGAGGATGCGACTAGTAGTCAATTCTTCCTACCTTGAGTTGCATACTATTTAAGGCAAATGTATTTCCTTGCTCACGTTTTCTAAAGCATCTCTCACAAACATGACCCGAAGCTCAAGAACATACTGACGTTGTCCACGAAGTCCAAGTTTCTCACAACTAACTTGTTCGATCGTTGTCCTGCTACCTCATGAGTGCGATTGTGACACTACACACGCAATTGATGGGAGTCAGGTGCCTTATACATAGGTTCAATCATGTTCACGTGTTCATATGGAATTGGACGAAAATACGAACACTGAGACAAAATTATGGTATCAATATGAGATGAAAAAAAATCATGGGGTGACATAGAAAATGCACAAAATGCACAAAATGCAAGTACGTCGTAGTATTATCTCAAAATCCACAACTATTGACAAGCACATACCAGGAAAGAAGGGCCGCCTCGTGTGCCCAACATCACAGGAAGCAAAGAATTGGGCACTTCAAAACTTTTCAAGAACAGAACAGCCTAGAAAACAGGTACGTATGGCATCCCTGTACTGTCTCTAACAGAGGAACCGTTTGGCAAGCTTCTTCAACAGGACGGTTCATCCATTTTTTCAATGTGTCTTCAGCAACAAGCGCAAGCTGATGCTGCAACACAGCTGCACCCAAGGGCCCTACTAAATTCAGTCTTGTTGCAGCAGAAATCACGTCTCTCAGGGTAATAAACAGATACGCCCTCTGCGACATCGTGCTATCCCATCCTAGAAGACCGCAGATTAGCCCGAATATGGGAGCGTGGTGGAAGGAAACAGCCCCGGTCCCTGTGGAGGTTTCTCTCATCGCTTTCAAAGACGAGATTTCAGAAAATACTATTGCTGCAACTCTCATGAGTGCCGATCCTTGCGTAACGGACGCCTTTCGACTAACTTCATTTGTCAAAATTGCATTCAAGAATCTGTCATTTTTCTCCCAAGTTTCTAAATCAGGTGATAGTGTGGTTGAATGCACAAAAGGAAGAAGCAAACTTCCAGTGTTGTCTAACAAATGGATCACAAACGTTTTGAGATCTTCTGGTTGTGAGACAATGCGAGCTTGAATTGCAGCCTCGAGACCGAATGAATGGGCAAAGCCACCAGTAGGAAGGATAGAATCGAGCAGTTGCCACTGGCTCCAGTGAAATTGTTTGTCATCCATGTCGAGTTTGGACTGTTGCATATATTCTGCAAAACATGAACATGAAAACATAACTCCATTAAAGATACATATCCACAAAATGGATAAAACAAGTTCTAGTTTAAAGTGACAAAAAATGTAACCGTCTGGGCTTTCCATTTCAGACTTTCTCTCAAGGTTATTAGAACGCTTCTACTAGAGAGAGATTTCTACACCCTTATAAAGAATGTTTCGTTCAACTCTCCAACCGATGTGGGATCTCACAATCTACCCCCTTTAGGGCTCAGCGTGCTCGCTGGTACTCGTTCCCTTCCCTAATCGACGTAGGATCTCACAACAAATAAACATGTTTACACTGTTAGCTTGATTTTCATCAGGGAAGCCTAAGGGCAAGGCTCTAGATTAGGAAGCTCGTATTGCACTCTGGATGGAGCCATCAACTTTTTCAAAGGAAAGCTATACATATTCAAAGGGTTCACCAAGAAATGGGCATATCAATAAACTACACTATCTCTACTCGAGGCCACAGCAATAGAAACCAAGAATCTAACAAGGCCGGGATCTAGAAATGTTCAAGCACAAGGTCTGGAGACTGAATTCCAGGAGTAACCAAAACTAATCGAACCAACTGAAAACCAGATCAAATTCAAGAGTTCGAAACTCAAGAATCATTGAATTGTTCCTGAAATCAAGAGCAAGAAGATCAAAATTATAATGGAAACTACTAAAAACGTTCAACAATACTCGTGGTACATCGGGATAGATAGCATATTAGTGTGTGAGAATTGGATGTTGGACTATGAATGAATGATGATCCAGAATCGCCAAATATTCGTTCAAGAAACAAATGTTAATTTCTCAATCAAGCTTGTTAAAATCGAAATAAAACTCGATTGATGGTTGAGAAATCCTAACAATTTCAGCCAGAACCAATATTAGGTTGAAGTAAATCGAAGTAAGAAAGAACCCTAGGAAAATTCAGATCCAACCAAACCACATCCTTCCACAAAACAGAACAAACCTAACAGAAATGCGGAAATGGAACAGACTTCACTTTAATTGCCATGCAAACTGAAATCCACCATTTCCAAGCGACCAAGCGATCAGGTTTCGAATGTAAAAAATAAGTCAACAGTCGAAAAGGAAGGATGCCATGGAGGAAGCTCCTGAACTCTGTACCTTTATTCTTCATACACCATATGGGGGTATTCGCCGTCGCTGAGGTGCGTGGAAACGTCAACGCCCTTCCCGCCGTTGCTGGGTACTCGCCGTCGCCTGGTAGTCGGAGATTCGCGCTCTGAGTAGTCGGGATTCTGCGAGCGGACCACAATTAATTAATTATTATGACACGTTTATAAAAGATAAAAATAATATTTTAAAGATAAAATTAATATTTTGACATTATTATTTATTTATTTATTTATTTTAAACAAATGGCGGGTATTCATAATAAAAACAAAAACCTAACGGCAATAGGCAGCAAACCTCACTTGCTTCATTTTAGGGGAGTCTTTCTTCCAGTTCTTATTTCTCTTCCACATATTTGGAATTCTCGTGTAAATTTCTCACCAAACTAGCATTTTCTTACCGAGATTCGAATTGGAGAGCATTCTCGTTGTTCATGAGCTTCAAGAACTTCCATGGGTTTCGATTTCGATTTCGATTTCGCGAAGAAGTGCGTTCAATTTCTGGTATTTATAATCGGCGCCATCGCCCTCAGTTTCATAGGTACGTTTGATTTAGATCGAAACTCTGATGTAAATTTGTTTTAGAAAGTACTTGAATCAATAGTTATTGATCTTTTCCTTTTCTTTTCTGGATATTTGATTTTACTTGTTTCTCGAGAATGGTGGAGGAAGAAAGTAGTGGAAATCTTCGTATTTCTCTGTTAGGGTTTGTTGCAGGTGTCTTGAATTGGTGAAATACTAGTAGTAATCTTGTTTCTTGGTTTCTTGTTTCATAGAATTAGAATTTGTGAAGGTAAGACCGACGTCGGTGGGGGGAGAACGAAATACTCTTTATAAGGGTGCGAAAAACTTTTTCTAGTAGACGCGTTTTAAAAACCTTGAGGGGAAGCATGAAGGTAAAAGCCCAAATAGGACAATATCTGCTAGCGGTGGGCTTGGGCCGTTACAAATGGTATCAGAGCCAGACACTGGGCGATGTGCCAGTGTGGAGGTTGTTTTCTAAAGGGGGTAGACACGAGGCGGTGTGCCAGTAAGCACACTAGGCCCTGAAGGGAGGTGGATTTGGTAGGACACTAGGCTCTGAAGGGAGGTGGATTTGGTAGGGGTCCCACATCGATGGGAGAAAGAAACGAGTGTCAGTGAGGACGCTGAGCCTTGAAGGGAGGTAGATTGTGAGATCCCACATCGGTTGGGGAGAAGAACGAAACACCCTTTATAAGGGTGTAGAAACCTTTCCCCAGCAGACGCGTTTTAAAAACTTTGAGGGAAAGCTCGGAAGTGAAAGCCTAAAGAGGACAATATCTGCTAGCGGTGAGCTTAGGCCGTAGGGTTTGGAAAATCTTAATGGAACAGAACTATTGTGCTGATTTCTCTTGATCTTGCTTGAGTTTCTCATATCTTTTGTTTCACATCTTAAAACCAGTTTATGGTAAATTCCTGTTGTTTATTTGGTGAAATCTTACATCTAGAACTTGTTTTTCTGACTGTTTCTTTGTTTCTTTTGCACTAGAACCAATTAAAGTGTTCTTAGGAAAAATTACAAGCTGTTAAAGTGCTTTATGAAAAAGCTCTTGTAGACTGTTCTTGACCTGAGTGATTGTTAAAAAAAACACTTAAAAACACTTCTAAAAAGTGTAGAACTAAACATCAAAGCGATTACATCAACCCCTTTGCCGAGTTTACAGTGATTATTGAACTCCCCAAGTGTTTATGTATTGTATTATTGATCTGGAAGAGGAATTTTAATGGTGATAGGTGTTGGAAGAACTTAAGTATCATGTTTAGGAAAAACACGACTCTCTATTGTATGATATTGTCCACTTTGAGCATAAGCTCTCGTGACTTTGTTTTTGGGGAAAAGGCTTCATACCAATGAAGATGTGTTCCCTACTTATAAACCCATGATCATTCTCTAAATTAGCCAATGTGGGACTCCCTCCCAACCAATGATTCGATTTGAGAATTGTCATAAAGATTTGGTCCAGGAATCTTTTAGATTCATGAATACTTGGATTGATAAATATTTTTTGGTACATTCCCTACTTCGGTTCATGAATCTATTGGACTCGATTGTTTTTGCTTTTTGGATGGATCATAACGTAGTCACAACTCAAGGTTTGTCTAGTATTATTATGGATGCGGAGTGAGTATCATTTTGTATTTACTTAGAGGCAATTATGAAAGTGAGACTTTGTAGTGTGAGAGTGTAAGAGATACACTTGTAAACACTCTGGCTATAGTGATTGGCTACCATTCATGGATGTAGTGAGTCAGCTCACTGTTTCTTGGCCACGCCCCCTGCACCTAGATATAAGATACTTGATCTAAATTCTCAAATAGGAAATTGCATACCGTTCGCTGATATACGTATAGGAACATGGGTACATGATATAGAATGTCATCCAGGTCAAAGTGCAAAGCTGGCTCGAGAATTTCTTCTCTCCTTTGTTTCTTTCTGTTCGCAGGTGTGTGAGTGCGATCGATCTTGCTTCTGCTTCCGCTTCCATCAATTCCAACCGTTTTTATGTCTTGGATGTGGGTTTTGTTTAGTAGACCGAATCATCGAGGGTGTTTATATTCTTTTATGGATCTACTAAGTATTCGAACGTTTGTCATATTATATCATTAGATATATGTTTGTTCCACAGTTTTTCACATACTTTGTAGTATTCACAGTTTCTTTTTCACAGTGGAGAAATGTCGACATGATCTGGTTAGGGAGGAAGCTTCATCCCAGAGTGGAAAGATCACATTCTTGAATTGTTTCGACATGGGTTCTGGATTACTTGCTTGTGGTGTGAAGGAGGGGGCAAAGCTCTACTTCTACAACATCCAAACCGCTCATGTCGAGACAGTACAACGCGAAGCATTCGAGACCGCCCTGGCCGACGCAGTGACAGAGGGAATGTCTGTGAATGATGCAGCAAAACACGCATGGAAAGAGGGAGTTAAGGCAGCAGAGGTGGCAAAGCAACAAGCGAAACGCATCATAGGGCTGATCATCTCTTCCGGATGGGACTTTTTTAAAGCTCTATACTATAGTGGTACTGTAACAGAAGGGGTCCTCAGGGGCTCGGGGACGCTCGTTGGCGCATACTCGGGAGGCTTCATCGGCGAGCAAGGGCTCGGGAGGCTCGGCTACCTTGTAGGAAGTCATTTAGGTAGTTGGATTGGAGGTAGAATGGGAGTGATGGCATATGATGTTGTAGTGCATTTCTTACCCAATTTTGTTCATGAAAAGGAAGATTACGTTGGAAATGAGGCTTTTTTGGACTCCCGGGTTAACAAAGCTTCTATTTATGTCAGCTTTGAAGGTTGTGAAGAATCATAGGAATTTGATGGTCTTTTGGTTTTACTTGCAGAATTATATATTACACGTTAAGGTATAACTCTCATTTTAAAAAAATATAAAACATTATAATTAATCGAGTAATATTTGTAATTAAAAAATATAATATAATATTCAACATAATTTCTAATAACATAAATTTTCTTATAAATTTCTAAAAGAAGCTACGTATGAATGTCTATATGTATATAGACAGTGAAATACTCTTGAAATCCATTCACTTGGGTGAGATAGAGGAGAGCGTTATCTCATGTGTAGGGGTGAAATTCAGAGATCTACGAAGGAATGTCAAAAGCGAATGCAGCTCTCTAGGTTTCTACTGATGGTGGGGTGCGAAAGCATGGAGAGAGACTGAGATTAGATACCCTAATAGTCTATGCCATAAACAATGAGTGTTCGCCCATGGTCTCTGTGGATTAGGGGCCCATCTAACGCGTGAAACACTCCGTTTGGGGAGTATGGTTGGATGAGACAAGGATGTAACTAGAGACAGACTAATATAACCCAACCCTATTTAACTAGGCGTGACGAAGTTGAAAATCAAAATAGAAAGAAAGAAAAGAAAAAACAAAAACAAAATGGAACTTAAATGTAAGGAACGCGATGATGAAGAGAAGCTCAGCTGGCTAGACGATTGACGAAGTGGCGAGCACGCGCCATTAGTCCGGCGCCAAGACGGAAACACGAAGCTGGCTTTACAAATTAGGGGCGAAGCAAGAACAAAAAGATGGCCAAATTCGCAGCCGAGCCAATCCCAATCCCAAACCCCAATTCCAAATCCAAACCCTTTGCGCTCTCTCTCTCTCTCTCTCTCTCTCTCTCTCTCTCTCTCTCCACTCAAGCTCGCTCAGTCCCCACCCAGATCGCTAAGCGGCTCTGCTCAAAGCCCCCTTTTACTTTTCAACTCTCTTTCTCTCGGCTTTGATCCGGCTAGGATCCATCTTGCGCCGCTCCAACCTTCTTCCCTCCATCGCTGCGCAAGTGTTTGATCAGACCCATTTTCCGGCTTCCGACGAACCCAACTCGTCAAAAGTTTCACTGAAGTTTCCGACTCCTCCAACGTGGTGGGTTCGAGTTTTTGTTCAAATTGGGAAATGGGTTTCTGTTTCTTCGGCCGTCTTTAGGAAGAACCCTTCAATGGAGTTCCGTTTTTGACAATTGGCTCCTCGTTAGAATAAGGGGCGGAAGTGTTCATGTTTCAGCTTTCAGTTCCATGTATGTCGGGGTAAGTCGTTTACTTCAGCTGCTGCTGCTGCTGAAATCTTTTGTTTTAATGTTCTTAGTTTCTGCTCTTATTTGGATTGTAGCTTGAATGCTTGTTGAGATAGAGTGATTGTTGATGGCGTTAGTATTATGTAGCTTTGTGATCAGTAAATGAGCTTGAAATCACCAACTAACCGACTGGGATTGTTTAAATTGATCATTTGTTTACTTTCTATTAGCTTTTCCAGACTTAAATCCTCTGTAAATACTTGGAGATTAGACTGAATGATGCATTATCATCAATAAAATTTCTCCAATTTTGTTTGAGCACTCTGTTTCTGAAGGGACCTTATGGTTGGGAAAAGGAATCCCATGGTTTTGAGTGATCTTGACACAGTTCAGTTTGGTGTAGAACCTTTTAGTCTCTTGCCTGAATCCTTGACTCGACGCTTGCCGTTGATGGAGGATTCAAGGGAAGAACATGAGGGGTAGTTTGGAGCAGCTTACACTAAACCAAAACAACTAAACCAAAACAATCAAGACCGTCATTACTAGCAGATATTGTCTTCTTTGAGTTTTCTCTTTCGAGCTTTTCCTCAAGGTTTTTAAAACGTGTCTGCTAGGGAGAGGTCTCCACATCCTTATGAAGAATGCTTCGTTCTCCTCCCCAACTGATATGGGATCTCACAATCCACCACTCTTTGAGGCCCAACATCCTTGTTGGCACTCGTTCCCTTCTCCAATCGATGTGGGACCTCCCCAATCCACCCCCATTCGGGGCCCAACGTCCTTGCTGGCACATCGTCTCGTGTACACCCCCTTCGAAGCTCAGCCTCCTCGCTGGAACAGCGCTCGATATCTGGCTCTGATACCATATGTAACAGCCCAAGCCCACCGCTAGCAAATATTGTCCTATTTGGGCTTTCTTGCTCAAAACAGAGCATCGATCCTCGATTTGAAGCCCGAGATTCCAAGAATTGGATAGTTCAATCAAGGAAAAAGACTACCACCCCAACAACCTGCTTTTGGCTTTCAAGAACCTGAAAGGCTTGAAGGTTTGAACCTCAACTAGCCGCAGAACGTGGAAGATCAAGAATTTTGAATGAAAATAGACCTTCCAATGTTCAATGGAAAAGCTAAGCAGAAAACAAACAGCTAGAAATACTATCAGAAAGTACATTTTGAAAGTACTAAATGTTAAAGGCTTAAAATTCCCAGCTCAAGAACTTAAATGACCATTCGACGTCCAATCGACAGGATCGAAAATGGCCTTGATGTTCGATTCTTCTTTTCTATCCTTCCCATTTCTTATTTCATTTTTGCTGTTAAACAGGGACTGTTAATGGGAAAGCAGGAAACAAATGGACTGGAATGTGAATAATGCATTCAAAAAAGGTGTTCATATACTTATGTATGATGTAATTTGCCAATGGTCTTGTTTGTGTATTGTTTCGTTGAATGTTGGCTCTGTGCAAAGTTAAGATAGTTCATTTTAATGAATGTAGCCTTTCTTTGTGTTCCTGCAACTAGATTTGGAACCCAAGTCCACGATGGATATGTCACTGATACCAAGCATTGACCCGATTGATATCGATATGGGCTCGTCTGACAAGGGGAATCCAAATCCTTCAGCAAAGCCAAGAAAAAAGACATTGACATCAGTTTATCTCAAATTTTTTGAGACTGCTGCTGATGGGAAAAGCAGAAGATGCAAGTTTTGTGGACAGAGCTACTGCATTGGAACGGCCACTGGTAATTGCAACACTATCATCTTGATTGATTATGAATCAGAATGCTTGAAAAAACATTATAATTATTCTACGTGGAGCAATCGAGCTTCTTCCATTGGCGTTGTAAATTTTTACTACAAAACATGATGCCGAGGTTCGACTTAAAAGAGTTTTGTGTTTTAGAATTTGTTTTTGTAACGGTCTAAGCTCACTGCTAGTGGATATTGTCCTCTTTGGTTTTCCCTTTCGAGCTTTCCCTCAAGGTTTTTAAAACGCGTCTGTTAAGGAGAGGTTTGCACACCCTTATAAAGGGTGTTTCATTCTCTCCCCAGCCAATGTGGGATCTCACAATCCACCTCCCTTCGGGGCCCAACGTCCTCGTTGGCACTCGTTCCCTTCTCCAATCGATGTGGGACCCCACCAAATTCACTCTCCTTCGAGGCCAGCATCCTTGGCACATCGCCTCATGTCATCTCCTTCGGGGCTCAGCCTCCTCGCTGGCACATCGCTTGGTGTTTGACTCTGATACCATTTGTAACGGCCCAAGCCCACCGCTAGCAGATATTGTCCTCTTTGGGCTTTTCCCTTTCGGGTTTCCCCTCAAAGTTATTAAAACGCGTCTGCTAGGGAGAGATTTCCACACCCTTATAAAGGGTGTTTCGTTCTCCTCCCTAATCAATGTGGGATCTCATAATCCACCCCCCTTCGGGGCCCAACGTTCTCGTTGGCACTCATTCCCTTCTCCAATCGATGTGGGACCCCCACCAAATCCACCCCCTTCAGGACCCAGCATCCTTGTTGGCGCATCGCCTGGTGTCTGGCTCTGATGCCATTTGTAACGGCCTAAGCCCACCGCTAACAGATATTGTTCTTTTGGGCTTTCCCTTTCGAGTTTCCCCTCAAGGTTTTTAAAACGCGTCTGGTAGGGAGAGGTTCCACACCCTTATAAAGGGTATGTTCTCCTCCCCAATCAACGTGGGATCTCACAGTTTTGCTCCATTATTTTAGCACCTGTTTGTCTTTTCATTTGTGATGATAAATCTTTTCATTGGAACAGGCAATTTGAGACGACACCTAAGTAATCGACATCCAGGTTACGATAAGTCGGGTGATATTATCAGTAATCCAGCACCACAGCCTATCACCATATTCAAGAAATCTCAAACTCAGTGGAAACCACAACAGATTGATTATGATCATTTGAACTGGTTGATAATTAAGTGGCATATTATCTTCTCTCCCTCCTTCAACCATGGAAGAAAAATGGTTAGCCAACTCCTATAAGTTTCTTAATCCATCTATTCAACTATGGCCGGCCGAAAAGTATAAAGCAGTTATTCGGGGAGTTTTCCGAAGCATTCAAGAAGATGTACGAGCCTCGTTGGAACATGTTTCATCAAAAATCTCGGTCACTCTTGATTTCTGGGATTCCTATGATCAAATTTCTTTTATGAGTGTTACATGTCAGTGGATTGATGAAAGCTGGTCGTTCCAGAAGGTGCTTCTCGATATCTCTCACGTACCGTATCCTCGAGGAGGTCTCGAGATCTTTCATTCTATTGTGAAAGTTCTTAAGATGTATAACATAGAAGGTAGAATCCTTTCGTGTACTCATGACAACAGCCAAGATGCCATGCATGCTTGTCATGCTTTGAAAGAGCATGTGGATGGTCAGAAAGTTGGGCGTTTCTGTTATATTCCTTGTGCTGCTCGTACTCTAAACTTGATCTTAGATGATGGATTAAGGCCTACAAAAGCAATAATTCCAAAAGTTCGGGAGTTTGTACTGGAAATGAATGCCTGCTTGGATATCTCTGAGGATTTTGTTCGATTTTCTACAGTTTATCAAGAAGGTAACTGGAAATTTCCACTTGATTGTTCTGTAAGATGGAGTGGAAATTATCAGATGCTCGATATAGTACGCAAGGTATTTTCTCTTATATCTAAAATTTTTCATACTCGTGAAATGATTTCCCACATTGGTTGGAGAGGGGAACGAAGCATTCCTTATAAAGGTGTAGAAACCTTTCCTTAACAGACGCATTGGGTTGTGGAAACCTCTCCTAGCGGTGGGCTTGGGCTGTTACAAATGGTATTAGAGCCAGCACTGGGTTGTGGCCAGAGAGGACACTAGCCCCCCAAGGGGGGGGTGGATTGTGATCTCACATCGGTTGGAGAGTGGAACGAAACATTTCTTATAAGGGTGTGGAAACCTCTTACTAGCCTAGCAAACACCCTTTAAAAACTTTGAGGGGAAACCCCAAAGGGAAAGTCCAAAGAGGACAATATTTACTAGTGGGTGGGCTTGGGCTGTTACAAAAGCCAGACACTGGGTGGCGTGCCAGCGAGGACGTTGGGCCCCCAAGGGTGATGGATTGTGAGATCCCACATCAGTTGGGAGAGGCTTGAAGCTTTCCTTATAAAGGAGTGGAAACCTCTTACTAGCATATGCTTTTTAAAAACCTTGAGGGTAAGCCCAAAAGGGAAAGTCCAAAGAGGACAATATCTGTTAGTGGTGGGCTTGGGCTATTACAAATGGTATCAGAGCCAGACACTGGGCGGCGTGCCAGTGAGGACGTTGGGCCCACAAGGGGGGATGGATTGTGAGATCCCACATTGGTTGGGAGGAGAACGAAGCATTCATTATAAAGGTGTGGAAACCTCTCCCTAGCAGACGTGTTTTAAAAACCTTGAGGGGAAAGTTGAAAGAGGACAATATATGCTAGCAGTGAGTTTGGGCTGTTACAAATGGTATCAGAGCCAGACACTAGGTAGTGTGCCAGTGAGGACCCTGGCCCCCAAGGGGAGTGGATTGTGAGATCTCACATCGGTTGGAGAGGGGAACGAAGCATTCCTTATAAGGGTGTGGAAACCTCTCCCTAGCAGACACGTTTTAAAAACCTTGAGTGGAACCCGAAAGGAAAAGCCCAAAGAGGACAATATCCGCTAGTGGTGGGCTTGGACTGTTATAACATCTAAAGACGGATACCTTGTAATCACGAACTGATATGAACGGCCTAACTATATATATCAATATTTTGTTTCTCCTAGTCATGTTTATAATGGTTGGTCAACTAAGTTTACGTGAAGTTCTAATTCATATGTAGGCAGGGAAATCCATGGCAGCTGTTATCAGGAAGTACGAGGAAACACTTAGCAGTAAAATGCTTTTAAACTCTGCCGAGAAGAACATAGTTCCTTTTACAAAACCACGAACAACATATGCACAAATAAGGTCCCAACTGTTGGGTTAGTTCTGTTCTTCATGGATCATATTTCCGAGACTATCGCCGCCTGTCGAGATTCTCGACACAACCCGGATTGGCTAAAGACTGCTGCCGAAGACATGGCCAAGAAAGCCAAGAATTATAGCCATCAAGTTTGCAACATTGCCACATACATCACCGCAATTCTCGATCCTCGAATCAAAGTCGAGTTGCTTCCAGAAAGTCTCAACTCAAGAAATCACTCGGAAGAAGCCAGATTTCATTTCATAATACACTACTAATCCTCCAACCACTTCCTATCACTGACCAGTAGCTATAGTGCTCACGAGATCAAGGACGGGGAGAGCGTCTGTTTCGCGAGGAAATCGCTAGAAAGAAGCGAAGGGTGAGCACGAGCAATGCCACGGATGAGCTAACGCAGTATTTATCAGAGCCTCCAGCTCCAATACCAACAGATGTTCTAAAATGGTGGAAGGTTAATAGCACACGCTATCCACGACTCTCTGTTATGGCTCGAGACTTCTTGACCATGCAGGCAACGTCGGTGGCTCCTGAAGATCTGTTCTGCGGAAGAGGCGACGACGTCGAAAAACAAAGATATTGTATGCCTCATGATACCACACCAGCTCTCCTTTGTATCAAATCATGGATTCAAAGTGGTTTCAAGATGAATTACAAGTCTAATGAGATTGAGTATGAGATGCTGATTGAACTAGCTGCTACATCAATTGTTGATAGCAATTCTGCTGGTTCTGACAAGAAATCAAAGTAATTGCATAGCCATGTTGGAGCGTGGAGGTTAGTTCTAACTTAGAATTAATACATCTTGTTGATGAACTTCATGTAATGCAACAGCATCTGTTTATAGCAATGCTAGCCAAGTACACACATTAGTGTCTTGTAGATCATTCATGCGCTTGTCGACGTAATTCATATTTTTCGGTGACCATTAAAGTCGTTCTTGGGAACAAAACCCGTCGATGAAAGTTCTTTTTATATGAGTTACTTAAGATCTCGAACTAATAATCATATCGATCAAAACCCTAAACTTTCACTAGTGGATCATAGTTTAAACCCTTCAATTTAAAAAGTACATTACTTTAACATATATATATGACTTTTTTAGATATGAGAATTAACATAGGCTAGAAAGAAATGCATTGTACGTACGTACCAGCCTAAGGTCGTTGTTAGCAAATATTGTCAGCTTTAGCATGTTACTTATCGTCATTAGTCTCACGGTTTTAAAACGTGTCTACTAGAGAGATGTTTCCACACCCTTATAAGGAATGCTTCGTTCCCCTCTCTAAGCGATGTGAGATCTCACAATCCACCTTTCTTCGGGGCCCGGGCCTAATGTCCTCAAGTCTACTAGGGAGTTTCCAGACCTTTATAAAGAATGCTTCCTTCTCCTCTCCAACCAACGTGGGATCTCACAATCCACCTCACTTGGAGGCTCAGCGTCCACACTAGCAAACCACCTGGTGTCTGACTCTGATACCATTTATAACAGTCCAAGCCCAACGCTAGCAAATATTGTCCGCTTTGGCCCATTATGTATTCTCATCAGCCTTATGGTTTTAGGGTTACGGTGTCGGGTTTCGGAAAAAGAAAAAAAGAAAAAGTAATATGAAAAATAATTGAGGAATGATGAAGATATAATAGATATGAAGAAAGGGACAAAATAAAGATGAAATGTCACTATAATATGAATTTGGAAGATAAGGGCATTTTTGGAAGGAAGAAAATATATAATGGTGTAACTCAAACCAAAGCCCTATATCCCATCACTCTCTAAGCTTTTAGGCCACATTTTGGTGTGGAGTGTGCCATTCACACACCCATTGGGACAAGTGGAGGCCTTTTGCTCAAATTTCACTTTCATTTTTTGGCCAATCAACACTAAATAATATCATAATTTTTCTAATTATTATTATTTTTTATTCGTATGGTCCATATTTATTATTATTATTATTATTATTATTTATTCTCGATCCATATACAAACAGACGCTACCTGTATAAATTAAAACGTCAAGGGCAAAATTGGAAGATAAAAATTTCCTCCATAATTTCATTTATGGAAGGAGATATTTAATGCGACATGCATGAGTCATGGGTTATGTGAATAAATACATTGACCCTGTGAGTAGCTAGAAGAGACGGAGTGCAGACATGTAGTGTCTCATGTCCAGGATTCAGAATCCAGATTCGACATTTGTGTAACTCAACATTCCCGTGCATCCCTACGACATTGTCAATCACCCAACATAGAATTACTTCAAGTAAAGCACTGTTAACAATGAAATGTCTACCATCTTCTACCTTGATTTGTCCTCGAACCACATCTTATTG
This sequence comes from Cucurbita pepo subsp. pepo, assembly GCF_057944985.1. NCBI lineage: Eukaryota > Viridiplantae > Streptophyta > Magnoliopsida > Cucurbitales > Cucurbitaceae > Cucurbita > Cucurbita pepo. Next base: position 15,081,404 of record NC_141808.1, on the reverse strand, counting down.
GTAGAACTGTCGCTTTGATACCATCTATAATACCCCATGTCTAGGATATAAATCAAATTCCGTTACCGGATGAGGCATGCCTCTAACCAAATAAATAACCAAATAATAATAAAAATAATAAAAAGTTTGAATAAAAGAGCTCTATCTACCTTCACCATATTTCTCTCTTAATTATTTATAAAATTCTAAAATTGTCAATTTTTTTTAATTTTTATTTTTTTTAATAGAAAAAAATACAAAAATCTTGGGGGAGCAATAATTAATTTCTTTGCATTTCTTACAAACATAGGAAATGAAATTATTATTATTATTTAATTTCAAGATAAAAAAATTTAAATAACCATAAACTAAGATTTTAATTTATATTTTAATAAATGTCAATAATTAATTAATTTTTTTTTAATTAGTTCATGAGTTTTCTTGTTAAGACAAACAAATGATATAAGCCAAAAATAAATTTGGTATAGTGTGAGAGTTTATGGTGTGAAAGAAAGAACAAGTCTCGAGATTCTTCCAACAATTTTTCATTTATATATTCGTTAAAACGTAAAAATATCCATAAATATATTCATGCTGACCGTTAATTTTATATTTTTTTAATAAATTATTCGGTTGACATTTTTTTTTTGTTGACCAATATCGATTGACTTTTTATATCGAAGTCAAATTCTTCCATATATATATATATATTTGACTAAAGAAATTTTAAAGGATAAAATTAAATAAATTTATTTGATTTTATTTTATTCAATTTTTTGGAATATTTAGTTAAAACGTATCCACAAATTTTTACAAATAATTTATTTGTGACAATTTGATCGACACATATCGATGAGGTGACACTTTGTTAAATAAAATTTGGATAAAAATGACGTTATTTAGCCATTAGTTAGACGAAGGTATGTATAAATGAATGGACGATTATAATTAAGACTAAAGTACGATACTTTAATGATTAAGGCTAACGGGTAATTTTTTGTAGTCATATGAAATGACGTGACTTGTACTCTTAGATTAAAACGCCATTTCGTGTATAGTTTGGGACCATTGACTTTATTTAAATTGACCCTTTTAATTTATGTGACCCCGAGCTTCTATTTTGTATTTAGTTATGTTTTTTATTTTGTTAAAAAAACTATAGTGAACGAGCGTATCGTATTAGAATTTTTCTATAATCTCTCGAAATTAATATTTAGGTCTGTTGTAATTACGAGATGAGAATCAAATTTTTAACCTTAAAGAAAAAGAGTATAAGTCAATTACTCAGTTAATCTCGTATATTTACCGTCCCATTTTTGGAAATGGAGTAAAAATGGAAATATATATATATAAAAAAAAGAATTAATTTTTTCGATGCTTCCTAGGTCACATCAAATGTTAAATAAAAAAATGAAATTATCTAGTAACTTGTCGTTTTAAAATTGGCTTGTTTTGTTACATTATTTTTCAATTTAAAGTATTTGTCGAAAATCCCAACAAAAACAATGCATGAAACATGACATTTGGAATATTCAACGTTTCATTTTTCTTGAAATTAAGTTGGAAAAGCTCGATCGATCGATTTAGACCGATAACTGATCAAATTTGAACCGAATATTTATCATCAAGATTCAAATATCTTAAACTCTACTTAAACCGTTTACTTGAAGATGCAAAACTGCGTAAATACATGACTTACGAGTTTTTCCTTCCTTTCGTGATTTTACGGTCACCTTTGAGCTAAGAAAACTTGCCTCGACCTTGCCGTTCGGTGCCTTAAGCACTTTGACTCGTGATTCATCTTGACCAAGGTTTAATCTTTAGTTTCGTTTCGATTCAATTTGAGCCCAAGTAATATAGAATATTGAAGTAAATGACGAAGAGAAATACATAACTTTCACGATTACAATTGATTCTGTTATGTAAATTGCTATATAATCAAACAAATAATTAGCCCAAGTAATATAGAGAAAAAAAAAAGTTTTATGAATTTCGAGACGTTTTTACTCTATTTCAATACAATTTGAACCTTCAACCTAGATAAATGGAATACATATAATGTAACTGCCAAAATCCACGACCAACAAATATTGTCTGTATCACCGTCAGCCTCACAGTTTTAAAACGAGTATACTGGAGAGAAGTTTTCACACCCCTATAAAAAAATATTTCGTTCCCCTCTCCAACCGACGTAGGATCTCAGAATTCACCTCCTCCAGGGCCAACGTTCTTGCTGACACACTACTCGATGTCTGGCTCTGATACCATTTGTAACCCCCCAAGCCGACCAGTAGCAGATATTGTCTGCTTTCAGTCTCACGGTTTTATGACGCGTCAGGTAGAGATTTTCACGCTCTTATAAAGAATATTTCGTTCCTCTCTCCAACCAGCATAGGATCTCGTATATAATTTTTCATTATGCTAGTAGGGGTGCAACAAAAAAGAATATTAGAGACTGACCATTAAACAGAAAATAGTAATTTGATGTAACTTGTTAGACACGACCTTGAAAGGTTAATAATAACCGAACCTGTAACGCAACCCGACCACACATATATTGAGAATACAAAACCAAAATAAAATAGTGTTTTTTGGTTAAAAAAAAAAAACAAAAGTGGGACCCAGAAATGGGCATAAATAATGTAGAACCTCTAAGGATGTTGTCATAGTGTGTAAAGAAGAGTAATCCTTTCACCAAAAAATTCCCAGCCATTCCCCTGTTGGTTTAGCCATGGAAGGCCCTTTGTTGCGAGAAGTGTGCGCCCTGTACGACCAAATCTCGAGCCTTGCTAGCCTCAAGCCTTCCAAAAATGTCGACACTCTCTTCACCCAACTAGTCCTCACGTGCTCCCCGCCCGCCCCTGGCCTTGATATCGCCTCTTTGCCTCAGCCACTTCAAGCCATGAGGGCTCATCTCATCCGTCTCTGCGCCACCGCTGAGGCGCTTCTTGAAGTTCATTTCTCTTCCATTTTGGCTTCCTTTGACAATCCCATTCATAACTTGTCTATCTTTCCTTATTACTCTAATTACTTGAAGCTCTCGCTTCTCGAGTTCGATATTCTTACCTCTCATTGTCGTCGGGTGCCCTCTAGCGTTGCGTTCGTTGGCTCTGGCCCCCTCCCGCTTTCCTCCATTGTCATGGCGTCCACTCATCTTAAGGGTAACTCAAACGCTAGCTGACTAGCTCGTATTACATAACAACATGAGATTATCTCACAAAATTAATCCTCGTCTTTTCGACGTGAGATTCTCAATAAGCTCCCTCGAGATGATCCCAATTTATTTTTGACCAAATACCGGATTCGGGTTCATCAGCTTAGATACCCTATTAGATTAATATCATGTTCATCTTATTAAGATCGAGAGATTTTCAATTTTCTTTTTTTTTTTTTATTTTTAAATAAGATCTTCGAGAACTTGCTGGGTTGAGGTGTGATGTGATAGATTATGGTAGATTTGTATATCTAGCTCTGATACCATGTTAAGAATAATTCATAAACTTTTTCGTCTTATATTTCTTAATAGGTACTATTTTCCACAACTTTGACATCGACCCAGCTGCAAACACCATGGCGGGGCAATTGGTTTGTTCGGACTCAGATTTATCGAAGCGGATGGTGTTTCACACGGCAGATGTAATGGAGGTGACGGAGGCGTTTGGAGAGTACGAGGTGGTGTTTTTAGCAGCATTGGTAGGGTTGGAGGAGGAAGAGAAAGGGAGGGTTTTGAGGCATTTAGGGAAGCACATGGCACCCGGAGCTTATTTGATGCTAAGGAGTGCACATGGAGCTAGAGCATTTCTCTACCCTGTTGTCGACGTTCGTGACGTCAAAGCATCTGGGTTCGAGATTTTGTCCGTATTTCACCCTACTGATGAAGTTATAAACTCCGTTGTTATTGCAAGAAAGGTGACTGATCTCGTTCCTGACAACGATAATTATAACGACAACGACATAGATGATGAAAAACGAGCTGTTTTAGTTAACACCCCGATAATATTGGCCGAGAAGTGCTCGGGGTTTAAAGACTTCGGTCCCATGATCGAGGAGCTTGCCATAGAAGAACAACTTTCTTGAAATAGTTGCATTATTGTGAAGTATGTTTGAAATTGTCTTTTAATATTCTAAATGAAAGGATTTGGTTGGGATGTGTGCAAAAATAATTTTCCAAATTGGGAAAACAAAAATAATTGAGGAATTCCAAAAGGGTAAAGAAAGAACAAAGGATTGGTCTAAGGGATATATATATATATATATATATATATATATATATATATATATATATATAAAGATGGACTTGTGTTTTGGCTTATTCTAAAACCTTATCTTCTACCATTTTTTGTTCCAAGAACTCTCGTCTTTTGTTATATGACCGAATCGATGTTTTCATCTTCGTTTCTACTCGATAATCGGAGTTCTAAAAGTTCAGAAGATAGTTTTGAGTTGTCTCAAAATTACCGTTCATAGTTCAAAAACCTAATCTATGTTTTGGTACGAGGATGTTAGGAATCACGACTCTCCACAATGGTATGATATTGTCCACTTTGAGCATATAGTATTCTTCCCTCCCCTGAGGCTTATAGAGCTCTCGAACAGCCTCCCCCTTAATCGAGGCTCGACTCCTTTCTCTAGGAGTATGCCCTAATACCGTAGGAATCACGACTCTCCACAATGATATGATATTGTCTACTTTGAGCATAAACTCTCGTGACTTTACTTTGGGCTTCCCTAAAAGACCTCATACCAATGGAGATAGTATTCCTCGCTTATAAACTCATGATCTTCCACTAAATTGGCCAACGTAGGACTCACTCCCAATAATAATACTCAATAGAGAACAGAGGAAAGAAGAGTTTTTATCGTTTTTTTTAGTCAAATGAGATTTTTGCTCAACTGTTTGATCTTCATTTCTATCGAAAATTAGGGTTTTAGAAATTTAAAAAATAGGTATGAGTTGTCTCAAAATTATGAGAACTTAATCGATGATTCTGAAAGAGGAAATAGGAAAGGAGAGTTATCTGTCTGGTTTGTTTTTTTTTTTTTTTTAAATCAAGTAAAATTTTTACTGGACGTTTTGAACTTCATTTCTGTTCGATAACTAAGGTTTAAAATTTTTAGAAAATAGGTTTAATTTGTTTCAAAATAGGTTTAATTTTGAACTTCATTTCTGTTTGATAACTTGATTGGGGATTTCGAGGTTTCAACACTTTTACAAAGAAATGCTTCGTTCTCCTCCCCAACCGAGGTGGAATCTCATAATTTACCCCATGGAGCCAAAGTCCTCGCTGACGTTACTAGCTAGCACACATCTATTAGAGAGAGGTTTCTACAACCTTATAAATAAGGTTTCATTCCTCTCTCCAATGTGGGATCTCACAGTTCTCACCCTCCTCGGGAGCCCATCATCTTCGCTGACACACCACGGTGTTTGGTCTCACGGTCATGCATGTCCAAGGCGTGTTGTCAATGGCCGCATGACAGATATCTCAGTTTTGCTTGTCCAGGACGTGTTGTCCATGGTTGCATGCTCGTTCCAAACCCCTTTTACATGCTTTTATCTTAGATAAGTCTTTATCATTTCATATTGGGTCAGTATAAGGGTGTATAACCGTTCACCAAAATCGTGCCTACACCTGCAAGGGTTAAAATGCCCCAAAATGTACTATAGGGAGATATGATTAGTTGTCAACTTCCTACCCGATAGTTATATGCAGTAAGCCGTTGTCGTTCCCTTTTTGCTTACATGCCCATATACACAATTTCCAATTTCTCAAATCTTGCTTTCAAAACTCTCTTTCGAAATCTCTCTACCCCGTTTTCTAAAACTTTCTTCTTAAACTAGAGCCAGAGACTCGAGCATACGTCGCAAGGCCGTAGCAACGCAAGAACGAATAGGCTTAACTCACTTGTTGTTGAGAAGTGAGTGTCGCAGAATCGTAAGTCCATTGCCATCAAAGTGCGATTGTGACATCTAACTCTAATACCATTAATAACAGCCTAAGCCTACCGCTAATAGATATTGTCCGTTTTAGCTCATTACATATCCCCATCAGCCTCACGGTTTTAAAACACATCCATTAGGAAAATGTTTTTACACCCTATAAGCAATGTTTCGTTCCTCTCTCCAACCAATGTACCTTGAACATGGTTACTAAATTATCTTCAGTTTCAAGTAACGAGTTTGAAACATACGTGTGCGGAAAGTCGGGTTGTTACAAACACTTTTACGTTCTAATATATTCACGTGTTTCTGTCTAAAGTCAAGAAATTCTAAGTCTACAAAACCAAAGAAAACAAAGGGGAAGAAGAGAAGATAAACTACAGAAGAAGCTAAATCAAATTATATGGCCTGATTCAATCCTTTGATGCATTCCCCGTCCCCGTCCCCGTCCCCGTCCCCGACCCCGGCCCCAGCCCCGTCCATGAGTATGAACCGCATATCTTCGGGCGGCTTCCAATGCCGCTTTCTCTGGTTTATGAACCAGTTATTGATCTGCTTTTGATCCAAACCAGTGATAACAGAGAGTTTTGATTTTTCCTCTTCCTGTCAAACCAATAAACAACAAGATTTCAAAAAAGAGAGACAAAAGTTGATCAAAATGATTGGTTTTTTTTTGTAGAGATTGAAAGATTACTGTAGGATAAGGCCATTTATAATGAGTACTCCACCACTCAAGTAGAGCCATTCTTGCATCCTTTGGCAGCTTCTCCTTCTTCCTCTTCTTCAAGAATTCCTTCTTCAAACTGCTTAGATACCCACTGTACTTCTTTAGCAGCATTTCTTTGAGGTCTTGGTTTGTTTTTCGTGTGCTGAACGGCTCGTGATTCCCTGTCGTTTCTACCTCCCCGTAGCTGCTCGGTTCTTCCTCTGGAGTCCTGGCTACTTCGTCTACAAACACATGGAACAAATGAGGGGAAGTCGACATAAATGACAGTGTGAGATCCCACATCGGTTGGGAGGAGAACGAAACATTCTTTATAAGGGTGTGGAAATCTCTCCGAGCAGATGTGTTTTAAAAACCTTGAGGGGAAGCCCAAAAGGGGAAGCCTAAAAAGGGCAATATCTGCTAGCGGTGGACTTAGGTCGTTACAGATGATATCAGAGCCAGACAGTGGGTGATGTGTTAGTGAGGAGCCCCAAAGGGGGAGCGGACACGCTAGGCCTCAAAGGGGGGTGGATTGTGAGATCCCACGTCGGTTGGGGAGGAGAACGAAATATTGTTTGTAAGGGTGTGGATACCTCTCCCTAAGAGATGTGTTTTAAAAACGTAGGGGGAAGTCCTAGAGGAGAAGCCTAAAGAGGACAATTTCTGCTAGTGGTGGGCTTGGGCCGTTACAAATGGTATAAGAGCTAGACACCGAATAATGTGCAAGCGAGGAGATTGAGCCTTGAAGGGGGTGGATTGTGAGATCCCACATCGATTGGAGAGGAGAATGAAATATTCTTTATAAGGGTGTAAAAATCTCTCCCTAGCAGAAGCGTTTTAAAAATCTTGAGAGGAAACCCGAGAGGGAAAGCCTGAAAGGACAATATCTGCTAGCGGTGGGCTTAAGCTGTTACAAATGGTATTAGAGCCAGACACCGGGCGATGTGCCAACGAGGAGGCTAAGCCCCAAAGGGGTTGGACAGTCTGGGCCCCGAAGGAGGGTGGATTGTGAGATCCCACCTCAATTCGGGAGGAGAACGAAACATTCTTTATAAGAGTGTGAAAACTCCTCCCTAGCATACTCATTTTAAAACCTGGAACGAAAAGCCCAAAGAGGACAATATCTACTAGCGGTTTTCGAGCAAGCCTAAAGAGGATAATATCTGCTAGCTGTGGGCATCGGTCATTACAGTTTATGAGTTTCCACTCTCCGTAGAATCCCCATAAACGAACAACTTTTTCATTAAAGTTCATACAAGATTCGTCATTGCGATAAGGATAAAGATCATAACCCGAACATTGTTGTTCGACAAAAGTAGCAATGTGATTTAAAGCCAAAATGGAAGAAGAACGTACCGTTGATGACGGAGCGAGATTCGGACGTTGCAGTAAAGGATCCTTTACACAGGTTGCTTAGCTCCAATTCAATGTTGGTCAAGAACATGGCTGCTTCATCAAATGGCTTGGATAGCTCATTCTTATATTGATGAAGAACCTCACAGTATGACTCCTTCACATGAATCAATTATCAGATAAAATATTAGAAAGCAAAACAAAAACAGCAGAAAACCGCCATTAGTTTTTGTCAATTAAGCTGTTCTCTATCGAGCTCACCGCTAGTAGATATTGTAAGCTTTGACTCTCGACCTCACGGTTTTAAAACGCTTCTTTTAGGGAGAGATTTTCATACCCTTATAGGAAATACTTCGTTTTCTTCTCCAACCGATGTGGGACCGATGTGGGATCTCACAATCTATCCTCTTGGGACTCAGCGAGCCCGGTGACTGACTCTGATACCATTTGTAACAGCCCAAGTTCACCGCTAGATATTATCTGCTTTGACCCTCGACCTTAAGGTTTTAAAATGTGTCTTCTAGGGAGAGGTTTCCACTCTTATAGGGAATCCTTCGTTCTCCTCTCCAACCAATGCGGGATCTCACAATCCATCTCCCTTGGAGCCTGGTGTCCTCACTAGCACACCGCTCGATGATTGGCTCTGATACAATTTGTAACAATCCAAGCCCATCGCTAGAAGAAGTTGTACACTTTTGACTCTCGGCCTCATGATTTTAAAACGCGTCTTCAAGGGAGAGGTTTCTACACCCGTATAAGGTATGCTTCGTTCTCCTCTCCAACCAATGTGGGATCTCACAATTCATCCCCTTGGGCCAGTGTCCTCACTGGCACCCCACCCACTGATTGGCTCTAACATCATTTGTAACAGTCCAAGCCCATCGCTAGTAGATATTATAAGCTTTGACCCTCAGCCTCACGGTTTTAAAACGCATCTTCTAGACTGAGGTTTCCACACCCTTATAGGAAATGTTTCGTTCCTCTCCCCAACCGATGTGGGATCTCGCAATCCATCTCCCTTGAGCCCCAGTGTCCTTGATAACACACCGCACACCACCCGGTGACTGACTCTGATACCATTTGTAACAGCCCAAACCCACCGCTAGCAGATACTATCCACTATGACCCTCGGCCTCACAATTTTAAAACATGTCTTCTAGGGAGAGGTTTCCACACCCTTACAGGGAATGCTTCGTTTTCCTCTCCAACCAACGAATGGTCAACGTCACCACACACGTAGTTCACCCATCAATAAATAGAGCATTTTCATTCTACAAATCATCTCGAGGCTCGGGATCAAAACGGAATAACCCAAGTTTAGAGACTAAAACAATACGTAAGTTTCACAACTTGGAGATCTAAACTATAAATCATTAAGATTTCCTTGTCAAGAATGATTGAAAAAACAACAAGAAATTGAAGAACAAAGTACCATAAAGTTGTCTAGTTGAGGATCAGCTCCCAACTCAATACAAGATCTAGAAGGATGATTTTCACGGCCAATTTCTTCAAGAAGAGAAGCCACTTGTGGTGGAGCTCCAACCTAGTTCATTTCAAGCACAAAACACTACAAAATTCAAACACAAGACAACCTCAAAAACTGCTAAAAACATCCAAAAACACCTCAAACAAGAAGATTTACAAACTTTTTGGCATTCAATGTAAGCAGAAACCAATTTGGGGTAAAGGGGATGGTTGATAATCTGAGTCTTAATCATGTCAGACATGTTCAAGCCAGTGGTGGGCTCTGCTTCAAGGTGCAGCAGTTCATCATCCACCATTAGAGCTTCATGAATATCACCACAGCTGGTGCTAGCAATGGCTTCACCTCCAAGAACACCATTAGAATATGAGGCCATGACAGGGTTGTTAAGCCTGTAAAACTCATCCATTTCTTCAAATTTCTTCAAACTCCAAAGCTTGGAAGATTGAATTTTCTCTGTCTTAAACTTAAAATCCCTAGAGAGAGAGTGAGGAAAGTTTGGGTTATAAAAAGAAAAAGAAAAAAGATACTGATGTAATAATGATGATACTAAGAAAAAAACATGTTATGAGGCCAGCTAAATTCAAGGGGGGATTCCATTTCTGTCATCATATACTCATTCTAAACTAAAGTGAGTGCATCAAGGCCTCTTTCCATCTAAAAATTAACAAACCCTTTTTGCTCGTTTGGGAAAATTTTCGAGAACAACATTTAAGAACGATGAACATCTCGTAGAATAAGATATCATCTAATAACAGGTCAAATGTTTATCGAAAGATAGTTTTAGACCCTTGTTTAGCCGGTTGAACTCACTTTGTATATAAAAATTTAACGAACCCTTTTACTCATTTGGGAAAGTTTTCGATATTTCTTTCTTCGTTGTTTCTCGTAAGAACAACGTTCAAGAATAAGAGATTATATCATCTCATGACGAGTCAAATGTTCATCAAAAGTAGCACGTAAAAGATAGTGTTAGACCTTTGTTTGGCCGGTTAAACTAGGTGTAGAAATAAAAACAAACCCTTTTGCTCATCGTAAGAAAAACGTTCAAGAACGATGAACAATCCATAGAAAAAGATATTATATCATCTAATGACAAGCAGGCAATGCATTAAAAGATAGTTTTAGATCTTCGTTTGGTCTCTCAAACTCACTTTATATATAAAAACTCAACGAACCCTTTTAGAACGATGAACAATCTATAGAATAAGATATTATATCATCTAATAACAGATCAAATGTTCATCGAAACAATCACGAAACAGAGAAAAAAAACATGTTTTAGACCATTGTTTGGCCTAAAAACTTGCTCAAAAACACAAGTTTCTACAAGATTTTTCAAACATATTGAAAGATATAAGAAAAAAAGAGTAAAGAAATGAGAAAGTTTTTGAGAAATGTGGATGAAAGAACAGGTGATAGAAGGATTTGACAAGGCTAAGCTCTAGCCTGTATTTGTAGAGGTTCTATAGCTCTGTCTCTCCAAGTTTGAAGTGACATTCCTCCAGCTTTCATGATCTGATTGGCTAACTCACTGCTACTATCAACTCCATCTTTAATTTACTGTTCATTTCTCTTTCTTTTTCAATTGTTTTTTGTTTTTCCTTTCCATAAACAACAACAAGAAGGGTTTCCACTCATGGAAAAAAAGAAGACACAAAGATGCTTTGTTTTTGTGTTCACAGCTAGCTGAGCTGAGCTGAGCTGCTGCTGCTGTTGTTTGCTGTTTTGTCTGTCGGTTTCTTGGTTTGGCAGATCCATGAGATAACAACAAATTGCATATTCAATCAAGAACTCTTTTGCTATGTGATAATGAAGCTAAATTTCTTGTAAGTTTGTACTCATTGCATGAAAATGGGATCTTTAGAACAAATAATTTGCTCATATGCACCCAAAACAATTGGCATCTTGAAAGAAGAAGCGAATTATAGTTTTTAATCGATTAGAGTTGGAAAAGATAACGTAATGATCACGAATGATGACTTAGGCTGAAAGCGAACTGTGAGATCTCACATCGGTTGGGGAGGAGAACGAAGTATTCTTTATAAGAGTGTTGAAATCTCTCCCTAGTAAACGCGTTTTAAAAATTTTGAGGGTAAAATCAAATAACATAATATCTGCTAGCGGTTGACTTGAGTTGTTATACGAACAATATCGTTATTATAGTATCGTGAATCTCAACCGTTGTGGATTGGCTTGATCAATCAGTGTCGTGAGTATAGTAAAAGGTTATTACTATAGCTCGAGCACTCGTGGATATCCATCCATGATGATCAATAAGTGTTGTGAGTTGAGTAAAAGGTTCGAGTTTCCTTGATACCCAAATGATGAGGTATCAGGTAGGTTGTCTTGTGCACATAAGCTAGCTCGAAAACTCATGATGCACACTCTTTCATATGAAATATTCGTTTTCATTCGAGCTTCTATCTTAACTTAGAGAAATCAAAAGAGACGCTTGACCCAGATGGCTCGAGACGTCGAGTGAAGTCTCGATCATCTCCAAAAGCAGAGCAGTTAAGTTCGAGTCTCCCGAGGCAAATCTTGGATCTGCTGTTGTTTGTGTTTGCTAAATAAGAAATGAGTCAAAAGTTAGAGATGATTGCTACTTTTTTAGGAGAAAAAGCTTTCATTATCCCAAATTAATTTACTCCAAAATCATACTGTTGAAGATTCCAATCAGGTGCTAATTTATTTTGGTTGTCTGCTAGCTGCCACTAAAGTATCAGTTGGATCTTTGAAGATTACTTGAACATTTAGAGAAAGATTTGTAGTTTATAAGTCAAAAGAGTTCTTCATTCGTAAACGAATGTTTTATCACTAATAATTATATCGATTAAAACCCTGAATTTTTATAGTTTTGAGATCATGTATTATTCGCTTTCGCCCGTTACGTATTGTTGTCAACATCACGATTTTAAAACGGGAGTGCTTCGTTCCACTCTCTAATTGATGTGTGATCTCACAATCCATCCTTCTTAGGGGTGCAACGTCCTTACTAGCACATTGATCGGTGTCTGGATCTATACTATTTGTAACAGCACAAGCCCACTGCTAGTAGATATTGTCTGGTTTGTCCTAAAGAGGACAATACATGCTAACGATGGGCTTGTGCTGTTACAAATGGTATTAGAGCCAGATACGGAGTGGTGTGCTAGTGAGGATGTTGGGCCCTGAAGGGGGGGAGGGAATGGACATTGGACGGTGTGTCAGTGAAGACATTGGGCCTTGAAGGGGGTGGATTGTGGGGATCCCACATTGATTAAAGAGGGAAATGAAACGTTTCTTATAAGGTATAGAAACCTCTTCCTAGTAGACACGTTTTAATATCTTGAAGCTGACGTCGATACGTAACGGGCCGAAGCAGACAATATGTGCTAGCTGTGGGCTTGGACTGTTACAAATGATATTAGAGCTATATACCGGGTGGCATGCCAACGAGAACGTTGGACCCCAAGGGAGATGGATTGTGAGATTCCACATTGGTTGGAGAGGGAAACGAACAGACCAAATTTGATATGAAAGGGAGAGAATTAACACTTGAACTCTCGATGAAGTATAATATTATCAGACAAAACCATCAAAGTTAGGTCAATTGCCGTATTTGGCCGAATCAACCATTTTCACACCAAAAAAATCTTAGTGTTTAATAAACTAATTTTGGAACTAACGTAGGTCATTCTACAACCGAATTATGTTCGAATAAATTTGTACCTTAAGTCGATATACCAGTTACCTTATTCTTCTCGTCAGAAATGCTTTTAAGTTCACCAAATTAGGTGACATTTTAGAAAATTTGAGCTGAGATTCCTACATAGCAATATCGATAACCTTTTAATATGTTCGAGAGTTATAGAAGCGAGACACTTCACAAAACAATTAATTATGACCCGAAAAAATAATTGGATACTTTACACTGAAGATAGTATACCTTTTAAGATGAGCCTACACTGACAACTTCTCATACGGTACGTTTAACTCATGATTTGAAAACCCTGATCAATCTTAGGGTTAATTCATACTTATTTGAATTCTCTTCCGTTCAAATAAATGATAACTTTAGGTTCCCCTAAAGCTATATCGGATTGAACCAAACCAACTTGATCCGACCCGATCCAATCTAATCCAACCCAACTCAACCCTATCTAAACAATTGAGTTAGGTCTATCGGGTTCGATCCAACCTAACCTGATCCGACCCAACCCAATCTAATCGAAAACAATCCAACCCAACTCGATCCAATCTACAAACACCCTAGGGTTAGTCGATCCAAATTCCTTCTAAACTCAACTTAAAGAAAATGGTCCTAAAGGAATGAGGCCCATTAAGTGTGGGAGCCCAAAATAAAAAGGCCCATTAAGGAACAAGCAGACTCAAACAGAATAAATAAATAAATAAAAAAAGACACCTGGCGAGAGGAGAAGAGTTGGGGGCAGTGAGGTAAAGAAGGCGGAAGCGTACGAATAAAGTCAGAGAGGATACGTGGATGACGTAGCGAGATGGGAAGGTCAGCTGTCACATCAACAAACTCGACACGACCGGTGACATTAGAAAGCCCCATCAATTCACACCACTATCTCTCTCTCTCTCTCTCACTCTCTCTCTTTCTCTCTAAATCTCTTTCATTTATTTCTACCATAAATCAATCACTTGCTGACGTGGCAGACAGATCAGACAGCTGCTGACACAGACCACCCCATTTCCTTCTCTCTTATTTTAATATTATTTTCACAAAAAAAGAAGCTTTTTGACACCTCGACAGTATCGCGCGCGATGCGCGGGAGGCCTAGTGGGCCCCACGTCCTTTCTTTTTTCTTTTTCAGGAAATCTTATTTTAATTTTAATTTTAATTTTATTTAATTTGGTCCTTGTGTGGGACCCATAACTAACAGTGAACTAACGTCCTACTCCCTACACATCACATTTTCTTGTCTCTTTCTTTTTGTTTTGTTTTTTTTTTTTTTTTTTTAATTCCAAAATATATTAAATATATATTTGATTTAAATTGACTGAGAGATCGGTCGAGTTGTTGTCAACTTAAGTATAGCACAATTAATTTAAGTATATATTATCGACTAAGAGATCAAAAGTTCAAATGTTCTAAATTCGAAACTGTGTAAGGATCTAAATTTTCATTCTTAAGGATGACCTAGACGATGAAGAGAAACAAAGGATTCAAATTTTACAATCGAAATATGGAAAACCGAACGGATCCCTTTTGTAAATGTGGTAATTCCTACAATTCAAGATACAAAACTGTGTTTACAAACATTTTCTGTTCTTCCAACATGTTTTTACATTTTTTTTTTTTTTGGTCTCATTCTCACACAGATCCATTTCCAGGTCCTCCTAATGTTAAAAACACACCCTGAAGATCATCTCTAAGCTTGACAGGCAATGAAGATGGACTTGGTTTTATGATTGGAACTGGAGGTGGACCTGGTTGAGGTTGCCTCAAGCTCTGAGCTGACTCGGACATCAGAACCATCGGTCGTTGCTGCGAGTTTTTCGACGGTTCTATGTGATTCGAGTACAAAACTGTGTTTGTAGGAAGAGGGGGACTTTCTGTTACAATGCTGGCTGCTCTTGAGAAGACCCCAGGTCCCTGATTCAACACAAGACTTTTCAATATCTTGGAAAAGTTTTCATTTGTTTATCTACTTGAAAGGAGAGGAAGAAAGTTTGAGTTATTGGCAACGCTTACGGGTGCGAACAGGACACCTCTGTATACTTTCCCATTGACAGTAGCAGTCATCAGGAAGCCAGAGTCGAACGCCCCGTCAACTCTTCCACGCACCTCCGATCCAATCTGAAACAAACACGACGTTGAAGTATTAAAAAGTGATAAAGATGTACATGTCAGGAATGTTGCTCTTGATGATATGTTATGGTGTATTATTGAGATAAGCTACCGGGTTTTGAATGAGACCAGTCTCCAAGGACTTGTGTCGTTCGCCCACGACATGGAGAAGCTGCTGCTGTTCGGTCTTTAGTTGATGCTGGTGTCCGAAATATGAAAGCTCTTGCTGTGGAGTGCTTTGGACAACATTTTGGAACTCGGGTTGAGTCCTAGAAATGCTGTACGGTTCGCTAGTTGAGCTATGATTCACACGCTTAAGAAGTCGTAATCCTCCTCCTTGGGAGCTTGTTACTGAATCAGAGACTTTTCGAGCTGGGGTTTGTTCTTGATCGGATTGTGATGGCGATGAATGCTGGGACAGCGACAAAGAATGTTCCTCTTGCTCAGATTCAACCTCCCACACTTTCGGATTCATGGTTCTCCTCCGTTTTGGATGCAACGTCTCTGGAAACGTAATGAAAGCTAGATCGTTCAAGCACATCGAACACGTTTTGTAATCGAGAGTCGACTCGAGAAACTAACACTGAAACTGACCTGACATGAACTGAGCAGCGTGTTTTGTCTCCGATTTCGGTTCATGATCTCCCTTCCTAATCAGGTTTATGTTGTTCCCCATAAGCTTCGTTTTCTGATTCAATGAAAACACCAAATGATATAACAACAACAACTTCACGACAATGCAATAAAAACTTATGTACTTGAGTTGTGTGTTTTCGTACCATGCCGCTCTGATCTTCTCTGAAAGAATTCTTACTCTGATTATTCCAGTGGTTTCCAAAAATTTTGCACATCGAAACATTGTAACGACCATTTGGATGCGCTGCTCCGAGTTGCAAGACCAACAGATCATTGAGAGGTCGTTCATCCTCCCCACACCTACGAATTCCACAAAATAACACAGAAAACAAATGAATCGAGGAACCCGAATCAGGAATGTCGCTCAATGTCTATAAAGTTTAGCGCTAAACTACCCTCCATATATGACGATGTCCGAGTCTGCAACCACAGCTGTGTGAGAAAATCTTCCTTGAGGTTGTTGACCGCACGTTTCGAGCTGAGTCCACGAGCACGTACATAAATCAAGCACCCATGCATCGTTGTAGTATTGTCTATCTCCAACCCCACCTAGGATGTATACCTGCATATAGGAAAGATCAGTCGTGGCCTAAAGCAGCAGATGACACGATCATGAGGTTCTGAATGTTTGTGTTTTCGATTATACAATAATATCAACCGCAGCATAACGACTTGCCTTCGTTGCAATATTAACCGCAGCATGACCTGCCCGAACACCAGGTGAAGATCCTTGAACACACAACTATTGACAAAAAAGATGAAACAGCCATTGAGACAAAGATCATTGCCAATTTCCAAAGCAAAATAGTTGAAAGAAAGATCAATACTCTAGACCAAGTCAGCGAGCGCATGTCGAGCATATCGACGCCCCCTTGATATCTATCTCCACAGTCCCCGCCATAAACTAACAGCTTGTGACCAACTGCTGTAGCAGAATGACTATCCCTAGGAATTGGAACATCACCCCTCACCTCTGTATTCATCCACACCATAGTCTTGAGGTTCAAAATGTGCAGATCATTCAAGTAATTCGATTCGCCCTCTCCACTTCCCCCGAAAATAACCAGTTTGTCATCTCCAATGAGTGTAGCCGTGTGACTTTCTCGTGGTGCTGGTGGATTCCCTTTACATTCAGGTTGTGTCCATTCCTTGGTTCCAAGGTCCAAAATGTGAAGATCATTTACCTTCTTAGAGCCATTTGTACCACCAAAAACTATCATTTGGTTTCCAACAATTACAGCGCCGTGGCTGTCTCTCGGTCCCGGACTGTGTCCCGTCGTTACCATGTTGGTCCAGAGCATGGTATCAAGATTAAGTACAAGAACATCACTGAAATGCAATCCCCCACAGCATCCCTAGATTGGAGTATTGGAAGAACAAATCACAAAAACAGCATAGAAACACATAAAGAAAGCATAAAACATTCACAGGAACATAACTCAAAAGGATTTCCCTCATACACAACATCAGATTTTCTTTTTCTTATATGAATCTTTTTCTTACACATGAGTCTAGACCCAATAATTAATGTAAACAGTGCCAAGCTTAGAGTGTGTGCAAGATGAGAAAATCAAGAGGGTTAGAGGAGAATTTCCCAGCCAGCAGTTTAACTGTGTGTACAAATTTGAGTAACTAAAAACTAAAACCAGAGAAAGATAAGCCTGTTTTTAGTCAAAGATAGCTATTCAGATGAACAGAGAAATAACAGGAACAAAAAAGGGAGAGAGAAAAGAGCAGAGTATCCATTTCCTAGTAGAATTGATGAAGACATACAGCTTAAACAGCTCAGTTGCAGAGTTTCAGACAATCTCAAAGGAAATCAAACGAAGAAAAAAGAACATACCCCAAAAACATAGACATTTCCTTGGTAATAACAAGCAGAATGCCCCCATCGCTCAGAAGGGATAAAGCCCATGACCTTAGGATACAGCCACATTGCTTTCTTCTTAGAAGTTTCTCCTCCTCCTCCTCCCACAGAAGACCTCATTTGGGTTCTCTCTCTAATTCCCTCTCTTTCAGAAGTAAAGCTATTTGGGTATTTTTACTTCAACACAGTGCTTGACATGAAGTAGAAGGCAGAGAGAGGAGAAATAGGGAGTCAAAAGACGACATGAACAAGCCAAGTGATGTATCAACTATCAGAGTCGATAGACATGAAAAGATGGGAGCTTTCAAGTTCAAATCACTGTGGCACCCAACAACAACAACAGAACCTTGTGATGAGAATAACATAAGAAAAGCAAAAAAAAAAGAAAAAAAAAAGAAAAAAGAAACGAAAATGAGACACTTTTTTTTCACTTAGGCATTTTATCAAACACCTAATAGGCACATGAGTCGGGGAGCTGAGTAGACATATATATACACAATAGAATTCAAACACAAGGTGTTAATAACAAGTTAGTGATGTAATGTCATTGAGAAAGTACCTGTAGATAGAGAAAGAGACAGATTTCCATAAAAAAAAAAAAAAAATCATTTTCTTTCAAAAATTGTCTATCTAAAAATGATGAACAAAGTGGAGGGGGAGCATTGGATTATGGGAAATGATGAAGAGGGTGTTTTGGGTTTCGGGGTTCCTTTTTTTTCTCTTCTTTTGTTGAAGAAGAGAGATTAAAAAATGGTCACATGATATGGGGATTGATGGAAATGGGAAAGAAAGCTCTCTCTCTCTCTCTCTAGAAATGAAGAACAGAGATGGGAGAGAGAGAGAAACAAAGAAAGAAACAGAGACAGCATAACCAAAAACTCAATTTTCAA
The DNA here is from genome assembly GCF_057944985.1 of Cucurbita pepo subsp. pepo. NCBI lineage: Eukaryota > Viridiplantae > Streptophyta > Magnoliopsida > Cucurbitales > Cucurbitaceae > Cucurbita > Cucurbita pepo. The sequence continues at coordinate 15,062,752 of NC_141808.1, read as the reverse complement.
GGCAGCCATTGATGTCGATCTAGAAATGTGTTTTCTCGAGGGTGTTTTTTGGGGGTAAACATGGGGCGTTGGCCTTTGTAACAGAGTAGCCAAGAAATTCTTTTATCTTTCTAGTTTTGGGGAGAGGGATGCTGTTTTGATTGCCTCAAACTCCCACAAGACCCAAACCTCATCGACAATATTTGCTAGTGATGAGCTTAGATTGTTACTGAACTGTGTGCTAGCGAGGACGTTAGGCTCTCAAGGGAGTGGATTGCCAATTATTCTTTACCAGGGGGTGAAAATCTCTCCCTTTCAGATGCGTTTTAAAATTGTGAGGCTGACGGCGATACATAATGGACAAAACGGACAATATTCCTTCCTTTTATACTGAAGGTCAGTTCAGTAGGAGTGAAAATTCTTCTTAACTATCCCGTGTATTAAGATGACACGTCTTACTAGAGACCTTAGAATGTAAGATTCAATTTAAAAGTATTATGAGTTTCTTGACCCCGAAGAACATGGCTCCAAAGACCTAACGTAGACCGATAAAACAACTCAATTTAAAAATGTTATTTTAAGGCATAATTAAAAAAAAAAAAAAAAGGGTTTAATCAAATTTTTAGACTAAAATAATATTAATTCCAAACTTTTAGAAAGAAAGAATCAACTTTTTCACTCATAAAATATTAAAGGAACTCTAAAGCAACTCCTTTTTTATTTTATTTTTTTTATTTTTATAATTAAAAAATATTAAAATTAATCGACAAGGCAATTACGTAATTTGACTTTTTAGGAATCGTCCACGTGTATTTTGTTTTAACTATAATAACGTTAAATCAATAAAGGAAAATTTATTTATTCAATTTCTGTATTTTTATTGCATATTTTATTTTAATTTTTCGATTATTCAGTCCAATAAAATTTAAATTTAAAGATATATATAAATTAATTAAAGAGACGATAAAAAAATTTAAAATAGGAAAATTTTGAAAATAAATAAATAATTCGGAAAAGTTAGGAAAAAGGTGCACGTGCGTACATGGCTGCGGCTATGGTGAGCCTTTGTAGGCTTACGAGGCCAAGTGCTGCGTGACCTCTACGAGCCGCTGCCGCTGCCCAACGGCCAATGCACGCACTTGGGTTCGCAAAGATTTCTACTTCTTGGCTTTTGTGCTTGGGACTTCGAAACTAAAAAGGCATTGTAGTTCCTGCAAGGTTTGATATATCTGGTCTACTTTGACCAATTCAGTTAACTTAGGTTCAAGTCGAGTTTATCGTGTTCACGATTCTAGGCTCTTTTTTGGGATTAAGATTGTTTGTTTGTATGTGATGAATCAATTCGTGAACCGATTGTTTTCCCAAAAATCGATTATGTAATAGTTCAAACTCTGTTTTTTTTAGGTTTTCCCTTCTGGGCTTCCCCTCGACGTCTATTAGGGAGAAGTTTTTACACCGTTATAAGAAATATTTTGTTTTCCTCTCCAACCGACGTGGGATCTCACAATCCACCCCCTTGGGAGCCAGCGTCGTCGTTGGCACACTATCCAGTGTCTAGCCTTGATACCATTTGGTGTGCTAGTGAGGATGTAGGTCCCCTAAGGAGGATGGATTGTGAGACCCCACTTCGGTTGGAGAGAGAGTAAAACATTCAAGGGTGTGAAAACTTCTCTCTAGTAAACATATTTTCTCGGAAGAAAATCCCAAAGAGGACAATATCTACTCGTGGTGAGCTTAATCTATTATAGATTTGATTTTCGTCATAATTTATTCATGAATAAGGTATTCTTTTGATGACAAGAAAATATTTAGGATTAAACACTGAAAGTAAAAGTACCCACATTATTTGCGACTCCCATAAGAAAATAAGGTCTTCCTTCTAACACGTCAATGCATATTCGACATCAATGGTCATTTTCCATCTACTAAATTTGAGAGATGATGTGACGTCGATATAGATTCGACAAGAAGATTGATGTTTTTCTATTTCATTGAACGGTATTTGGTGGTTCAGTGAATGGTTACATCTATCTTGTCTACTTCAATCAATTTAGTTTCAGATCAAAGAAGACCGAGTAGAACTAACGTGTTTGGACTCTACACTCGAATTGGGGTCGAGATAGTGGTTCAGTTTGGAAAAGTTGAATGCATGAGTTTCAAAGAATATAGCAAAAAAAGAAGATTCCATTGCACAAAGGAGAATAGACTGACCCTTCCTTTTTCTATCACTAGAAGTGTCATCTGAGCCTCTTTAACCTGGCTGGCTGGTGAAAGGAAACTGAGTGGAAAAAAGAAAAAGCTAACCCATAAGGTAAATGGCTTTGAATGAGGCAGCCCCCCCACCAATAAATGCCACAATGAGGCAAGGACAAGCAGGGCAAGAATGAAATGAAGAACATCGAAGAGTCAAGTTCAAGCCTACCACTAGTAGATATTGTCTGTTTTGACTCGTTACGTATTTTAAAACGCGTCTACTAGGGAGAGGTTTCCACACCCTTATAAGGAATGCTTCGTTCTCCTCTCCAACCGATGTGAGATCTCACAATCCAATTTATAACAGCCCAAGCCTATTGCTAGTAAATATTATCCGTTTTGGCCCGTTGGAATTTTTAAGCACGTTTGGCCGACGGCGATACGTAACAGGTCAAAGCAAACAATATTTACTGGCGGTGGGCTTAAGCTATTACATTTTACAGAGCTGGACACTAAATGGTGTACCAGCGAGGACGCTGGCCTCCAAGGGAATGGATTGTGAGATTCCACATCGGTTGGAATGGAAACCTCTCCCTAGCAGACACATTTTAAAATCGTGAGGCCGATGGTGATATGTATCGGGCCAAAGCAGATAATATCAACTAGCGGTGAGCGCTTCACTAAAAGATTCTCAGATTCTCAACAGTAATGAAGCTAAATGGAGTGATTGCTTTACAAGATGAACAGGAAATGTATGTACAATGTCAGAATATATGTTGAATCTAGTGTCTAGCATTTGAAATATGTGGTGGCTGGTTAATTTCATTTCATTGTGTATTCATTTACCCACAAAATAAATATGAGCACATGAAAGAGAGGATAGTATGAACTTGACCCTCCACAACTTACATATTAATTTGTGTCCTATGTATCAAGAATCCAACAGCTCCAGCTTATGTCAAGCATAGCTTTAGCATCAGGGCATCTGCCAACATTGAATGAATTGAATGAATTGTCAGGCAACATTAAACAATAATCCTCATCCTCCAAGTTACTTGCAAATGATAAAAAATGATTTTGGAAGTTTATGGTACCAAATGCATATCCAGCATTCTTTAGAAGAGTGTGGAAACATCTCCCTAACAGACGCGTTTTAAAAACGTTGGAGGAATCTCAAAAGGGAAAGCCCAAAGAGAACAGTATCTACTAGTGGTGGGCTTGGGCCGCTACAAATGGTATCAGAGCCAGACATTGGACTATGTGCCAGCGAGGAGGCTGAGCCTCGAATGGGGTGGACATGAGACAATATGCTAGCAAGGATGTTGGGCCCAGAAGCAGGGTGGACTGGAGGATCCCACATCGGTTGGGAGAAGATCGAAATTTTTTTTATAAGGGTGTGGAAACCTCTCTCTAGTAGACGCATTTTAAAAAACTTGAGGTGAAGCTTGAAAGGGAAAGCCCAAAGAGGACAATATTTGCTAGTAGTGGGCCCGGGCTTGGGCCGTTACAAATGGTTTCAGAGTTAAGACACTGGGCGATGTGCCAACGAGAAGGCTGAACTCCGAAGGGGGGTGGACATGAGGCAGTGTGCCAGCAAGGGCGTGGGCCCTGAAAGAGGGTAGATTGGGGGTCCCATATCGATTAGAGAAAGGAACAAGTACCAGCGAGAATGCTGGGCCCCTAAGGGGGTGGATTGTGAGATCCCACGTCGGTTGGGGAGGAGAACAAAACATTCTTTATAAGAGTGGAAACCTCTCTCTAACAAACGCATTTTAAAAACTTTGAGGGAAAGCCCGAAAGGGAAAGCCCAAAGAAGACAATATGTACTAACAGTAGACTTGTAGACTTGAGCTGTTACAACCATTATCTGACCTTACTACATTTAGTTGGCCAGAGACCCTTATGACCTGTCTGCGCTTAGATCCACCTACATTTTCCCTAACCCGTTCGTTAAGAGTTAAAAGACAAGAATCTCAAGTCTCTGGTTGACAACTGAAGACCTACTTATATACCCAATATCGAAGATCCCGTATCTATAGTGGCACGACATTTCGTCGATCCTTCTAGATTGAAAAGGGCATCTTGTTTTAGCTGAGCATATTTTTCATAATGAGTTCTAGATTGGAACCACAACGTGCACCTTGTTTACATAACGAGTTTTAGCGTACGTACCTCAAAGGGAGAGCTGAAAGAGAAAAGTTTTCTTTGTTCATCAGTTGGATTCAACAACCAGTGGCAGAACATCACTGCAGCTCCAACAACAGCCAAAAGTGATAGCATCGCTAGAAATCCAAAATGCGAAGTATCGTTTGCAATTATTGCAACTCCCAACATTATAGACTCTGCTAAACTAGCAACTGAGACCTCAGTTGATGCAATGAGGTTCGTTTTCGATGATGGTATCCCGGTTTGAAGAATCTGTTGCCCCACGACATCATACGACATGTGTCCCAGCCTCGATAATACCTGCATATAGGACAATTAGAACGTTAAGGGTTCAGTAACGTCCGATACACAAGATGAATCAGGTCGTTAGATCCTTACGATCATAGATAAGAAGAAAAGAAGAGCGCTCTGCCGGGAAAGAGGCCCGCTCCAGTACACAGCAACAGCAACTGTTAGAAGTGCAGCTTGAAATATTAATCCAACTGCTCCAGCCTGAAAAATGGAACTAGGAAGTGCATGAGACTACAATCAAAATATAGAACAGCATGGAATTACAAGAACAAACATAGAAGAAAATATAACCTTCAAAATTCCGAATTGTCTGACCAAATTTGCGGATACAAAGGTTGCAGTAACACCCATGAAAGCACATAATCCACTAAAACCACCAATTATTGATGGACTAAGACCTGTAAGTTAATACCAACCAGAAGTAAAAAAGTTTACTCATTCGAAGCCAAAGAGTAAAGTCTAAGAAAGCAAGTCAAGGAATAAACATAATTTAGCACGAGTTATAAATAAAGGAGTATTGGTGTACGTTTTAGTTTTAGTTTTTTTTTTCTCTCTTTCTTGGGGTAGGGGCTTTTAGTAGCGTTGTTGTGAGATCTCACATTGATTGGGGAGGAGAACGATGCATTCTTCATAAGGGTGTGGAAACCTTTCCCTAGCAAACACGTTTTAAAAACCTTGAGGGGAATCTCGAAAGGGAAAGCCAAAAGAGAACAATATCTGATAGCGGTGGGCTTGGGCTGTTACAAATGGTATCAGAGCCAAACACCAGACGATGTGCCAGCGAGGAGGTTGAGCCATAAAGGGGGGTGGACACGAGGTGATGTGCCAACAAGGATGTTGGGGCCCCAAAGGGGGGTGGATTGGGGGTTCCCACATCCATTAAAGAAGAGAACGAGCAACAACGAAGACGCTGGGCCTCGAAGGGGGTGGATTGTGAGATCCCCACATCGGTTGGGGAGGAGTACGAAGTATTCTTTATAAGGATGTGGAAACCTCTCCCTATCAGACGCGGTTTAAAAACATTGAGGGGAAGCCCGAAAGGGAAAGCTCAAAGAGGACAATATCGGTTAGCAGTAGACGTGGGCTGTGCAGTTAGAATCCAATAACTTTCTAAGGACTATGGGATTAAATTATTTGATGTAATCCAATTTTTCAATGTGATCTAGCTAATGTTTTAGACGAATAACAGAGCTAATGGTTCTATACGAGGTGGGTGCACGTTAAAGCTACATTTTCTTCGAACGACAAATTTTGAAATATTATAATCATATCAAGTAAGTCGTAAACATACCTTGTTGAGTTAAGAATGCTGTCATCAAACTGCCTGGAGCAAGAACAGCATTGAAGTAGAGAAGCACATAGGCAAGGCTGGCAGGAAGAACTGGTTGCTGTAAATACTCCATCCATCCATTTTTAATAACTTCTACACCCACATCCACTGAAAGCACAATAAATGATATCATTAGAAAAACTATCAGAACGACCCTTGATTAAATTACATAAAAGTTTGTGAAGGTTTACTTATACTATCAGCTCTAGGTGAAGTTACTTCAGTGGGATTGCCACAAGAAGTTTGCGAACATTTTGCTCGATCAAGAACACCGGTGGAGAGTTGGTTCGTTAGCCAGGTAAGTAGTACCTGATAAAACACGTGTAACGATTAACAAACTCATTTCTCAAGAAGTATCTGTTGAGGATTGTCGGGAGGGAGTCCGACATTGACTAATTTAGGAAATGATCATGGGTTTATAAGGAATACATATCTATTGGTATGAGGCCTTTTGGGGAAGCCCAAAGCAAAACCTCGAGCTTATGCTCAAAGTGGACAATATCATACCATTGTGGAGGTCCGTGATTCCTATATGGTATCAGAGTCATGCCCTTAACTTAGCCATGTCAATAGAATCTTCAAATGTTGAACAAAGAAGTTGTGAGCCTCAAAGGTTGAGTCAAAAGTGACTCAAGTGTTGAACAAAGGGTGTACTTTGTTCGAGTTCTAGAGAAGAAGTCGAGCCTCGATTAATAGAGGCTATTCGAGGGCTCCATAGGCCTCAAGGGAGGCTCTATAGTGTATTTTGTTCGAGGGGAGGACTGTTGAGAATTGTTGGGAGCGAGTCCACATCGGCTAATTTAGGACTAAATGATCATGAGTTTATAAGTAAGGAATACATCTCCATTGGTATGAGGCATTTTGGGGAAGCCTAAAGCAAAATCACGAATATGCTCAAAGTGGACAATATCATACCATTGTAGAGGTCTATGATTCCTAATCGTATTTAGTTAGCACGGGAACGAGTAATTACCACGACTGGCAAGGACCATAACATTAAACCCGCAGCGAACTTCAAGCAAGTTACTGGATCATACTTGGAAAGGATAATGCCAAATAAAGATGCTCCAACTATCTGCACATTAAAAAACAGAAAATCAAGATCACAAGGATCTGGAAAAAAAAAAAGTTGATCTCAGAAGGCTCATTTACCTCACAGAGAAGGTCAATTCGATTAAGAACAGCATTAGCTTCTGCAAGTGCGATAGGTCGATTGATTCCGGCTAACTGACGTGGAATTAGAACGCTAGTTTTAGCGATACATCTTGAATAACAAGGACACAAATAATTTAAAAATGAACGTACCAAGACGACCCAATCACGCTCCATAGCAACCCCCAAGGCTATTCCAGATAGCCTCTCTATGGCACCAGCAAAAATCAGGGTAATAAACCAAGGCTGAAGAAGTATGGATGATGATGCAGCAGAATGTGGAATAGAATGGGCATAAATTACCATTGAAGCAGATAGCAATTGAGCAGCAGCCTGATGAAAACAGAGAAACCTTAAATTTAACAAAAACCAGACCATATTCAAGTCGAGTGCTACGGCTTTGGCTAGTTAAGTTCCATGCGTGCTCGAATATTTGACTTCTTATATTAAGCATGTTTGAATGGACCTACCTGAACACAGTTCAGGCAAGTATATGCAGGTACTCTCGGAAAATTATCCATAAACTTCCCGACCAACGGACCTCCGACTATTAATGCAAGCTGTTAACACGTTTAACATATTAGAAAGGGTTCTCTTGCATCGTAATTCAAAATGTTTTATCTCGACGAACAGCTAGTTACCTTTGTAAAGAATCCCATAACTGCAACTGGAAGAAGACTGTGATGAAGCAATGCAATGGCAGAAGGCCAAGCAAAATTCCAAAGCTGTTCTACCAAATTGCCCGCAATACATGTGGCGTATAAAGCTGTAAGAGAGCAGCATTATTTATGGTTGGGAACAACCACCAGGATCGAAAAAGGCCTTATAGTTCACATCTACAAGTATCGTCGTCATACAATGGCTGAAACATTCCAAGCCCACAGCTAGTAGACATTGAGATATCTCTAGCACCATGTAACGGTCCAAGCCCACCGCTAGCAGATATTGTCCTCTTTGGGCTTTCCTTTTCGGGCTTCCCCTTAAGGTTTCTAAAACACGTCTGTTAGGAGAGGTTTCCACACCCTTATAAAGAATGCTTCGTTCTCCTCCCCAACCATGTGGGATCTCACATTTCAGTATCAAAATTTCGGAAGGTTCTTACCGTACAATGCAGCAGGATGAGCTGGAGTTGCCGCAAGCACATTCTGCTCCCCCTCAGATAAAACCTACAATTACAGAACCAGAGTTGATTTAATTACACTATCTTCCATCATAAAAGTCAATTACATTAAATCATAGAGAAGGAGAAATAACCAAGGCAGCATACAGGCAAAGTTGTCAAAAGACTATCGACATAAGTTCGTTCGGTCAATAAACCCAAAGGTTCTGTTTGTAGAGTCAATGTATCAGCCTCCAGGAATCCAGAATTCAATTGTACGATTGAAAGTGAACAATCAGCTTCTACAGAAGATAAAGCTTCTTGAACATCATCTTCCACAGAAACTTGATCGAGTTTTACATCGGAGTTGGTTATTGAACATTTCGAAATGACTCTCTGAAGCCTGAAGCCAAAAAATTCCAGTAGAGAGGGATTTTGATCACAAATTCCAACAAGAAAGCAATATTTCAAGATTAACTAAAGGGAATTGGTGAGCACAAATGTTTCGGAGTTTGAAGATTGTAATAGCCTAAGCTCACCGTTAGCAGATATTGTCTGCTTTGGCCCGTTACGTATTGCCGTCAGCCTCACAGTTTTAAAACGCGTCTATTAGGGAGAGGTTTCCACACCCTATAAGAAATGTTTCGTTCTCCTCTCCAACCAATGTGAGATCTCATAATCCACCCCCCTTGGGGTCCCAGCGTCCTCGCTGGCACACGGCTCGCTGTTTTGCTCTAATACCATTTGTAATAGCCCAAGTTCATCGCGCATATATTGTCTGCTTTGTCCCGTTACATATCGCCGTCAGCCTCACGATTTTAAAACGCGTCTATTAGGGAGAGGTTTCCACACCCTATAAGAAATGTTTCATTCTCCTCTCCAACCAATGTGAGATCTCATACTCCACCCCCCTTGGGGTCCCAGCGTCCTCGCTAGCACACCGCTCACTGTCTTGCTCTAATATCATTTGTAATAGCCCAAGTTCATTGCTCAGATATAACTTGCTTTGGCCCGTTACATATCGCCGTCAACCTCACAGTTTTAAAACACATTTATTAGGGAGAGGTTTCCACACCCTATAAGAGATGTTTCGTTCTCCTCTCCAACCAATGTGAGATCTCATAATCCACCCCCCTTGGGGGCCCAGCGTCCTCACTGTCTTTCTCTAATACCATTTGTAATAGCCCATGTTCATCACTCAGATATTGTCCGCTTTGACCTGTTACATATCGCCATCAGCCTCACAGTTTTAAAACACATATATTAGGGAGAGGTTTCCACACCCTATAAGAAATGTTTTGTTCTCCTCTCCAACCAATGTGGGATCTCATAATCTACCCCCTTGGGGGCCCAACATCCTTGATGGCACACCGCTCGGTGTCTTGTTCTAATACCATTTGTAATAGCCCAAGTTCATCACTAGCAGATATTGTCCGCTTTGACCCGTTACATATCGCCGTCAGCCTCACAATTTTAAAACGCATCTATTAGGGAGAGGTTTCCACACCTTATAAGAAATGTTTCGTCCTCCTCTCCAACCAATGTGGGATCTCCTAGAGATATACAAGATATGCCCATTGGACCTAAGTTGCCGTATTTTCATTATCTCAACATGATAAGAACATCAGTTGCACAAGACTCTCTTTCACCAACCACGACATTCAAATTCCAACTCACAGGATCAATTGTTATATGAACAAACCGAAACATTTATCAGCTAAATCATTGGCTAAGCTAAGGTATATCAGACAACAAATCCAGCTACTTACCCTCTACGAATTCCATCAGACAAGAACATCACAATGTTACAATATAATCCTTTTTGTCGGTCATAGGAATTACCTGGAGCTGGAAGAAATGCAAGCCTGATTCAGATTCTTCAACCGTCGGCAAGAAATGAAGCGATTACGAACTCGAGAAGAATGCCACGATAAAGAAACTTCACGGATTGAAAATCTGAAACAGCTAAAAGAGTATGTCTGAGTGAGCGCGAGAGTGTAACAAATAGCCATGGCTGCTGCTGTTGCTGTTGCTGTTGCTGTCGCTTTTGCTTCCAGTTCAAGCTCCCAAACTTGAAGAGCCTACAAAAGGAGTTTCGCCCACTCATGCAGCCCCTCAAGCGAAAATCAGCGACTGGGTTTTATTTAAGAACATGGAAAAACAATTCCCAAAACGATTTCGTTACCAATTTCAAAAACCCTCGACTCAAATCCTGTTGGGTAATCGAAAATGCTTGAATTTCGAAGCAACCCACGATTTGATTCCTGTCGAACAATCTGGGTTGATAAATTTTGTGGGTTATCGATGGTTTTGGGAGTGGAAGAGAAGCCGGAAAAGAGCCTTATCTTTGTACCGTCTGATTTTGGTTATGAATAGCAACCAGCGGACAGTTCAAGGCTGGGTGGCGTATGATCGCTTAAGGCCTCAAGTTAGGTGTGCTTTGGAGACTCGGGGGTTCGTGGGCCATTAGAAATTTAGCGTTTAGATAGCGTAAAATGGTTTACAATAGAAATTGAGATGGAAATTAATCGGAGTTCATAGTGGAGCCTAGCGCTTGATTTGATCGAGTATTTGTTCTTGGAGCTTTGTCTTGTTTTAAAAATATCTTGCCTTTTTTCTTTTAATTATTTATTTATTTATCAATAGCGAGTTTTTTAATTTCACGATAAGATTTTACATGTCGGTTTTATCAGAATCTGTCCCATAATGAGTCAAATGACTATACGTATTTTAAAACCGTGAGGCCAATAACGATACGTAATGAGTCAAAGCATACAATATCTGCTAACCGTGGATTTGGACTGCTACAAAGATAGTCATCATGGGTGGCAAAGTCGTATACAACTAGTTCATTCTATTCATGGGCTGCTTTGTCCGTCACTATTTTTTTCTCTGTCCGTGTTGATATTTTAATTGAGCTCAAACTCCGCACGGTTGAAAGTCAATGACATCATCATGGTTGTCACTGTCTTCAGCAATGTCATTACATAGATTTTTCTCACACTTAGTAAACACCGAGTTCGTTTGTTTCGGTGTAGGTCCTATCTCGAGAGTTTCAATTTTATATTTAATTAGTCAAATTTAGAATATAAAATTTTAATTTATATCTGATAAAGCTAATTAATTTTTATTAAGATTTCAAAATTTAAAGATCGAATAAACGAAAACCTCTTAATCAGAAGTAGGGTTCGATTTTGCTTCCTCAAATGCAAACCAATCTTCGGCGGACAAATCAATGGCATTTGTCGCATATGTTCGCAGGCCGAAGAATCTGGCTATGGCTGTCCATGGCGAGAAGCTGGATATTTTCTCAGGTAACTATTCAGACTCTGCCACTTTTCATTTTTCAGATTTCCAGTCTCAATAACAGAAGCATAATGGTGTTTTCTGGCTGAATTCGATCCACGAATCTCTGTTTTTTTTAGTGGATTGGAAAATTAGGGAAAATTTTAATTAGTTAGGGTTGTTGATGAGAATTAGCTGGTATCGCTATCAGGTGGATCATCGATCATCCGTCCTTTTGTGAATTTCTACTTTGTTAGGTCGTCTAACTTGATCTCTTTTTTATTTTCGTTTATATTAACACTCGTGACGGGGTGAAGTGGAGCAGTTTCGAAGAACATTCGAGTGTAGTGTTTAGTAAAAGTTTAGAGGATCAACTTCAAAACGGATTAATCTAGTTTTCTTTTTCTAGCTTTTGTTGTTCTTGGCATTAAATTTGAGCATAGAGTTAATGAAGTTTTGAAAAATAAGATTAAATTTTCTTGAAACAATTTTTGATGACTCTGAGAGGTATTGAAATTTTTGATACAGCGCCCGAAATCGTGAGTGAGTTCGAATGAGACTCGAAAAATCCTCATCAGAAAGTAGTGTTCGATTCTGCTTCCTCAAATGCCAACCATTCTTCAACGGGCAATTCAATGGTGTTTGATGTTTGCAAGAAGAAGAAGCTATGGTTGTTCACCATTAAGAATTTAGATGTTTTATCAGGTACTCTACTAAGATTCTGCAAGTTCAAAGATATTGTGTAACGACCCATAACTACCGCTAGCAGATATTGTCCTCTTTGGGCTTTCCCTTTCGGGCTTCTCCTGGCTTTAAAAGCGTCTGCTAGGGGAAGGGACGCATAACTACCGCTAGCAGATATTGTCCTCTTTAGGCTTTCACTTTCGGGCTTCTCCTGGCTTTAAAGCGTCTGCTAGGGGAAGGTTTCCACACCTTTATAAAGGGTGATTTGTTCTCCTCCCCAACCAATGTGAGACATCACAATCCACCCCCCTTCGGGACCCAGCGTCCTCGCTGGCACTCATTTCTTTATCCAATCGATGTGGGACCGCCCCCAAATCCACCCCCCTTTGGGGCCCCGGGGAAGGTTTCCACACCCTTATAAAGGGTGATTTGTTCTCCTCCCCAACCAATGTGGGACATCACAATCTACCCCCCTTCGGAACCCAGCGTCCTCACTAGCACTCGTTCCTTTATCCAATCGTTATGGGACCGCCCCAAATCCACCCCCTTTGGGGGCCAGCGTCCTTACTGGCACACTGCCTCGTGTCTACCCCCTTCGGGGAACAGCGAGAAGGCTGGCACATCGTCCGGTGACTGGCTCTGATACTATTTGTAACGACCCAGGTCCACCGCTAGCAAATATTGTCCTCTTTGGGCTTCCCCTTTCGGACTTCCCTGGCTTTAAAACGCGACTGCTAGGGGAAGGTTTCCACACTAATGTGGGACATCATTGTGTGGTTTGAAACATGAATAGAGTTCTCAAATTTCATTTTTTCTTTATAATGAAGCATTTCCAAACAGAAAGCTTGAAAACCGAAGAAGAAACCCAAATCACAAAACAAATTTCTTATAAAATTTGTATACCTGTTGTAGAAGGAAAATATGAAACTAAACCACCCTAAATTTATTCACCGGGTGAGTTAACAGAATTAAGGTCTAATCATCATGAGTTCAAGTATAACCGTGTTTCAAAGGAGTTTGGGAATCCACCCATCTTGGTTAATGAAGGATTCCACGGAGTAGCTGTTTAGTTGTGAGGCTCCTTGCGTCTTTGTCCACGAAACCCCTTTGGAAGGGGAAGATTGCGTCTTTGCCCATGGAACCCTTTTGGAAGGGGAAGATCCTATCCCCCTACTATTCAACTCGATGTACATAAAATTTTTCCTACATAATGTAACACCAATTAGAACCTGACAATAAAACTTGGAACTCTAAAAGTTTTTTTTTTTTTTTTTTTTCATCTTTTTGGGTTGTGAACTTACTCTTTGCCCCTGAAGTTCCAGGCATTCCATCCCTCTGGTGCTACCACGTTCCCCATGTTAGTATCTTCGAATACAACTCTAGAAAAAGGACCATATGCTCTTCCCAAAAAAGCTTTGCCCGACCCCATTATGGTGCATTGTTTAAATACAAATCCGCTCAGATCTTTTGGGGATTGTCGACCTTGTGCAGTAATGTATCCTTGGTTGACTTCAGGGAGAAGTCCAACATTAACATATATCAAGCAGCCCTGCATTTTTAGTCTCTCCAATTGTGTTATTAGTAGAACATCGCCAATGACAGTTTGCAGAAAAAGGAAGTCGAACCGATTACCTCATAAACTGATTGACCATTACCAAAGATGAAATCTATAGCACCTTCAATGTAACAACTTTTGAAATAATGGCGGCCTTTTACATCCCATAATGTGTCTTGAAACCCTTTGAATCCACAGTTGATAAAAGCCGATTTGTCACCGTAGATTCTTGCAGCTAATGCTTGTGTATAGAAAGTTTCAGCACTTTGAACAAACAATTGTGGAGCATTTGCCAGGTTGAAGTAGTTCTGTGTGCAGTGCAAGCATAAAAGCAACAATTCAAATAAGATAGACTATGATTAATGATTGAACAATCGAAGTCTTCTCTGACTGCTCAGGTGTGTACTAACACTTATACTCTTCATGCATCTATGAGCTTTAAGTTCAATTTATAGAAGCTGCAATACCTGAAAGGTAATGCCTCTCACAATAATGTTATCAGCAAATGAACTAAATGTAGCGCTAGTATCTGTTTGTTGATGGTCATTGAAAGTGATAATCGTTGTATTGCGGTCACCTCCTTGTAGAAAAATGAATGGTTTTTTTGACGTGATTGTCACCTTTTCTCTGCAAATGACCATATTAGAACAAAACTTTTCTAGAATTAGGCATATTCATGCGTTGTATTACCTGTATACACCAGGATTGACTTGAATCTTAACCCATTTGTTGTTGTTAAGTGGAACTGAGTCGATGGCTGCTTGAATGGTCTTGAAATTGCCTTTACCAGACTTGTCAACAACAATGACGGATTGAATTTTAAAGTCAAGGGCCCTTGTAGAGTTCATTGCAGCATTAAACAGGGTGAAGAGCAAGAGAAATGGAGATAGTAGCTGCATTCTTCTCGGTTGAGAAGGGAGCTGAATTCTGTAAGTTGACTATATTAATAAAAATATTCGAAAATTTAGTAATTATCTCAATAATATCTTTAAGCTTTATGATTAGTTTTAAAAAGTGATTAATTTAGTCTCATTATTTAAATTAAATCCATGAAATGACGACGATAATAATAATAATAATATTATGAATTGGCATACCTTATCAAATCTCCCTTCTCCCTCTCTTTTGCAGTCAAATGGACACTTTGAATATGCAATGAAACAAAAAGAATTCCAACTTTAATAGAGCTTAAAGATAGGTATGATAAACTTACTATAATTAATTATAGAAAATTCTATAAATATTAAGTAGGAGGGTTCATATTATAACTTAATAACTCGACTACCAACTAAAACCATAAAAGCTGAATTAAGGTTAGATTATGTTAGTTTTTTTTTTTTTTTTCTTCTTGTTTGTACTGGATTAAATTTTTGGAAAAACAAAAACTCACGATCAGTTTGTGGTTGACATTTTTTCGACGGGTCAACCCTACCAACTCGAAAACATGGTTACAACCCGATCCAACCTTTCCTTATTTTTACGAATATTAAGAATATTTGATATTTGTAATCGATGTTAGTACTATACTGTGACTTGTAAATGTTGGATATTTAAACTTTAGTTATTAATGAAATTTGTATTATGGATGAGTTGAATTTTTTAAAAAATAACCCAACTCAACTAGAAAATAAAGGTTTCAGCTAGGTTGGAAACTCTATTCAAGTTTCTCGGGTCACCACTTCAACCAACCCGAAATTTTGAATTGGTCCAAACGATTTTTTCAACCCAATTTGTTTACCTCTCTAATGACATACACCAAGAAGTTAGATTTTGTTTTCTAATATAAGAAATAAATTAAGCATAACTAAAATTTAAGACAAAATCAACTAATTTAAAAAATAAAAAATATTGTTAATTTGAATATAATAAATTTATATTTATAAAATTAATTAGTATATATTAACTAAAAGAATTTAGTGGCAAATATAGCAAAATAAATAAATAAATAAATAATAATAAGAGAATTGAGTGGCAATAATAATAATAATAATAATAATAATAATAATAATAATAAAAATAATAAAAATAATGCCTCCAACACGAGCACGCACCCTATTTGTAGATATTTAATATTTGGAGAATATATTATAATAATTGATTAATATTCTTTACTTCATTATTTGATTAGTAGTATATTTTATTTTATTCTCAATATATAATTAGTTTATATTTTCATTATTGGTAGGTATTAGTTGGTAGCTTGTATCCTATTTAAACGTTATGAATATAATACACACCTTCGATCCCAATTCTATTTCTCACTCTTAATATGGTATCAGAGCACCGATCTTGATATTCTTAAATATCAAAATTTCTTCTTGAGTTAAGGTTGGGTATCAGAGCCAAACCCTAACAAAATCAGTGAAACCTTTACAGCCGCGGTTCATCCATTGTGATAAGTTTCATCGTGATAAATCCAATCGAGTATCACAACAACTACATCTTCCTGCTTTCAACAACTTCCAAACCATCGCCATTGCTTCCGAATCTCAATCATTCTACTAGACCGAGAACTGTGGTTGGCAAACTATTCTCGATCATCCAATATCAAGAATACGTTATAAGCATCTTCAAATTTCTCACCAAGCTCAAAGGTGGCATATTCAAGATGTTTGTATTTTCTTTCACAACCTCTCAAGTGATCCAGAGCACCTATCTTGGTGTTATTATCCAACTTCAAAACTTCGGATGCTTATTTAACACATCCTTATTATATTTATCACAGTCAGGATATTCACTTGTTCCAATCAAATTAAATGGAACAAATTACTAATCCTGGAGTGGATCACAGCTCTTCAAATTCTGAGATACATCAAAAGGCAGTCTATTTATGAGTTTTGCATCTTTTTGGGAAATTCAATAATTTCTTGATAAGTCTAAAAAGCAAACCAATATGTCTAGATCATCAACAAAAACAATTTGGGTGTTATTGACCTACACTCGTAAAGATAAGTTGGGTGTTATTGACATTTACTCTCCAACTTGAGGGGAGTATCGAGATATAATATTTGGAGAATATATTATAATAATTAGTTATGGAATATATCTTATATATTCGTAATTAGTTAATATTCTTTCCTTTATGATTTGATTAGTAATATATTTTATTTTATTCTCAATATTTAATTAGTTTATATTTTCCTTATTTATAGGGATTAGTTGGTAGCGTGTATCCTGTTTAATGGTTATGAATATCAATGAGAATACACACCTTATTCTATTTCTTATTCTTAACACTTCGCCACGTCCCTCTCATATCTTTTTTTTCTTTTTCTTTCTTTAATTAATTTTTTTTTCTCCAAAATCCAAAAAAAAAATAAAATAAAAAAATCTTTAATTTATATCTAATAATTCTTAATATATAACTCACTATTTCAAAATTTTATAACTTGGTCTATTATATTTAAAATTGAGTAATATATATAATATGACCTAAACTCAAATTAAAATTGTCTGGGACTCAATAAAGCGAAAGTTTGGTAGAACCTAAAAAGTAAAGGAAATCTCTTCTCATTGCAGTAAGAGATAATTTGAGGTCGTAAAGATAAGTTGGGTGTTATTGACATTTACTCTCCAACTTGAGGGGAGTATTGAGATATAAGAGATAATTTACGACTTTAGGTCAATAACACCCAAGTTGTCTTTGAGAAGAGAGTGTAGATCAATAACACTTTTGTCTTCACAGTAGTGAAAATATCTTTAAAAAATAGACCGCCTTTGATTGGTTTGCATTTTTAGACTTTCAAGAAATGATTGAATTTCCAAGAAAGATGTAAAACTCAGAAATAGACTGCAATGATTGACTCGAGGATTGGTAACTTGTCCCATTTAATTTGATTGGAACAAGTGAATATCCTCCCTGATCACTTCTTGGTCCATGCATAAATGATTTATTCTAGGATTTATAATTTGTTCCATTTAATTTGATTGGATCAAGTCAATATCCTGGCTGATCAGAATGATGAATATAATAAGGATGTGTTAAATAAACATCCGAAGTTTTGAAGTTGGATAATAACACCAAGATCGGTGCACTAGATCACTTGAGAGGTTGTGAAAGAAAATACGAACATCTTGAATATGCCACCTTTGAGCTTGGTGAGAAATTTGAAGATGCTGGGTTTGGCTTTAGGTTTAACAGAGTCCAAGGGGTATTAGGAATACCAAGATCGATGCTTTGATATTAGGAATACCATGTTAAGAATGAGAAATAAAAATAAAATTAGGAAGGTGTGTATTCTCATTGATATTGATATCCTTTAAAAAGGATACAAGCTAGCAACTAATACGAAAATATAAACTACTTAAATACTGAGAATAAAATAAAATATATTATAAATCAAATCAGAAAAGAAAAAATATTAAAATATAATATCTAAGATATATTCCATAAATAATATATCTCAACATTTGAAGTTTTGAAACAGTTTTTTACGACTACGAGATTGGGATTGAAAATTTTGATTCGAAATCGGGATTGAGTTCGAATGAGACTCGAAAAATCCTCATTAGAATCAGTGTTTGATTCTGCTTCCTCAAATGGCAACCAGTCTTCAATGGGCAATTTGCAATGGCGTTTGATGCATATGATGTTCGCAAGAAGAAGAATCTGACTAATATGGTTATGGCTGTTCACCATTAAGAATTTGGATGTTTTATTTGGTACTCTACTCAGACTCTGCAACTTTGCATTTTCAGATACCTACACAAAAATAGAGAATCAAAATTAGAAGTGTAATGTTTTTTTGTTTTTTTGTTTTTTGGTGAATTCGATCCACAAATTTCATCATTTTGTACTGATTGGAAAATTAGGGTAAAATTCAATTAATTAGGATTGCTGATGAGATACCGTGATTGTGTGTTGAAACTTGAGATCATGTGCTATTAGAATATAGTTTGCATGTAATTAGTTTAATGACTCAAAGTTTGGACATTCCTAATGTGTTAGGTCTAATATGAAGTGTTAGAAAATTTCTTTAAAATTAGAGGATAAGAATCACAAAAAGACTCTAAGAATGTTCGGTAATGATTTTTAAATAGCTTAAGTCACTTTTGTTAGGTTCTTGGAAATAATGTTTTTAATCATTTGAAACCAATTTTTTTGGTAAGAAAATTGTGTTCAAATTTGTGAACTTGAGTATTAAGTTGATTTTAGATAATCTCGAAGACACGCTTGAGAGTGGTCTTAAACATGACAAAAGTCATTTTAGCTGTTTCATAATCGGTTCAAAACTTGGCCTTCGTTCTCTTAGAATTGACTTTTGGCCTTTTCTGCATAGTGTCACAACCATACTAGGAAGAGAGTAGGTTGTGACCATCATGTGCATACAAGACGAATGTCATGATGCGACCGAAGAGAACGGTGCATCATCTAACACACCAAAGGAATGTGCATTGAAGCTAAATTGAGGCATCACTAAAATGGAGCCAACGAGTGGACAAGAGGGGCAAAGATAGGCTTGATGAAGGGTAGGGTAGGGCTCCAAGCCTAAAACTCGAAAGTTACGGTTATGGAGAGAATTTGGGCATGTGGCTTTGGAGTTATGTCCATCCATATGAAATATGAATGCTAGCAAATTTTGTGTCAATCAGACACTGAATCATCGTTCCACGAGGCCGTATGGTCGTTAAGCAAAATCACGTCTACTCCAAAAAGATTGAAAATGCCTTAGAATGTACCTTAGGGGAGGTATGGGGTCAGCTCTCCACCACCCTTGTGGCCTAAACAAGCTACCCTTTGGCACATACGTGTCATAGTCAGGGTTAGCATTGCGAGATTAGTGTCTCAGACGACTTCTTTTGAAATGAGATTTTTAATAACAAAATTGGACGGCACGGATGTGCCATCATTGCTCTCCAGCCCATGTGTCGGAGGTTGGATCATACACCTACCATTTAATACATAGTTCATAAATGATACGACATGGACACGGGAGGGACCAATGCCTCAATAAACGCAATGTTGCATTGAGAGACCTTGCCCCTGACTAGAGGCGAGGTCGAGCCGATTACTTGGTCTAGTGTAGAGGTAAGTCGATCGGGTCACAAAAGATTGAACCTGCACGCGCAGACAGCTTGTGTAGCAAAACCAGCTTGGATTTCACACGAGTTATATTCGGTTGGCGAAGACAAACCTCGCGTAAGGTCCGACGAAGCCTAAAAAATTGGCAAAAAATGTATATGGGATTTGGGCTTCCCTCAAGGGTTGTCGTAATCGTGTTAAGATCACGACACTGCACAGTTGAAAATGTATGACTGTGACACGTAGTAACATAGGTGGAAGCGAAAAAGGCCTCTTTTGGAGGGCTTATGGTTTTTTTAAAAGAGGAAGGTAATTACTCTTTTCTTTGAATTCTAAGGTGAGTTCTAATTTGTGCACGAAAACTACTACTAATCACGTGTCTCCATGAGAGAACTCATGTCCTAAATGATATCTTAACTTTTATAGAAAGATTTGTTAGTGAAAGAGGGAGTGATTGAATGGTTGATGAGAATATTATATTATGAAGAGCAAGAATGCTCTCTATATATATATACCAAGAATACAAAAAGATATTTAGAAAATCTACCAAAAAAATCGGTAGAAAATTGGGTAACAAACTAGTAAACAAATAAAAAATTAAATCAAATCAAAACTAAATCAACTCCTAACTATAAGGAGATTTAATCGGATACTAATTCACAACAATCTAAACAAATACGTGATCTTTAACACTCCTCTTTGTTTAGATGCTGTGAACTCCAAGATTTGTTTTGAACACGCATCTTACTCCAATTATCTTTCTTTGTAAGGGTTGTTCAACCAACTCCCAGGTTTTGTTTTTCTCGATCACCGAAAGTTCCTCCTCTAACAGGTGCATCATCAACCAAAGCATCTTGTCGTTCATCTTCAGACTCTTCTTGTTGTTCATCTTCAGACTCTTCTTGTCATTCATCTTCAGACTCTTCTAGTCGTTCATCTTCAGACTCTTCTAACATGCTACCAAGGATTAAATTGTTTGATGCATTAGAAATCTAATTCACCTTGGTCTGTTCTTCCCAATTCTATTGCTCATTTAAGCAAAATGAACATCTTGGCTCCCAATAACACAACTAGTGTGTGGTTGAAAAACTCTATAAGATTTGGATATAGTGCTATACCCAACAAAGATCCGAGCTTTTGCCTTTTTGTCAAGCTTATCACGCTTGACCTATGGAATGTAAGTGAAGCAAAGCCACCCAAATAATCTAAGGAACTTTAAAGAAGGTTTGTAGCCATACCAAACTTCAAATGGTGTCAGGTTCTTCATAGCTTTTGTTGAAATTCAATTTGGCAAGCCAATAGCAGTGTTTGTTGCTTTTCCCCAAAAACGTTTGGGAAGATCCTTCTCATGAAGCATGCATCTCGTTGTTGACTCTTGGCAAAACGTCGAGGAAAAACAAACGGCCGAAGAAAGTTTCTTCGAAGAAATAATAGCGGAAAGTAAAAAGAGAGAGGGAGAGAGTGGGCGAAAACTTCGCCCAAAGTTAGCCAAAAACGACCGGCCAAATTTACGCTCTTCCATTAGCGTGAATTCAGAAATTTAAAAGGTCAAAACAACTTAACTAAATTTAAGGACCATATCTTTTATTTAATAATCTCCTCCTAAAAGCTGTGCTATATCTACCTTATTATTGGAACTCCGATCTTTGAGCGTAGTTCTTCAAATTTTACCCACGCCAGGGACTTGGTGAAAATGTCTCCAAGTTGTTCCTCTGTTCGGATGAAATCAATCTTGATGAGCCCTCGATCTGCACATTCTCGAATGTAGTGGAATCTGATTTCTATGTGCTTACTCCGGTCATGCAAAACTGGATTTTTGATCAGGGAGATCGTAGCTTTGTTGTCCACGTATAGCATTGGTGGATCGCTTTCTCTCCCGATGAGTTCTTCCATTAGTCGCGCAAGCGAGACCCCCTGTGTTGCTGCCATCGAAGTGGCAATGTATTCTGCTTCGCAGGAAGACAAAGCAACTACCTTCTGTTTTGTTGATTGTCAACAGATCGCTGTTGAGTTATGGAGTCTGCTCCCTGTATTTATAGCTTGGTCAACGGCTATATCCGGTAAAGCTATATTTGGTAAAGCCATATATGGTAAAGCTATATCCGGTAAAGCTATATATGGTACATAGCTATATATAGTAGATGGTTAAATTTGGTAAAGCTATATTTAGTGGACTGAACCATATATATATCCCGTCCAGTAAAGCTTTGAAATGTACTTTCTATTCTCTGTACTCTCTCTTGTTGTACATACCTGAAGTCATCAATAAAAAATTCTTTTAGCCAGAGTTCTCCTTGCAATTCTCTCTATCCTTTTCTTTGTGATCATCTAGATCGAGCGTGTGCGTTGTTGTGCGATCCTAACAACTGGTATCAGAGCAAGGCAAAATTCACCACGATCTGTGAAGATGGAAAGTTCAAAGATTGGAATTGAGAAGTTCGATGGATCCGATTTCGGTTTCTGGAAGATGCAGATTGAAGATTATCTGTACCAGAAAGGTCTTCACGAACCTCTGTTGGGGGTGAAGCCGGATACCATGACCACGGAACAGTGAAAGCTCAAGGATCGACAAGCCTTAGGGATGATCCGGTTGACGCTATCCAGAAACGTGGCGTTTAACATCATCAAGGAGAAGAGAACGTCAGATCTGATGAAGGCGCTGTCAAATATGTATGCAACACCGTCGGCTATGAACAAGGTGTATTTGATGCGTAGATTGTTCAATCTACAGATGTCTGAAGGTGGACGTGTTGCGGATCATATAAATGAATTCAATATGATCATAAGTCAACTGGGTTCGGTGGAAATTAATTTCGAAGATGAAATTAAAGCGTTGATTTTGATGTCATCCTTACCCGAGTCATGGGATACTGTTGTTGCCGCAATCAGCAGTTCCCGAGGATCTGATAAACTGAAGTTTGATGAAATTCGAGATGTATTTCTCAGCGAAAGTATTCGCAAACGGAAAACTGGAGATTCATCAGGCAATGCTCTCAGTGTTGATCGAAGGGGAAGAAGCAAATCAAAGAGCTCAAACAAACATGGGCGTTCAAAATCAAAGAACTGGGGAAAATCTCCAAACAAACCCAACGTAACGTGTTGGAGCTGTCGGGGAAAAGGACACTTTCGGACAGATTGTATAAAGCTAAAGAAGAAGCAGAATCATAAATCTGAAGATGATGATGATTCTATATACACAACAGAAGATGCTGAGGACGTTTTAATCCTTAGTGTGGACAGCCCAGCTGAATCTTGGATTTTGGATTCAGGTGCATCGTTCCATTCGTCTCCAAGTAAGGAATTGTTTCGAAATTTCAAATCAGGAAATTTCGGGAAGGTGTATCTTGCCGACAACAAAACCTTGGAGATTGAAGGAAAGGGAGATGTCTCCATACAAACTCCAGCAGGAAATCAATGGACATGACAAGATGTCAGATATATTTTTGGTCTCAAGAAGAACCTGATCTCTATTGGTCAGTTGGATAGCACAGGCTATGCAGCAGAGTTTGGAAAGAGTTCCTGGAAGATTGTGAAGGGCGCCATGGTTGTTGCACGTGGCACAAAATTCGGAACCTTATACACTACTGCAGAGTGTATAAACATGACTGCTGCTGCTGAGAGTGCTTCTAGTTCAAGTCTATGGCACAATAGACTTGGACATATGAGCGTCAAAGGAATGAAGATGCTGACTGCGAAAGGAGCTTTAGAAGGCTTAAAATCTGTTGATATGGGTCTTTGTGAGAGCTGCGTTATGGGCAAACAGAAATGAGTTAGTTTCACAAAGGCTGCTAGAGAACCGAAGAAAGTGCGGTTGGAAATGGTCCATACAGACGTCTGGGGACCATCTCCAGTTTCATCACTTGGTGGATCAAGGTACTACGTCACATTCATCGATGACTTCAGCAGGAAGGTATGGGTTTACTTTGTGAAACACAAGTCAGATGTGTTTACCACCTTCAAGAAGTGGAAAGCTGAAGTTGAAAATCAGACCGGCTTGAAGATCAAATGCCTGAGGTCTGACAATGGAGGAGAGTACAACAAATCAGAGTTTATAACATTTTGTGCAGCTGAGGGAATTAGATTAATAAGAACAATTCCCGGTAAGGCAAGACAAAATGGTATTGCAGAAATGATGAACAGAACCTTGAATGAGCGAGCAAGAAGCATGAGGATTCATTCTGGATTGCCAAAGACATTCTGGGCTGATGCTGTGAACACAGCAGCATATTTGATTAATAGAGGGCCGTTAGTACCCTTGAAGTTCAAATTGCCCGAAGAAGTATGGACAGGAAAAGAACTCAAGTACTATCACTTGAGAACCTTTGGCTGTACTGCGTATGTTCATGTTGATCCAGAGAAGAGAGATAAGCTTGATGCTAAGGCTGTGAAATGCTACTTCATAGGCTATGGCTCTGACATGTTCGGGTACAGGTTTTGGGATGAGAAAAATATGAAGATCCTAAGACAATGTGATGTGACCTTTGATGAAAATGTCATGTACAAGGACAGAGAGAAGATAAACTCTGAGACTACGAAGCAAGTGGGAGTTGAACTTGAGTGGCAAGAAAATTCACACAGTGATGGTACAACAGAAGCTCAAGAAACTCCTGATCCTATTGCTGAAGAACGAGACGTGGAGCAAGTTGCACCTGAGCAGGTGTTGAAAAGATCATCCAGAACTACCAGAGCACTAGATAGATATTCAACCTCATTACATTAGCGTTGCTGACTGACGAAGGAGAACCAGAGTTCTTTGATGAGCCCTACAAGTGGAAGATTCAACCAAGTGGGAGCAAGCCATGGATGATGAGATGAGCTCACTTGAAAGGAATAATACGTGGGTGCTGACTGAGTTGCCTACAGGAAAAAGAGCTCTGTTGAACAAATGGGTGTTCAAAATCAAGGTTGAACCAGATGGCAGAAGGAGATTTAAGGCTCGGTTTGTAGTTAAAAGATATTCACAAAGAAAAGGCATTGATTATGCTGAGATCTTTTCTCCAGTTGTGAAATTAACTACTATCCAAATTCTACTCAGTACTGTTGCATCAGAGAATTTGCACCTTGAGAAAATGGATGTAAAAACGGCATTTTTACATGGAGATCTAGATGAGGAGATCTATATGCAACAACCCGAAGGATTTGCAGCTCCAGGCAAGGAGCACATGGTGTGTAAGCTCAATAAGAGCTTGTATGGACTGAAACAAGCACCGAGACAATGGTACAAGAAGTTTGACTCCTTCATGAGCAAGAGTGGTTTCCACAGAAGTGAAAAGGATCAGTGTTGCTACCTCATGAAATACACTAATTCTTATGTGTTTCTACTCCTGTATATGGATGATATACTAATTGCTGGATCAAGTATGAGGGAGATAAACCACCTCAAGGCAAGCTTGTCTTCAGTATTTGAGATGAAAGATTTAGGTGCAGCGAAGCAGATCCTTGGGATGAGGATTTCTCGAGATAGATCTGCGGGCACATTAAATCTATCCCAAGAACAGTACATTGAGAAGGTGTTGTCCAAATTCAAGATGAATAACGCTAAACCCAGGACTACCTCCTTGGCAAATCATATTAAATTGTCAAAGGGGCAATCTCCCAAGACAGTTGAGGAACGTGAGCACATGGCATCAGTTCCGTACGCTTCTGCAGTTGGGAGTTTGATGTATGCTATGATCTGCACTAGACCTGACATAACACATGCAGTGGAAGTTGTTAGCAAGTACATGGCAAATCCAGGGAAGGAACATTGGGAAGCTGTGAAGTGGCTTCTGAGATATCTGAGAGGTACATACAATACTACACTTTGTTATGGCAATGGCAAAGTAGTTCTGCAAGGTTTTGTGGATGCTGATATGGGTGGAGATGTAGACTCCAGCAAGAGCACATCTGGGTATATCTACACTATAGATGGAACAACAGTGAGTTGGATGTCCAAGCTTCAGAAATGCATTGCTCTTTCATCTACTGAAGCTTAGTACGTGGCCATAGCTGAAGCTGGAAAGGAGATGATATGGATGACAGACTATCTAGAAGAATTAGGCCGGAAGCAGTGCAAGAAGATTCTTTATACAGATAGTCAGAGTGCCATATAGTTGGTGAAAAACACAGTCTATCATTCAAGGACAAAACACACTAGAAGACGGTACCATTTCACTCGCATGTTAGTGGAAGAAGGCGATATGTGTTTGGAGAAGATAGAGGGTGCAAAGAATCCAGCAGACATGTTGACAAAATGTGTTGATGTTCGAAAATTAAAGCTATGCAAAGCCCTAATTGGTATGGTGTAGGATCAGTCTCCAAGTGGGAGAATTGTTGAGTTATGGAGTCTGCTCCCTGTATTTATAGCTTGGTCAATGGCTATATCCGGTAAAGCTATATTTGGTAAAGCCATATATGGTAAAGCTATATCCGGTAAAGCTATATATGGTACATAGCTATATATAGTAGATGGTTAAATTTGGTAAAGCTATATTTAGTAGACTGAACCATATATATATCCCGTCCAGTAAAGCTTTGAAATGTACTTTCTATTCTCTGTACTCTCTCTTGTTGTACATACCTGAAGTCATCAATAAAAAATTCTTTTAGCCAGAGTTCTCCTTGCAATTCTCTCTATCATTTTCTTTGTGATCATCTAGATCGAGCGTGTGCGTTGTTGTGCGATCCTAACAATCGCACCACCGGAGAGGAAGTAGATCATTCCGCTGGTGCTCTTACGATCATTAATGTCACCGGCCATGTCACTATCACTGTAGCCGATCAGCTTGAGTTTCTCCTTTCCTCTCCCTGCACAGTATCTTACACCCCAGCCTCTGGTTCCGGCTACATAGCGCAGGATGCGCTTGACAGCCACTAGATGCTCCTCCCTAGGTGCTTTCATAAACCTACTCACATATCCAACAGAATAAGCAAGATCAAGATGAGTGTTTACCAGATAGCGCAGACTCCCAAAAATGCTGCAGTAATTGATGGAGTCGACTGTCGTCGTAGTGCCGGCCTTCCTTAGTTGGAGTCGGGCCTCCATTGGCGTCCTTGTAGGATTACTGTCCGCAAGCCCAGTTGTGTCCAACAGCTTTTTTGCATACGCACTTTGGCAGATGGAGATGCCAGTAGAATTCTGTTGCACTTCGATGCCGAGGTAGTAGCTGAGCACGCCGAGATCGCTCATCTTGAAGTTCTTTGACATCTTCTTCTTGAACCTTTCGAGGACTTCCATGTCGCCTCCAGCTATTAGGAGGTCGTCGACGTACACTCCCACGATCAGTCGCTGCTCGCCATGGCCGTGCGTGTACATGCCATGCTCAGAGGCACAACGCTTGAACTTCAGTGATAGTAGGGTAGTGTCGAGCTTCGTGTTCCAGGCTCGTGGGGCTTGTCGAAGCCCGTAGAGTGCCTTGTGCAGACGCAGTACCTTACCCGGGTTGTCGTTGTAACGACCCAAAAAAAAAAATTAAATAATTAAATAATTAAAATAATGATTTTCCCTAAACTACTCCCCACTATCCCCCTCCCTCTCCCAACTATCTCTCCCCAACCAACTCATCCGTAAAAAAAAACCCAAATCAGAATACTGGATGCATCGGAGGTTCCTACAATGAAAAAAAAGAAAATACCAACAACGAGATTGCAAGGAGAGTTGGAGATTTAATTATTGGAGAGAGATCTTGCTTTGTTATTACGGTAAGTCATATTTCATATCTCTTTTTCATTTATCCCAATCATCAGTTTTCCTTCTCCTTTATCTAATTAATCCGAATAAAATCTCTTGTTCCCTGCCTGTTTATTTAGATTTTTGGTTATGATGTTAGGTCATAGAAAAATAACTAAAACAGATTTTCTTTTCCTTTGTCTAATTATTCAGAATTAGATCCCTGGTTCTCTTGACCAGATATTTAGATTTTTGGTTATGATGTTAGATCATAGAAAATAACTAGAACATATGAGGCAAATAAATATTTGTCAACCGAACAGATAGAAAAATAAATACAAAATAGAGAGTAAAAGAGAAGAATCGGAACAAAAAATTAACAGGTAAATAAGAAAGGAAAGAGGAAAGAAGAAAGGAAAGATTTGAAATGAAAATTTATCGGTGAATTTTAGATTTTAACAAAATTAAAGGAAGAAAAAAAATAAAATACATACAAGATAAAGGAAAGATTTGGAAACAAGAATTAATTAGAATACAAAAAAGAGAAATATATATATATATAGATAGATAGATAGAAGGCCAAATACCGTAAACAAAATCAAAAGGAAAGAGAGAAAAGTAGAAAGACAGGGAAAAGAAAAAAAAAAATAAATAAAGAGCATGAAGTAAAGAGAAAATACATAGAGCAGGAAAGAAGTAAAAAGAGAAAATACAGAAAAGGCATACAGACAAAAAAAAAATAGAGAGAAGTAAAAGAAAAAAAAATACAGAGACGGCATATAGAGTAAAAAAAATAAAATAGAAAAGGCAGGGGAGAAGAAAATACTGAGAAGGAGAGAAGTAAAAGAAAAAAAAATACAGAGAAGGCATATAGAGTAAAAAAAAATAAATAGAAAAGGCAGGGGAGAAGAAAATACAGAGAAGGAGAGAAGTAAAAGAAAAAAAATACAGAGAGGCATATAGAGTAAAAAAAAATAAAATAGAAAAGGCAGGGGAGAAGAAAATACAAAGAAGGCCAGAATAGAAAATCAAAAGAAAAAAATACGAAGAGAAAAATAAAAGGGAAGAGTTGGGAGTAAGAATGGATCCGAATTGACCAACAATATGATTAGGTAAGAATCGATCAAAAATTGGTCAAGAATATGTCTTGAACAAAATTGAGAGAAAAAGCAGAGTAAGGAAAGAATATCAAAAAACATGAGAGAAGTCAACCGAAATAAAAAATAGAAAATGAAATCTTAATATAAATAGAATATATATATATAATATGCGTACTTGATATGTTTGATGCACTTTGTGGCAATATGATGAGTATGATGATTGCGTGACGTTTACCTTAATATGATGATGTATTCCATATTGAGCATGTTATATGATGATGAGTGCCATATTGCATCATGTCGTTAGATCGACATAGGACACAACCCTTAGGGCGTGAAAATGATATTAATATAAATATCCACGAGTATGTGTTACCTAGAGTAACAAAGAGATGAGACTAGAGGGTTGTGTCAGAAGAGACATTACGATGGATTTAGAGGGACCTCATGCATATTGTATGTTCATAAGCATAGGGCTACTTCCCCTAGAGATGATGAGTGCGGACGCGCACCGTATGATGAGCGCGTATGCGCACAGGTGCGAAAGCACACAGATGAGGGTGTTCATGAGGTGCATGACACTATGGGGTTCCGCTGACCTCCGGACGTCGCTACAGATTAGCTTGACCAGAGGGTCCAGGGGGTGTGCGAGTGCCCTGAGGATTCACACTCGCACGTGTGAGTCGTGTGTAGGGAAGTACTACACATCCAATTTGTCCGAGACTGGAGGCCACCCCTAAGATGATTAGAGATAGGTCCCTAAATCATGATTGCATGTGTTTGCATTTGCATGGCCCCCTATAGTGGGGCCACTTACTGAGTATTCTTTGAAATACTCAGGCCGTGTGCCACATCATTTTTTTCAGGTAAAGGCAAGGCGCACTTGTACGGAGGACGACGGCATCGCGAGCAGAGACTGTGGCACGTGCATAGGGTAGACTCATATTTGAATTTCTGGTCATAAGTTAGAATAGGTTGTTTTGCATTTCATTGTTTTAAATTATTTTGTATTTGTTTTTGTTTTCTCTAAATTTCAGTATTTCATATTTAAACACGTAAGACCATGGCTGTGTTTTTCAGAGAAGAAGTTGTTTTAAACGTTTTTTTTGAAGTTTACGTTATCAGTTATATTCATGTAAGAGTTATATTTCCGCATTATAGATGAGCATGAGACGTTAGTAGCGACTCTGAGTATGTGGAAATTTAGGGTCGTTACAGTCGTTGTCCAGGAAGCCAGGTGGTTGTCGGACGTAGATAGTCTGCTTCAGCTCTCCGTTAAGGAAAGCAGACTTCACGTCCATATGGTGGACCTCCCAAGAGCAATGTGCCGCAATTGCCAGCAAAAGGCGGACAGATTCTAACCTTGCCACCGACGCAAATACCTCTTCGAAGTCCACTCCTTGCTTCTGGATGTAGCCCTTCGCCACCAGACAGGCCTTGTGCTTCACAACTTCTCCCTTTTCGTTGCGCTTCAGTTTGAAGACCCATTTAAGCCCTATGACTCGGTGTCCCGGCGTCATATTCTCCAGTCTCCACGTCTGGTTCTCGGTGATGGATGTCATCTCCTCCTGCATTGCCTTCGCCAGCACGGGTTCCTTTCTGCTTTGTCAAAGGTGTTTGGTTCATCTGCACTGATGGCATGCAGTTCGGCCATTCTTCGAGCTCACGCACTGCCAGTCCAGGTGGTTCACCTCCTCCCACTAGGTCGTCCATCCTCCGATACCTGGCCACCAGATCATCATCGTGATCGGCCTCCAGCGTCGAATACGCAGTCCGTGGTGTTGCAAATTCCACTCATTCAGGGGGTGTGTTAGGTTATGGAGCCTGCTCTTTATTTATAGCTTGGTCAACGGTTATATTTGGTAAAACTATATTTGGTAAAGCTATATATAGTAAAGCTATAGATGGTAAAGCTATATCCGGTAAAGCTATATATGGTAAATAGCTATATATAGTAGATGGCTAAATCTGGTAAAGCTATATATAGTAAACTAAACCATATATATATCTCATCCGGTAGAGCTTTGAAAATGTACTTTCTATTCTCTGTACTCTCTCTTGTTGTACATACCTGAAGTCATCAATAAAAAAAAAAAAAAAAAAAAAAAAAATCCTTTTAGCCAGAGTTCTCCTTGCAATTTTCACTATCCCATTCTTTGTGTTCATCTAGATCGAGCGTGTGCGTTGTGCGATCCTAACAACTGGTATCAGAGCTAGGCGAAATTCACCACGATCTGTGAAGATGGAAAGTTCAAAGATTGAAATTGAGAAGTTCGATGGATCCGATTTCGGTTTCTGGAAGATGCAGATTGAAGATTATCTGTACCAGAAAGATCTTCACGAATCTCTGTTGGGGGTAAAGCCGGATACCATGACCACGGAACAGTGGAAGCTCAAGGATCGACAAGCCTTAGGGATGATCCGGTTGACGCTATCCAGAAACATGGCGTTTAACATCATCAAGGAGAAGACAACGTCAGATCTGATGAAGGCGCTGTCAAATATGTATGAAAAACCGTCGACTATGAACAAGGTGTATTTGATGCGTAGATTGTTCAATCTATAGATGTTTGAAGGTGGACGTGTTGGTGATCATATAAATGAATTCAATATGATCATAAGTCAACTGGGTTCGGTGGAAATTAATTTCGAAGATGAAATTAAAGCATTGATTTTGATGTCATCCTTACCCGAGTCATGGGATATTGTTGTTGCCGCAATCAGCAGTTCCCAAAGATCTGATAAACTGAAGTTTGATGAAATTCGAGATGTAGTTCTCAGCGAAAGTATTCGCAAACGGGAAACTGGAGATTCATCAGGCAATGCTCTCAGTGTTGATCGAGGGGAAGAAGCAAATCAAAGAGCTCAAACAAACATGGGCGTTCAAAATCTAAGAATCGGGGAAAATCTCCAAACAAACCCAACGTAACGTGTTGGAGCTGTGGGGGAAAAGGACACTTTCGGAAAGATTGTACAAAACTGAAGAAGAAGCAGAATCATAAATCTAAAGATGATGATGATTCTATATATACAACAGAAGATGCTGAGGACGTTTTAATCCTTAGTGTGGATAGCCCAGCTGAATCCTGGATTTTGGATTCAGGTGCATCGTTCTATTCGTCTTCAAGTAAGGAATTGTTTCGAAATTTCAAATCAGGAAATTTCAGGAAGGTGTATCTTGCCGACAACAAAACCTTGGAGATTGAAGGAAAGGGAGATGTCTCCATACAAACTCCAGCAGGAAATCAGTGGACATTACAAGATGTCAGATACATTCCTGGTCTCAAGAAACCTGATCTCTATTGGTCAGTTGGATAGCACAGGCTATGCAGCAGAGTTTGGAAAGAGTTCCTGGAAGATCGTGAAGGGCGCCATGGTTGTTGCACGTGGCACAAAATCCAGAACCTTATACACTACTGCAGAGTGTATAAACATGACTGCTGCTGCTGAGAGTGCTTCCAATTCAGGTCTATGGCACAATAGACTTGGACATATGAGCGTCAAAGGAATGAAGATGCTGACTGCGAAAGGAGCTTTAGAATGCTTAAAATCTGTTGATATGGGTCTTTGTGAGAGTTGCGTTATGGGCAAACAGAAACGAGTTAGTTTCACAAAGGCTGCCAGAGAACTGAAGAAAGTGCGGTTGGAAATGGTCCATACAGATGTCTGGGGACCATCTCCAGTTTCATCACTTGGTGGATCAAGGTACTACGTCATCTTCATCGATGACTTGAGCAGGAAGGTATGGGTTTACTTTGTGAAACACAAGTCAGATGTGTTTACCACCTTCAAGAAGTGGAAAGCTGAAGTTGAAAATCAGACCGGCTTGAAGATCAAATACCTGAGGTCTGACAATGGAAGAGAGTACAACAAATTAGAGTTTATAACATTTTGTGTAGCTGAGGGAATTGGATTAATAAGAACAATTCCCGGTAAGGCAAGACAAAATGGTATTGCAGAAAGGATGAACAGAACATTCAATGAGCGAGCAAGAAGCATGAGGATTCATTCTGGACTGCCAAAGACATTCTGGGCTGATGCTGCGAACACAGCAGCATATTTGATTAATAGAGGGCCGTCAGTACCCTTGAAGTTCAAATTGTCCGAAGAAGTATGGATAGAAAAAGAACTCAAGTACTCTCACTTGAGAACCTTTGGTTGTACTGCGTATGTTCATGTTGATCCAGAGAAGAGAGATAAACTTGATGCTAAGGCTGTTAAATGCTACTTCATAGGCTATGACTCTGACATGTTCGGGTACAGGTTTTGGGATGAGAAAAATATGAAAATTCTAAGACACTGTGATGTGACCTTTGATGAAAATGTCATGTACAAGGACAGAGAGAAGATAAACTCTGAGACTACGAAGCAAGTGGGAGTTGAACTTGAGTGGCAAGAAAACTCACCCAGTGATGGTACAACAGAAGCTCAAGAAACTCCTGATCCTATTGCTGAAGAACCAGACGTGGAGTAAGTTGCACCTGAGCAGGTGTTGAGGAAATCATCCAGAACTATCAAAGCACCAGATAGATATTCAACCTCATTACATTATCTGTTGCTGAGTGACGAAGGAGAACCAGAGTTCTTTGATGAGGCCCTACAAGTGGAAGATTCAACCAAATGGGATCAAGCCATGGATGATGAGATGAGCTCACTTGAAAGGAATAATACGTGGGTGCTGACTGAGTTGCCTACAGGAAAGAGAGCTCTGTTGAACAAATGGGTGTTCAAAATGAAGGTTGAACCAGATGACAGAAGGAGGTTTAAGGCTCGGTTAGTAGTTAAAGGATATTCACAAAGAAAAGGCATTGATTATGCTGAGATCTTTTCTCCAGTTGTGAAATTAACTACTATCCGAATTCTGCTAAGTATTGTTGCATCGGAGAATTTGCACCTTGAGCAAATGGATGTAAAAATGGCGTTTTTACATGGAGATCTAGATGAGGAGATCTATATGCAACAACCAGAAGAGTTTGCATCTCCAGGCAAGGAGCACATGGTGTGTAAGCTCAATAAGAGCTTGTATGGACTGAAACAAGCACCGAGACAATGGTACAAGAAGTTTGACTCCTTCATGTGCAAGAGTGGTTTCCACAGGAGTGAAAAGGATCAGTGTTGCTACCTCAAAGAATACACTGATTCTTATGTGTTTCTACTCCTGTATGTGGATGATATACTAATTGCTGGATCAAGTATGAGGGAGATAAACCACTTGAAGGCAAGCTTGTCTTCAGTATTTGAGATGAAAGATTTGGGCGCAGCGAAGCAAATTCTTGGGATGAGGATTTCTCGAGATAAATCTATCCCAAGAGTAGTACATTGAGAAGGTGTTGTCCAAATTCAAGATGAATGATGCTAAACCCAGGACTACCCCCTTGGCAAATCATATTAAACTGTCAAAGGGGCAATCTCCCAAGACAGTTGAGGAACGTGAGCACATGGCATCAGTTCCGTACGCTTTTGCAGTTGGGAGTTTGATGTATGCTATGGTCTGCACTAGACCTGACATAACACATGCAGTGGGAGTTGTTAGCAAGTACATGGCAAATCCAGGGAAAGAACATTGGGAAGCTGTGAAGTGGCTTCTAAGATATCTGAGAGGTACATCCAATACTTCACTTTGTTATGGTAATGACAAAGTAGTTTTGCAAGGTTTTGTGGATGCTGATTTGAGTGGAGATGTAGACTCTAGCAAGAGCACATCTGGATATATCTACACTATAGATGGAACAGCAGTGAGTTGGATGTCCAAGCTTCAGAAATGCGTTGCTCTTTCATCTACTGAAGCAAGGTACGTGGCAATAGCTGAAGCTGAAATGAGATGATATGGATGACAAACTATCTAGAAGAATTAGGTAGGAAGCAGTGCAAGAAGATCCTTTATACAGATAGTCAGAGTGCCATACAGTTGGTGAAAAACCCAGTCTATCATTCAAGGACAAAACACATTAGAAGATGATACCACTTCACTCGCAGGTTAGTGGAAGAAGGAGATATGTGTTTGGAGAAGATAGAGGGCGCAAAGAATCTAGCAGACAT
The DNA here is from genome assembly GCF_057944985.1 of Cucurbita pepo subsp. pepo. Taxonomy (NCBI): domain Eukaryota; kingdom Viridiplantae; phylum Streptophyta; class Magnoliopsida; order Cucurbitales; family Cucurbitaceae; genus Cucurbita; species Cucurbita pepo. The sequence continues at coordinate 15,028,209 of NC_141808.1, read as the reverse complement.
GTTGACAAAATGTGTTGATGTTGGAAAATTAAGGTTATGCAAAGCCTTAATTGGTATGGTGGAGTGATCGTTTGAGAATGAAATTCTTGGTTGACTGGATCAGTCTCCAAGTGGGAGAATTGTTAGGTTATGGAGCCTGCTCTTTATTTATAGCTTGGTCAACGGTTATATCCGGTAAAGCTATATTTGGTAAATCTATATATAGTAAAGCTATATATGGTAAAGCTATATCCGGTAAAGCTATATATGGTAAATAGCTATATATAGTAGATGGCTAAATCTGCTAAAGCTATATATAGTAAACTAAACGATATATATATCTCGTCCGGTAGAGCTTTGAAAATGTACTTTCTATTCTCTGTACTCTCTTGTTGTACATACCTGAAGTCATTAATTAAAAAAAAAAAAAAATCCTTTTAGCGAGAGTTCTCCTTGCAATTTTCCCTATCCCATTCTTTGTGTTCATCTAGATCGAGCGTGTGCGTTGTTGTGCGATCCTAACAGGGTGCACCTGCTAGCGGCGGTGACGGTTCCTGATGCTGGGCTTCTCCTTCTTCTGACTCAGTGACGAGGTACTCCACCGTGAATTGATTTGGGTTGTGGTCTGCCTCGATCACGTCGTTCCATTGCCAGAAGGTGCTTTCGTCGAAGATGACGTCGCGAGACACGTGAGCTCGAACCCTACAGGATCATAGAGTTTGTACACCTTGCTCCCAGGTTCATAGTCGATGAAGACGGCCTTCAGCCCCCTGGTTTCGAGCTTGGCGAGGTGGGGACGCAGTTGAACATGCAGAAATGATGTACCGCTGGCTTTTTGTTGTACCAGGCCTCATATGGCGTCTTCCCGTTGAGGCTTCGGGTTGGTGACCAATTGAGGAGATAGACGGTCGTCATTACCGCCTCTCCCCAGAATCTTCCAGGCATCCCGACCGTCACCAGCAATGACCTCGCTGTCCCGACGATGGTCTGATTTTGGCGCTTCACCACTCCGTTCTGTTGGGGGGAGTAGGGCGCTGTTAGGTGTCGTTGTATGCCGAACTCATCGCAGTACTTACTGAAACTTGTCAAGGTGAATTCTCCGCCTCGATCTGTGCACAGCATTCGCATCTTCTTCTCACATGCGGCCTCCGCTCGCGCTTTAATGCGCTTAACCGCCTCTGCCGCCTCACTTTTCGCTTGCAGCAGGGTCAGCCACATGAAGCGGCTTTTGTCATCGACTAACAGGAGGAAGAGACTCTTACCGCCTGGGGTCTCTGGCTTGATGGGCCCGTAAATATCGCCATGTACAAGCTCTAACGGCTCATCGGCGCGGTAGGATGTCTGAGACGAAAATGGTGTGTGCCTCTGTTTGCCGATGAGGCACCCGTCGCACAGCTTGTTCACGCCTTTGATTGCCGGCAAGGCGTGCACCATCTCATCCTTCTGTAGCTTTTCTAGAGTAGAAAAGTTTAAGTGCCCGTACCTTGCGTGCCACCTCCAAGATACCTCTTCGATCTTGGCCGAGAGGATGACGGGTTGCTCTATCTCTAACTCTATGATGTAAAGACGGTTTTTCGTGCGTCGAACCAACGTGAGCAGCCGCCGTCGATCATTGCAGATTTTGAATAGCCCGCTCTCGATGGAAATGAAGCAGTCTGCCTCATCGAGTTGACCCAGGCTCACAAGGTTAGCCTTGAGCCTCAGGATAAAGTAGACGTCGGTCAGCTTGCGGTGCTCGCCTCCCTTACTGACGAACAGGATGCTGCCGCGCCCGTTGATCTCGACAACGGAGCCGTCGCCGAATTTCACCGTCCCGTGAATCCCCGAGTCGAGCTCGAAGAACGCAGATCTAGCCCCAGTCATATAGTTTGTTGCCCCTGTGTCGAGGATCCATCGTCGATGCTCGTGTTGCTCGTCCCTCTCACCGATCTGAGCGAACACTCGCTCCTCATTCAGTTGAATTGGCTCCCCAGCTGGTGCCTTCTTTGCTACGCCCAGCTGGAGCTCTTCCTCGGGTTTGACGTCGTCGTCGATTACCTCCACCTCCGTGGATTTGGAATCGAAATTGGGGACGTATGCACTTGCCATGAAGAAAGCTGGCTCGTCCTCCTCAGGTGACTTCTCTTCCCGCAGTTCGAGCACTAGATCGACCTACCATCGGTCGAGACTTCTTCTTTTGATCCCCATCTTTCCCGCACGTGCGCCCGTGAGCTTTCCATGGCTTCTTACCGCCTTTGCGGCTGGAGGGCCCGTTGCTCTCGCCAGTGTTGTCGCGAAGCTTTAGGCGTGCAAGCCATTCTTCCTTAGTGAGGAGTAGACGACCCTCCTTGTCGACAGCTGAAGCGGTATTTTTCTTCCGCTGCTCGACGTTACTCAGTCTTCCGGTCACCTCTTCCACCGTTAGGTCGTTCACGTCAAGCAATGTCTCGATCGAAATCGTAACTTGCTCGTGGTGATCGGGGACGACCTGCAGCATCTATTTCACGATTTCGGTCTTGCTGATGCTCCCACCGAGAGTGGTGATGCTGTTGGCGAGCCCCGTGATACGCATTGAAAAATCATCGACGGATTCGCCGTCCTTAAAGTGGATCTACGAGAGCTCCTTCCGCAGCTGCTCGATGTTGGATTCCCGCACTCGCTGCACACCAACCTACGCGATTTGATTCCCTCACAGGCCGATTGCACGGTGCGCTTGGTGGAGAGATATGCCAGCATCTCTGAGGCCACAGACCGTAATATGGCGGCGAACGCCAGCCGATCTTCCCGGTACTCGATCGTTTCTCCTTCCTCTGGCTCGACAGCGTGCCATTACCCTTGCGCCTGTAGATTGACGCGCATCAACAAGGCCCACTCGTTGTAGTTAGACCTTGTCAACATCGGGTACTGAACGGTGGCGGTCGTCGTCTCCCTGATCACTCGCTCAACGACAACTCGACGCCCGTGATGACGGGCGTCGACCTCTTTGTGGCGGTGATGGAGATGCCGGCACACGATGGCGGCGTGGAGGAGTGAGTGAGCCTGCCCGGGATGAACCCCACGATGTGTGTTTTTTTGCACTTTGCATTTTCTTCTCCTCGGAACCTGAGACCTGTGTGTTGTTAGGTCGTCGCTCTAACCACTTGAGCTATTCAACTTGACTGTTGATTAAATTGGCTCCTCCGTAATGATATACCATTGATGGCTTCAGCCGGTCTCTGATACCACTTGTTGACTCTTGGCAAAACGTCGACGAAAAACAAACGGCCGAAGAAAGTTTCTTCGAAGAAATAATAGCGAAAAGTAAAAAGAGAGAGGGAGAGAATTTGCTGAAGACCCGATGTTTATTTCTCATTCAGTTGAATTCTTTAAATAACAAACCTAATTACAAAAATAGAAAGAGTGGGCGAAAACTTCGCCCAAAGTTAGCTAAAAATGGCCGACCAAATTTACCCTCTTCCATTAGCGTGAATTCAGAAATTTAAAAGGTCAAAACAACTTAACTAAATTTAAGGACCATAGCTTTTATTTAATACTCGTCATCTCCATTATGAATCTATTCCTCTTTTCACTGACGTCATTCTGTTCAGGAGTTTATGGTGCTTTAAATTTATGTTCAATTTGCAGCCTCTTCAAAAACCTGTTAAAAGTTTCTGAAGTGTACTCCTTGCCATTATCTAATCTTAAAGTTTGAATCAAGCATGCACTTTCATTCTCAACTCTAGCTTTGAATTTCCAAAACACACCCCAACTTCTGACTTTTGCTTCAGCAAGAAGATCCAACCCATTCTTGTTAGATCATCAATAAAAAAACAGTGTAATAAAGATTACCATTTAATGATGGTGTTCGCTGAGGACTACAAAGATCAGTATGAACGAACTGTAGTTTTTTCGAGGGTCTCCATGCTTGTTTAGGAAAGGGTTGCCAATGTTGCTTCCCAAAATTACAAGCATGGTTAGGAGGCATGTCATCATCAATGTTAGCGAGTCCTTCTACCAGCTTCTTTGACTGCATCTGAAGCAAACCTCGATGATGAAAGTGTCTAAGTCTTTTGTGCCAAATCTCAATGGCACTAGCGATGGCTATAAAGGTCGTCGGATTTAGAGCAAAGCCTTTTCCTTTCATTTTGACATTGAACAAGTCTTTGCCACTAGCATCTCTGATCAAGCATTGCTTGGTCTCAAACAACACTTTATAGCCTTTATCAAGTAACTGACCAACACTTAAGAGATTTTGATCAATTTTAGGTACAAATAAAACATCTGAAATAAATTTTGTACCCTCATAACTTGTTATAACTCCTGTGTCTTTTCCTTTGACTTCCAAGTGTTCACCATCGCCAATCCTCACTCTATTGACTTTAGTGTCCCTTAGTTCCTCAAAAAACTCCTTGTCATATGTCATATGATTTGTGCACCCAGCTCTCGCTTGATTCTTTGCCTGAGAAACAAGTGACCACAAACAATTGATCTTCTTCTTCTTCTTGATCAATTATCTGTGCATCTACTTCTTTCACCTATCCTTTGACTTTGCAGATCACAACTTCATGTCCAAGTAGATTGCATTTGGAGCATGTGGGGTCAGGTATTCTCCAACACTTGTATGGTGGATGACCTTTCTTCTCACAATGGCGGCACGGTGCATAGGATTTTTTGAAACCTCCTCTTTTTGTCTTCTGATAATTGGCAGAAGAATCTCCATTCGTCGATTGGTTTTTGAAAATTTTCTTATTTTTATACCTGCTATTGTCTTGATGCTTGACATGTAAGGCACCTTCAATCACCCCTTCTTGCCTCATAGACCGCCTTTGCTCTTGTGCTTGTAAAGCATTCAAGAGCTCTGTAAGAGAAATCTTTGATAGGTCTTTGATGTTCTCGAGAGTAGTAAGGGTGGCTTCAAACTTCTTTGGAACAGTGACCAACAACTTTTCAACGATCCTGGAATCATTTAACACAGAACCAAGCAATCTCACCTTGTTGGCGATGCTGAGAAGTCTGTCAGAGTACTCTTTCACCGACTCTGACTCCTTCATCTTCTGCAACTCGAAATCCCTAATCAAATTCAGGACTTTCATTCCACGAATCCTATCTTCTCCTTCATATTCAGCCTTGAGATAATCCCAGATTGATTTTGTTGTTTTGAGGGACATTATTTGCATGAAGATCATTTGAGATACAACGGCAAATAGGCAAGCTTTTGCCTTTGATTTCCTTGTCTTCTTTTCCTTCTGTACTTTGATTTGTGCTACAGTAGGATTTGCTGAAAGCGGAGGGACCTCGTAATCCTCTTCTATTGCTTCCCAAAGATCTAAAGCATCCAAATAAGTCTTCATAAGAACTGCCGACATTTGATAATTGTCTCCATCGAAGACTGGTGGTGCAACAGCTGAAAATTTGGATTCTCCGCCAATTTTGATCTCACAAATAGCTTAAGAAGATAGGTCTGTTACCAATTGTTAGTGAAAGAGGGAGTGATTGAATAATTGATGAGAATATTATATTATGAAGAGCAAGAATGCTCTATATATATATACCGAGAATACAAAAAGATATTTAGAAAATCTACCTAAAATAGGTAGGAAATCTGGTAACAAACCCGTAAACAAATCAAAAACTAAATCAAATCAAAACTAAATCAACTCCTAACTATAAGAAAATTTAATCAGATACTAATTGATAGCAATTTAAACAAATACGTGATCTTTAACAAGATTGAAGTTAATTCTCAAGTAACGTTTGAAGATATTGTGTAGTTTGAAACATGAATAGAGTTCTCAAATTTCATTTTTTCTTTATAACGAAGCATTTCCAAACAGAAAGCATGGAAACAGAAAAGAAACACAAATCACAAAACAAATTTTCTATAAAATTTGTATACAGCTTGTAGAAGGAAAATATGAAACTAAACCACCCTAAACTTATTGACAGGGTGAGTTCACACAAGTAAGGCCTAATCATCGTGAGTTCATATATAAGAGTGTCTCAAAGGAAATTGGGAATCCACCCATCTTGGTTAATGAAGGATTTGACGGAGTAGCCGCTTAGTTGTGAGCTTCCCTGCGTCATTGCCCATGGAACCCTTTTGGAAGGGGAAGATCCTATCCCCCTACAATTGGACTCGATGTACACAAAATTTGTCCTACAGAACGTAACATGAATTAGAACTTGACAATAAAATCTAGAACTCGAAAAGCTTTTTTTTTTTTTTTTTTTTTTTTTTTTTTTTTTTTTATCTTTTAGGTTTTGAACTTACTCTTGGCCCTTGAAGTGCCAGGCATCCCATCCCTCTGGTGCTACGACTTTCCCCATGTTCGTATCTTTGAATATAACTCTGGAAAAAGGACCGTATGCTCTCCCCAAAAAAGCTTTGCCCGACCCCGTTATGGTGCACTGTTGAAATACAAATCCGCTTGGATCGTTTGCGGATTGTCGACCTTGTGCAGTAATGTATCCTTGGTTGACTTCAGGGAGAAGTCCAACATTAACATATATCAAGCAGCCCTGCATTTTTAGTCTCTCCCATTGTGTTATTAGTAGAGCATCGCCAATGACAATTTGCAGAAAAAAGAAGTCGAACTGATTACCTCATAAATTGATTGACCATTACCAAAGATGAAATCTATGGCACCTTCAATGTAACAACTTTTGAAATAGTGGCGGCCTTTTACATCCCATAAGGTGTCTTGAAACCCTTTGAATCCACAGTTGATAAAAGCCGATTTGTCTCCGTAGATTCTTGCAGCTAATGCTTGTGTAAAGAAAGTTCCAGTAATTTTATCAAACAGCTGTGGAGCATCTGCTAGGTTGAAGGAGTTCTGCATGCAGCACCAGCATAAAAGCAACAATTCATACAAGATAGACTATGATCAATGATTGAACAATCGAAGTCTCCTGTGACTGCTCAGATGCATACTATACTTATACTTATCATGCAACTATGAGCTTTAAGTTTAGTTTATAGAAGCTGCAATACCTCAAAGGTAATGCCTCTTGCAATAATGTTATCAGCCATTGAATTAAATGTAGCGCTAGTATTTGTTTGTTGGTGACCATCGAAAGTGATAACCGTCGTACTGCGGTGACCCCCTTGTAGATAAATGAATGATTTTGTTGACGGGATTGTCACCATTTCTCTACAAAATGACCATATTAGAACATAACCTCACTAGAATTAGGCATATTCATGTGTTGTATTACCTGTATTCACCAGGGTTGAGTTCAATCTTAACCCATTTGTTGTTGTTAAGTGGAACTGAGTCGATGGCTGCTTGAATGGTCTTGAAATTGCCTTTGCCAGACTTGTCAACAACAATGACAGATTGAATTTTAAAGTCAAGGGCCCTTGTAAAGTTCATTGCAGCATTAAACAGGGTGAAGAACAAGAGAAATGGAGATAGTAGCTGCATTCTTTTGGGTTTAGAAGGGAGCTGGAATCTGCAAGTTCACTATATTAATAAAAATATTCAAAAACTTGGTAATTGTCTCGATAAGATCTTTAAACTTTATGGTTAGTTTGGGATAGTTTCATTAATTTAGTCTAATTATTTAAATTAAGCCCATGAAATGACGACGAAAATAATAATAATATTATGAATTGGCGTACCTTATCAAATCTCCCTTCTCCCTCTCTTCTGCAGTCAAATGGACACTTTGATTATGCAATGGAACGAAAAGAATTCCTAACCTTAATAGAGCTTAAAGATGGGTATGAACTTCAAAACCTTAGTTCATTTTATTCCTATTTTAGAAAATTACAAACTTACTTTAACTAATTATATAAAATTATATAAATATTGTTCATATGACCTAATAACGGGACCAATTGAGACTGCCAACTAAAACCATAAAAGCTAAATTAAGGTTGGATTATATTAGATGTTTTTTTTTTTTCCTCTTTGGATTGGATTGAATTTTTGGAAAGACAAATACTCAAGTTTAGTTTGTGGTTGACATTTTTTGGTCGGGTGAACCCTACCAACTGGAAAACATGGTTACAACCCGATCCAACCTTTCCCTATTTTTACAAAGATTAAGAATATTTGACTATGGTAGTCGATATTAGTACTATACTGTGATTAGTAAATGTTGGATATTTAAACTTTAGTTATTAATAAAACTTGTATTATGGATGAGTACAATTTTTTAGAAAAATTACCCAACTCAACTAATAAATAAAGTTTTCAGCTAAGTTGGAAACTCTATTCAAATTCTTTTATCAATTCAACCAACCCAAAATTTTAAATTGATCCAAACAATTTTTCCAACCCAATTTGTGGCAAATAAAGCAAAAATAATAATAAGAAGAAGAGAATTGAGTGGCAAATAAAGCAAATAATAATAATAAATAAATAAATAAATAGAAAGAATGCCCTCAACAACGGCACAATACAATATTTGGAAAATATATTATAATAACTAGTTATGAAATATATTTTAGATATTCGTAATGAGTTAATATTATTTTGTTTATGATTTGATGAGTAGTATATTTTATTTTATTCTCAATATTTAATTAGTTTATATTTTTCTTATTGGTAGATATTAGTTGGTAGCTTCTATCCTATTTAAACGTTATGAATATCAATGAGAATACACACCTTCGATCCCAATTCTATTTCTTTCTCTTAACATGGTATCAGAGCCCTGATCTTGATATTCTTTGTAATAGCAGACATATATATATATATAATATATATATATATAAACAAATAAAAAAAATTATACCTAAAAATAATAGTTATAATAATAATTCATAAATAAATAACTAAAAATGATTACTTAAGAATAATAAAAAAAAAAAAAAAAAAAAAAAAAAAAAAAAAAAAAACTTACTCATCCCTCTCCACTAACCTCTCATCCCAATCTCATCTTCTCTCCTCAATGCATGGCACAATATCACAATTAGTCCAAAAAAAATAAACAGAAAAGATTGGAGAAAAAAAAGTAAAATGGCTTTCGGAGATGTAGATTGCAGATTTAGATTTTGGTCTTTTATTATGGTAAAATCCTATCTTAGATTCCCTTTTCATTTATTGCAATGGTTATAAGAAATTAATTTAGGATCAAATCTTCTTTCCTTTATCCAACATTTTACTAGATCATGTCATAATCAAATTTCATTTTTCACTTAATTAGATTTTTGTTGAGAATTCTATAAATCTGTAAGATTAGGCAAACAATTGATTAAAATTCGCCAATAATATATGTTTATCTGAGCAGGAATGTCTGTTTAGGGAATGAAAATCTATTTATACAATCATAAGTGAGGATGGAAGATTGAGGAAAGATTTGGTGAACCGAATTTAAAAATAAAATCGAAAATATCAAAGGACAATAAACTCTATTAAATTTTGTATATTCCCTACAACAGTAATAATAGAAAATGAGATATTTAGTGAAGATAGCATAATAGATATATATATTACATTTCAAGACTTTTAACAATGGACCAAGGTAGATTAGAGATAATGTTATAGAGTTCAAACTTGAAACTAATGTCATGGGCTCACATAGTTTGATTCGGATTTCAAAGGACGGAATAAAACTTTCATTAAAGATATATTCGTGACAACGACTTAAGCTAGTCAGGTAAGTGGCCTTACTATCGGCATGGTTATATTTGATGTTGACACGTGCCTGTGGTTCTACACGTGTCATATATACTAATATGTGTGAATTACCTGTGAATCGGTATGCTTATATGATGTTTATGTTATGTTATAATATGTGGATTGTATGATAATAATTATGGTACGATGTGTTGAAGGATATGTTTGAGATATGATACGAGAATGATGCACGAAACAAAATTAAACGATAGGAGTAAGATACGTTCATGAAACGTTAAGGTTAGTTAACATACCGGAGTGCCATGGATAGGGGAGATTGATGAAATAATATGGTTAGGATATGGGTAAAAAGGGATAGGTTTGTGATAGATTGATAGAACGATAGCGTTAGGATACGTTCCTGTGATGATATGACTAAGGTACGTTCACGTAACGATATGACTGTGATAGGTATAAGAACGTTAAGGCTCTGATAAGTTAGGGAACGATATGACCACAAAGTGTTTACAATATGACATGTTTGTGATACGATATATTGTGATGTGATATGTTATTTTTAGATTGTTTTGTGTGATCATTGAGGTAATTGTTGTGTGAATTGCACGTTATGAAACGACATATTAAAAGCATGGAGCGTCATGTTATGTTTTCTAAATTGTATGTATACAGCATGTTATGAATGACATGATATCACGATAAATGAAGTTAAATGTAACCCCGTTAGGATTATGTATGATACGTAGACTGAAAAATGAGAAATGTCATGTTAAGCATGAAAGATGATAGCGGGGTTATATTCATTAATGATAAAAGTAGAAATGTTGGGGACCTCATGCATTATGTGTGCTCATGCATTTAGGGGGATTCCCCTATTCCATCACGAGGGTACGGACACGTACATCCAATGGCAGGACAACGATCGTTATGTTTTTCATAGCGCTGCCGTGACGGTTACTAGTTCTAACGGGTGTTCGGCCTAGGGAGTGTCTCAGCGTATGCTCGCCCGACAAGTAAGGTGGCCCAGCGGTGTGCGAACTGACTGGTGAGCCCATACCCGCACGTATGGGTTGTGTGTAGAGTATATGGTACACGTCCAAATTACCCGTTAGGACAGTACCATAGGAAAATAGATTGAAAGGATAGGTCCCGTCGTTGCATCCGCATGTTCTTGAATTTAACCCCGATAGTGGGGTCAGTTACTGAGTATTTCTTTAAATACTCAAGCCATGTGCTACTACATTTTTCAGGTTAACGCAAGGCATTCCTGTACGGCTGACGACGGCATCGCAACTCGAGACCATGGCTCATGCATAGGATAGTGGTATTTATTTTCTTAGACTTAGGCTAGAATAAGATGTTTTTAACTTAAACGCTTATTGATTTTATTTAGTCTTTTGTTGTGTGGTCTTAAATATGTTTTCGAAACACGTAAGTCCATGGTCATGTTTTAAGATAAAGGATATGTTTTATGGAATTTAAATGAAGTCTTCCGCATTCAATGTGTAGGATACGTATACAGTAGTGACCTTAAATTAAGTAAAAAAATTTGGGTCGTTACATTCTTAAATCTCAAAATTTCCTCTTGAGTTAGGGTTTGGTATTAGAGCCAGAGCTAAACCCTAACTCAACCAGTGATGTTTTTACAGCCGCTGTTCATCCATCGAGATAAGTCCAATCGAGTATCACAACAACCACAACTTCCTGCTTTCAACAGCTTCCAAACCATTGCCATTTCTTCCGAATCTCAATCATTCTACTAAACCGAGAACTGTGGTTGGCAAACTATTCTCGGTCATCCAATATCAAGAATACGTTATAAGCATCTTCAAATTTCTCACCAAGCTCAAAGGTGGCATATTCAAGATGTTCGTATTTTCTTCACAACCTCTCAAGTGATCCAGAACACCGATCTTGGTGTTATTATCCAACTTCAAAACTTCGGATGTTTATTTAACACATCCTTATTATATTCATCACTCTTTGATCAGCCAGGATATTTACTTGTTACAGTCAAATTAAATGGAACAAATTACCAATCCTTGAGTGAATCATTTATGCATAAATCAAGAAGCAGCTCTTCAAGTTCTAAGATACATCAAAGACGGTCTATTTCTGAGTTTTGCATCTTTTTGGGAAATTCAATCATTTCTTGATAAGTCTTAGAAAGCAAACCAATTAGAGGTGGTCTATTTTTTTGTTTTGCATCTTTCTTGGAAATTCAATAATTTCTTGAAAGTCTAAAAAGCAAACCAATGTGTCTAGATCATTAGCAAATACTTGTTTAGAGTTAACTTGACAAATATTTTCACTACTGGGAAGACAAAATTGTTATTGACCTACACTCTCTTCTCAAAGACAAGTTGAGTGTTATTGACCTACACTCTATTTTCTGAAAGACAAGTTGGGTGTTATTCACCTACACTCTCTATTTTCTGAAAGACAAGTTGGGTGTTATTCACCTACACTCCTAAAAAAACGTTGGGTGTGATTCACCTACACTCATAAAGACAAGTTGGGTGTAATTGACCTACACTCGTAAAGACAAGTTGGGTGTTATTGACATATACTCTCCAACTTGAGGGGGAGTGTTGAGATATAATATTTGGATAATGTGTTATAATAATTAGTTATGGAATATATCTTAAATATTAGTAATCCGTTAATATTATTTGTTTATGATTTGATTAGTAGTATATTTTATTTTATTCTCAATATTTAATTAGTTTATATTTTCTTTATTTGTAGGGATTAGTTGGTAGCTTGTATCCTATTTCAAACATTATGAATATCAATGAGAATACACACCTTGGTTCCGAATTCTATTGTTCATTCTTAACACTATGCCATGTCCCTCTAAGACCTTTTTTTTTTTTTTTTTTTTTCTTTTTTTAACTAATTTTTATTTTCTCCAAAATCCAAAAAAAAAAAAAAAAAAAAAAAAAATCTTTAATTTATATCTAATAACTCGTAATATATAACTTCAAAATTTTATAACTTGGTCTATTATATTTAAAACTGGGTAATATGTATAATATGACCTAAACTCAAATTAAAATTGTTACGGACTCAATAAACCGAAAGTTCGGTGGAAGCTAAAAAGTAAAGGAAATCTCTTCTTATTGCAATAAGAGATAATTTGAGGTAGTAGAGATCAAAAGGATGAAAGTATCACCGATTATTTTGCAAGAGTGATGATGATCTCGGATAAGATGTATTAATTTTAAGATTTATCTCTATTTCTTATCAAATAAGTATCCAAACTTTAAAAAAAAAAAAAAAAAATTAATAATAAATTTTTTAGTTTTCAATTTCAAAATTTTTAAAAATGAACTAAATTTTCAATTTCTATTTTTGAAATTTTAAATATAATCTTTTTTAAATTAAAATTTTAATAAACACAAAATTTAAAATTAAATGGTAATAAATCAACATTTAAGATTGCAATAAACACTATTTGAAGTTTTGAAGGGCGCAATTTTCAATGGCGTTTGATGCATATGATGTTCGCAGAAGAAGAATCCGGCTAATCTGGCTATGCCTATTCACCATAAAGAATTTGGATGTTTTATCAGGTACTCTACTTAGACTTTGTCACTTTCAGATACCTACACTTTGTACTGATTGGAAAATTAGGGTAAATTTCAATTAGTTAGGATTGCTGATGAGATACCGTATAAGAATCACAAAAAGAACCTAAGAAGGTTCGAGCATTTTTGGTAATGATTTTTAAATAGCTTAAGTCACCTTTGTCAGGTTCTTCGAAATATGCTTTTAATCATCTGAAACCAATTTTGTTTGTAAGACAATCGTGTTCAAAATTGTGAACTTGAGTATAAAGTTGATTTTAGATAATCTCGAAGACACGCTTGAGAGTGGTCTTAAACATGACAAAAGTCATTTTAGCCGTTTCATAATCGGTTCAAAACATGCCCTTCATTCTCTTAGAATTGACTTTTGGCCTTTTCTGCATAGTGTCACAACAATACTACGAAGAGAGTAGGTTGTGGCCCTCATATGTAGACAAGACGAATGCCATGATGCGACCGAGGAGGACGGTGCATCATCTAACACCCCAAAGGAATGTGCATTGAAGCTAAGATGAGGCATCACTGACAAGAGGGACAAAGATAGGCTTGATGAAGGGTAGGGTAGGGCTCCGAACCTTAACCTCGAAAGTTACGATTATGGAGGAAATTTGGGCGTGTGGCTCTGGAGTTGAGTCTATTCATGTGAAATATGAATGCTCGCAAATTTGGTGTCAATACTGAACCATCGTTCCACGAGGCCGTATGGTCATTAAGCAAAATCACGTCTATTCCAAAAAGATTGAAGATGTCTTAGAATGTACCTTAGGGGAGGTATGGTGTCAGCTCTCCACCACCCTTGTGCCCTAAACAAGCTACCCTTCGGCACATACGTTGTCCTAGTCAGGGTTAGCGTTGCGAGATTAGTGTCTCAGACTTCTTTTGAAATGAGATTTTTAAGAACAGAATTGGACGGCACGAATGTGCCATCATCGCTCTCCACCCCATGTGTCGGAGGTTGGATCATACACCCACCATTCAGTACAAAGTTCGTAAATGATACGGCATGGACACTGGAGGGACCAATGTCTCGATAAACGCAATGTTGCATTGAGAGACCTTGGCCCCGACTAGAGGCGAGGTCGAGCCGAATTACTTGGTCTAGTATGGAGGCAAGTCGATCGGGTCACAGAAAATTGAACCTGCACGCGCAGATAGCTTGTGTAGAAAAACTAGCTTGGATTTCACACGAGTTATATTCGGTTGGCGAAAACAAACCTCGCCTAAGGTCCGACGAAGCCTCAAAGATGGGCGAAAAATGTGCATGGGGTCTGAGTTCCGCTCAAGGGTTGTCGTAATCGTGTTAAGATCACGACACTGCATAGTTGAAAATGTATGATTGTCACACGTAGTAACATAGGTGGACACGAAAAAGGCCTTTTTTGGAGGGCTTATGGTTCTTTTAAAAGAGAAAGGTAGTTACTCTTTTCTTTGAATTCTAAGGTGAGTTCTAATTTGTGCACCAAAACTACTACTAATCACGTGTCTCCATGAGAGAACTCATGTCCTAAATGATATCTTATCTTTTATAGAAAGATTGAAGTTAATTCTCAAGTATCGTTCGAAGAAATTGTGTAGTTTGAAACATGAATAGAGCTCTCAAATTTCATTTGTTCTTTACAACGAAGCATTTCCAAACAGAAAGCTTGGAAACACAAATCACAAAACAAATTTCCTATAAAATTTGTATACAGCTTGTAGAAGGAAAATATGAAACTAAACAACCCTAAACTTATTGACAGGGTGAGTTCAGAAAAGTAAGGCCTAATCATCGTGAGTTCATATATAAGAGTGTCTCAAAGGAAATTGGGAATCCACCAATCTTGGTTAATGAAGGATTTGACGGAGTAGCCGCTTAGTTGTGAGCTTCCCTACGTCATTGCCCATGGAACCCTTTTGGAAGGGGAAGATCCTGTCCCCCTACTATTGGACTCGATGTACACAAAATTTGTCCTACAGAATGTAACACGAATTAGAACTTCGCAATAAAATCTAGAACTTGAAAAGCTTATTTTTTTTTTTCTTTTTCTTTTTTTTTAGGTTTTGAACTTACTCTTGGCCCTTGAAGTGCCAGGCATCCCATCCCTCTGGTGCTACGACTTTCCCCATGTTCGTATCTTTAAATATAACTCTGGAAAAAGGACCGTATGCTCTCCCCAAAAAAGCTTTGCCCGACCCCGTTATGGTGCACTGTTGAAATACAAATCCGCTTGGATCGTTTTCGGATTGTCGACCTTGTGCAGTAATGTATCCTTGGTTGACTTCAGGGAGAAGTCCAACATTAACATATATCAAGCAGCCCTGCATTTTTAGTCTCTCCCATTGTGCTCTCCAATGACAATTTGTAGAAAAAAGAAGTCGAACTGATTACCTCATAAATTGATTGACCATTACCAAAGATGAAATCTATGGCACCTTCAATGTAACAACTTTTGAAATAATGGCGGCCTTTTACATCCCATAATGTGTCTTGAAACCCTTTGAATCCACAGCTGATAAAAGTCGATTTGTCACCGTAGATTCTTGCAGCTAATGCTTGTGTATAGAATGTTTCAGCACTTTGAACAAACAATTGTGGAGCATTTGCCAGGTTGAAGGAGTTCTGCGTGCAGCGCAAGCATAAAAGCAACAATTCATACAAGATAGACTATGATCAATGATTGAACAATCGAAGTCTTCTGTGACTGCTCAGATGCATACTATACTTATACTTATCATGCAACTATGAGCTTTAAGTTTAGTTTATAGAAGCTGCAATACCTCAAAGGTAATGCCTCTTGCAATAATGTTATCAGCCATTGAATTAAATGTAGCGCTAGTATTTGTTTGTTGATGACCATCGAAAGTGATAACCGTCGTACTGCGGTGACCCCCTTGTAGATAAATGAATGATTTTTTTGACGGGATTGTCACCATTTCTCTACAAAATGACCATATTAGAACATAAACCTCACTAGAATTAAGCATATTCATGTGTTGTATTACCTGTATTCACCAGGGTTGACTTTAATCTTAACCCATTTGTTGTTGTTAAGTGGAACTGAGTCGATGGCTGCTTGAATGGTCTTGAAATTGCCTTTGCCAGACTTGTCAACAACAATGACAGATTGAATTTTAAAGTCAAGGGCCCTTGTAAAGTTCATTGCAGCATTAAACAGGGTGAAGAGCAAGAGAAATGGAGATAGTAGCTGCATTCTTTTGGGTTTAGAAGGGAGCTGGAATCTGCAAGTTCACTATATTAATAAAAATATTCAAAAACTTGGTAATTGTCTCGATAAGATCTTTAAACTTTATGGTTAGTTTGGGATAGTTTCATTAATTTAGTCTAATTATTTAAATTAAGCCCATGAAATGACGACGAAAATAATAATAATATTATGAATTGGCATACCTTATCAAATCTCCCTTCTCCCTCTCTTCTGCAGTCTTGATTATGCAATGGAACGAAAAGAATTCCTAACCTTAATAGAGCTTAAAGATGGGTATGAACTTCTAAAACGTTAGTTAATTTTATTCCTATTTTAGAAAATTACAAACTTACTTTAACTAATTATATAAAATTATATAAATATTGTTCATATGACCTAATAACGGGACCAATTTAGACTACCAACTAAAACCATAAAAGCTGAATTAAGGTTGGATTATATTAGATGTTTTTTTTTTTCCTCTTTGGATTGGATTGAATTTTTGGAAAGACAAATACTCAAGTTTAGTTTGTGGTTGACATTTTTTGGTCCGGTGAACCCTACCAACTCGAAAACATGGTTACAACCCGATCCAACCTTTCCCTATTTTTACAAAGATTAAGAATATTTGACTATGGTAGTCGATATTAGTACTATACTGTGATTAGTAAATGTTGGATATTTAAACTTTAGTTATTAATAAAACTTGTATTATGGATGCGTACAATTTTTTAAAAAAATTACCCAACTCAACTAATAAATAAAGGTTTCAGCTAGGTTGAAACTCTATTCAAGTTTCTTCTTTTATCAATTCAACCAACCCAAAATTTTATTTTATTCTCAATATTTAATTAGTTTATATTTTTGTTATTGGTAGGAATTAGTTGATAGCTTTTATCCTATTTAAACGTTATGAATATCAATGAGAATACACACGTTCGATCCCAATTTTATTTCTCACTCTCAACATGGTATCAAAGCACCGATGTTGAAATTCTCTGTAATAGCCCAAATATATATATATATATAATATAATATAATATAATATAATATAAAAAATATAAACAAATTAAAAAATATGCGTCAAAATAATAGTTATAATAATAATTCATAAATAAATAACTCTTAAAAATAAAAAAATAAAAAAATAAAACTTATTCACCCCTCTCTGCTAACCTCTCATCCCAATCCCATCCTCTCTCCTCAACCTCAACCCACGGGACAATATCACAGTTCGTCCAAAAATAAATAGAAAATATTGAGAAAAAAAAAGTAAAATGGCTTTCAAGAGACGTAGATGATCTTGGTCTCCCTTTTCATTTATAGAGATGATTATAAGAAATTAATTTAGGATCAGATTTTCTTTCCTTTATTTAATATTTCACGTATCCAATTAATTAGATTTTGGTTGGCCAATAATATTTGTTTAGAAAATAAACACTAAGTAGGAATGTCTGTTTAGGGAATGAGAATCTATTTATACAATCAATCATAAGTGAGGAGGGAAGATTGAGGAAAATCTTGGTGAACAGAATTTAAAAATAAAAACGGAAATATGAGAAGACAATAAACTCCATTCAATTTTTATATTCCCTACAACAGTAATAATAGAAAATAAGATATTTAGTTAAGATAGCATAATAGATATATATATATATATATAACATTTCAAGACTTTTAACAATAGACCAAGGTAGATTAGAGATAATGTTATAGAGTTCAAACTTGAAACTGATGCAATGGGATCACACGTATCATATATACTGATATGTGTGAATTATCTGTGAATCGGTATGCTTATATGTGGATTGTATGATAACAATTATGGTACGATGTGTTGAAGGATATGTTTGATATATGATACGAGAATGATGCACGAAACAAAATCAAACGATAGGAGTAAGATACGTTCATGAAACATTAAGATTAGTTAACATACCGGAGTGCTATGGATAGGGGAGATTGATGAAAAAATATGGTTAGGATATGGGTAGAAAGGGATACGTTTGTGATAGATTGATAGAACGATAGCGTTAGGATACATTCCTGTGATGATATGGCTAAGGTACGTTCACGTAACGATATGACTGTGATAGGTATAAAAATGTTAAGGCTATGATAAGTTAGGGAACGATATGACCACGAAGTGTTTACAATATGACATGTTTATGATACGATATATTGTGATGTGATATGTTATTTTTGAGGTAATTGTTGTATGAATTGCACTTTATGAAACGACATGTTAAAAGCATGGAGCGTCATGTTATCTTTTCTAAATTGTATGTATACAGCATGTTATGAATGGCATGATATCACGATAAATGAAATGAAATGTAACCCCGTTAGGATTATGTATGATACGTAGACTGAAAAATGAGAAATGACATGTTAAGCATGAAAGATGATAGCGGGGTTATATTCATTAATGATAAAAGTAGAAATGTTGGGGACCTCATGCATTATGTGTGCTCATGCATTTAGGGGAATTCTCCTATTCCATCACGAGGGTACGGACGCGTACATCCAATGGTAGGACAATGATCGTTATGTTTTTCATAGCGCTGCTGTGACGGTTACTAGTTGTAACGGGTGTCCGGCCTAGGGAGCGTCCGAGTGTATGCTCGCCCGACAAGTAAGGTGGCCCAGCGGTGTGCGAACTGACTAGTGAGCTCATTCCCGCACGTATGGGTTGTGTGTAGAGTAGATGATACACTTCCAAATTACCCGTTAGGACAGTACCATAGGAAAATAGATTGAAAGGATAGGTCCCGTCATTGCATTCGCATGTTCTTGAATTTAACCCCGATAGTGGGGTCACTCACTTAGTATTTCTTTAAATACTCAAGCCATGTGCTACTACATTTTTCAGGTTAAGGCAAGGCATTCTTGTACGGCTGACGACGGCATCGCAACTCGAGACCATGGCACATGCATAGGATAGTGGTATTTATTTTCTTTGACTTAGGCTAGAATAAGATGTTTTAAACTTAAACGCTTATTTATTTTATTTAGTCTTTTGTTGTGTCGTTTTAAAGATGTTTTCGAAACATGTAAGTCATAATATATAACTCTGACTATTTCAAAAGTTTATAACTTGGTCTATTATATTTAAAATGGAGTAATATGTATAATATGACCTAAACTCAAATTAAAATTGTTTGGGACTCAATAAACTGAAAGTTCCGTGGAAGCTAAAAAGTAGAGGAAATCTCTTCTTATTGAAGTAAGAGATAATTTGAAGTAGTAGAGATGAAAAAGGAAGAAAGTATCACTGATTATTTTGTAAGAGTGATGATGATCTCCTATAAGATGTATTAATTTTGAGATTTATGTCTATTTTGTATCGAATAAGTATACAAACTTTTTTTAAAAAACAAATTTATAATAAATCTCTTAGTTTTCCATTTCCAATTTTTTAAAAATTAACCTAAATTTTCAATTTATATTTTTGAAATTTTAAATATAATCTTTTTTAAATTATAATTTTAATAAACACAAATTTTAAAATTAAATTGTAGTATCAACATTTAAGATTGTAATAAACATTATTTGTAGTTTGGAAACAGTTTTGTAGGACTTTAGGGGGCAATTTTCAATGGCATTTGATGCATATGATGTTCGCAAGAAGAAGAATTCGGCTAATCTGGCTATGGCTATTCACCATTAAGAATTTGGATGTTTTATCCGGTACTCTACTCAGACTTTGCCACTTCGCATTTTTAGATACCTACACAAAAAAGAGAGAATCAAAATCACAAGTGTAATAATTTTTTTTTGGGTGAATTCGATCCACGAATTTCATTATTTTGTACTGATTGGAAAATTATGGTAAATTTCAATTAGTTAGGATTGCTGAAGAGATATAGTGATTGTGTTGAAACTTGAGATCATATGAAGAATTATTTGGAGGCCTTCATCTTTGGGAAGTAATAGAAAAGGATTATGATGTCTCTCCATTTTTAGCAAATCCTACTATAGCACAAATCAAAGCACGAAAGTAAAAGAAGACAAGAAAATCAAAGACAAAAGCTTGCCTATTTGAAGTCGTATCTCAAATGATCTTCATGCGAATAATGTCTCTCAAAACAGCAAAGGAAATATGGGATTACCTCAAGGCTGAATATGAAGTAGATGAGAGGATTCGTGGAATGAAACTCCTGAATTTGATTAGAGATTTCGAGTTGTAGAAGATGAAGGAGTCTGAGTCGGTGAAAGAGTACTCTGGTAGACTTCTCAACATTGCCAACAAGGTGAGATTGCTTGGTTATGTGTTAAACGATTTCAGAATTGTTGAATACTGCTGGTCACTGTTCCAGAGAAGTTTGAAGCCACCGTTACTACTCTAGAGAACACCAAAGACCTGTCAAAGATTTCTTACGGAGCTTTTGAATGTTTTACAAGCATAAGAGAAGAGGAGGTCTATGAGACAAGAAGGGGTGATTGAAGGTGCCTTACCTGTTAAGCATCAAGACAACAGGAGGTATAAAAACAAGAAAAATTTAAAAGACCAATCGACGAATGGAGATTCATCTGCCAATTATCAGAAAACAAAAGAAGGAGGTTTGAAAAAATCCTATCCACTTTGCCGCCATTGTGAGAAGAAAGGTCATCCACCATACAAGTGTTGAAGAAGACCCAACGCCAAATGCTCCACATGCAATCAACTTGGACATGAAGTTGTGGTCTGCAAAGACAAAGGTCAGGTGAAAGAAGTAGATGCACAGGTAGTTGATCAAGAAGAAGAAGATCAATTGTTTGGTTTCACTTGTTTCTCAGGCAAAGAATCAAGCGAGAGCGGGTCGATTGACAGTGGGGGCACAAATCATATGACATATGACGTGGGGTCTTTGAGGAATTAAGAGACACTGAAGTCAAGAGAGTGAGGATTGACAATGGTGACCACTTGGAAGTCAAGAACAAGCTATGAAGGTACAAAATTTATTCCAGATATTTTATTTGTACCTAAAATTGATCAAAATCTCGTAAGTGTTGGTTAGTTACTTGATAAAGACTATAAAATGTTATTTGACAATAAGCAGTGTTTGATCAGAGATGCTAGTGGCAAAGACTTGTTCAATGTCAAAATGAAAGAAAAAAGCTTTGCTCTAAATCCAATGGAGAAAGAGCAGATGGCCTTTATATCAAGAGCTAGTGCCACTAAGATATGACACAAAAGACTTGGGCACTTTCATCATCGAGGTTTGCTTCAGTTGCAATCAAAGAAGCTGGTAGAAGGACTCACTGACATTGATGATGACATGTCTCTTTGTCGTGCTTGTAATTTTAGGAAGCAACATAGGCAACCCTTTCCTAAACAGGCATGGAGAGCCTAAAAAAAGCTGCAGCTGGTTCATACGGATCTTTGTGGTCCTCAGCGAACACCATCATTAAATAGTAATTTTTATTACATTGTTTTTATTGATGATCTAACAAGAATGTGTTGGATCTTTTTGTTGAACCAAAAGTCAGAAATTGCGGTTGTATTTTGGAAATTCAAAGCCAGAGTTGAGGATGAAAGTGCATGCTTGATTCAAACTGTAAGATCAGATAATATCAAGGAGTACACTTCAGAAACTTTTAATAGGTTTTGTCAAGAGGCTATAATTAAACATCAATTGACAGAACCATACACTCCTCAACAGAATGGCGTCTGTGAAAGGAGGAATAGATTCATAATGGAGTTGACAAGATGCATACTTCCTGAGAATAATCTTCCAAAACGTTTTTGGGGAGAATCAGCAAACATTGTTGTGTACTTGCAAAATCGAATTTCAACAAAAGCTGTGAATGACCTGACACCATTTGAAAGCTTGCATGTTAGAAGAGTCTGAAGATGAACGACAAGATGCTTTAGTTGATGATGCACCTGTCAGAGGTACAAGGTTGTTGTCTGATATTTATCAAAGGTGTAATGTAGCTTTTTGTGAGCCTACAGGGTTCCATGAAGCAAAAAAACAATCAACATTGGATGGCTGCAATGGAGGAGGAGCTTTCGAAGATCGAGAAAAAAAACCTAGGAGTTGGTTGATCGATCTCTAAACAGAAAGATAATTGGAGTAAGATGGGTGTTCAAGAAAAAGCTTGAAGTTTGCAGTATCTAAACAAGGAGGAGTGTTAAAGATCACTTGTTTTATATTTCTATCAGTTAGTATCTTTCTATTAATGTTTATGATTAAATCTCTAGTTAGGAGTTGATTTAGTTTTGATTTGATTTACTGGTTTGTTACCAAATTTTTAGGTAGATTTGTTAATATCTTTTTATATTCTCTGTATATATATACGAAGCCTTTTTGCTCTTCATAATAAACCTTCTCATCAACCATTCCATCACTCATAATTTCACTAACAAAAATTGTAAACTCAAGTATTAAGTTGATTTTAAATAATCAAAGACACGCTTGAGAGTAGTCTTAAATATGATAAAAATCATTTTAGCCGTTTCATAATCGCTTCAAAACATTCCCTTCGTTGTCTCTTAGAATTGACTCTTGGCCTTTCCTGCATATTGTCACAACCATACTATGAAGTGAGTAGGTTGTGGCCCTCATGTGCAGACAAGATGAATGCCATGATGCAACCGAGGAGGACGCTAGATCATCTAACACACCAAAGGAATGTGCATTAAAGCTAAGATGAGGCATCACTGTGATGGAGCCAATGAGTGGACAAGAGGAACAAAGATAAGCTTGATGAAGTGCAGGGTAGGGCTCCGAACCTTAACCTTGAAAGTTAGGGTTATAGGGGGAATTTGAGCCACTAAGTCCATCCATATGAAATATGAATGCTTGCAAAGTTTGGTGTCAATCAGACATTGAACGGACGCTCCACAAGGTTGTATGGTCGTTAAGCAAAATTACGTCTACTCCAGGAAGATTGAAAATTCCTTAGAATGTACCTTAGGGGAGGTATGGTGTCGACTCTCCACCATCATTGGGCCTTATGGCCTAAGCAAGCTATCCTGTGTCACATACGTGTGTCATAATAAGGGCGAGCGTTGCGAGAGGAATGTTTCAGACAACTTCCTTTGAAATGAGTTTTTTAAGAACAGCATTGGACGGCACGAGCGTGCCATCATTGCGCCCTAGCCCATGTGTCAAAGGTTGGATCATACACCCCTTATTCAGTACAAAGTTCGTAAATGATATGGTATGGACGCGGGAGGGTCCAATGCCTCGATAGACGCAATGTTGCATTGAGAGAGCTTGGCCCCGAGTTGAGGCGATGTCGAGCCGAATGACTTGGTCTAGTGTAGAGGCAAGTCGATTGGGTCACAGAAGATTATGCCTGCACATGCAGCCAACTTGTGTACCGCACCAGTTATATTCGGTTGGCGAAGACAAACCTCGTCTAAGGTCCGACGAAGCCTCAAAGGTGGGCGAAAAATGTATATGGGGTTTGGGTTCCCCTCAAGGGTTGTCGTAATCGTGTTAAGATCATTTCATTGCAAAGTTGAAAATGTATGACTATGACACGTAATAACATAGGTGGATGCGAAAAATGCCTCTTTTGGAGGGCTTATGGTTCTTTTAAAAGAGAAAGGTAATTACTCTTTTCTTTGAATTCGAAGGTGAGTTCTAATTTGTGCACGCAAACTACTACTAATCACGTGTCTCCATGAGCGAACTTGTTAGTGATAGAATGAGTGATTGAATGGCTAACGAGAAAATTATATTATGAAGAGCAAGAAGGCTCTATATACAGAGAGAATACAAAAATATATTTATAAAATCTACCTAAAAATCGGCAGAAAATCTAGTAACAAACCAGTAAACAAATCAAAACTAAATCAACTCATAACTATAAGGAGATTTAATCAGATACTAACTGACAGCAATCTAAACAAACACATGATCTTTAGCACTCCTCCTTATTTAGATGCTGTGAACTCTAAGCTTTTTCCTGAACACCCATCTTACTCCAATTATCTTTCTGTTTAGAGGTCGATCAATCAACTCCCTAGTTTTATTTTTTTCGATCACCGAAAGCTCCTATTCTGACAGGTGCATCATCAACCAAAGTATCTTGTCGTTCATCTTCAGACTTTTCTAACATGCTACCAAAGATTAAATTGTTTGGTGCATTAGAAATCTGATTCACCTTCGTTAGTTCTTACCAATTTCATTGCTCATTTCCAACAAAATGAACATCTCGGCTCACAATAACATGACTAGTGTGTGCTTGAAGAACTCTGTAAGCTTTGGATATAGTGCTATACCCAACAAAGATGCCAACTTCTGTCTTTTTGTCAAGCTTATCACGCATGACCTATGAAATGTAAGTGAAGCAAAGACACCCAAATACTCTAAGGAACATTAAAGAAGGTTTGTAACCATACAAAACTTCAAATGGTGTCAGGTCCTTCACAGCTTTTGTTGAAATTCAATTTTGGAAGCACACAACAGTCTTTGCTGCTTTTCCCCAAAAATGTTTTGGAAGATCCTTCTTATAAAGCATGCATCTCGTCATCTCCATTATTAATCTATTCCTCCTTTCACTGATATCATTCTGTTGAGGAGTGTATGGTGCTGTCAATTGATGTTCAATTCCAACTTCTCACAAAACCTGTTACAAGTTTCTGAAGTGTACTCCTTACCATTATCTCATCTTATAATCTGAATCAAACATGCACCAACATTGAACAAGTCTTTGCCACTAGCATCTCTGATCAAGCACTACTTATTCTCATATAACATCTTATAGCCCTTATCAAGTAAATGACTAACACTTAAGAGATTTTGATCAATTTTAGGTATAAATAAAACATCTGGAATAAATTTTGTACCTTCCTAGCTTGTTATAGCTACTGTGCCTTTTCCCTTGACTTCCAAGTGTTCACCATTGTCAATCCTCACTCTCTTGACTTCAGTGTCTCTTAATTCCTCAAAAAACTTCTTGTGATATGTCATATGATTTGTTCACCCACTGTCAATCAACCAGCTTTCGCTTGATTCTTTGTCTAAGAAACAAGTAACCACAAACAATTGGTCTTCTTCTTCTTGGTCAATTACCAGTGCATCTACTTCTTTCACCTGACCTTTGTCTTTGTAGATCACAGCTTCATGTCCAAGCTGATTGCATTTGGAGCATTTGGCATCAAGTCTTCTCCAACACTTGTATGGTGGATGACCTTTCTTCTCACAATGGCGTAAAGGTTGATATGATTTTTTGAAACCTCCTCCTTTTGTCTTCTAATAATTAACAGATGAATCTCCATTCGTCGATTAGTTTTTGAAATTTTTCCTGTTTTTATACCTAGTGTTGTCTTGATGTTTAACAAGTAAGGCACCTTCAATCACCCCTTCTTGCCTCAGAGACCTCCTTTGCTCTTGTGCTTGTAAAGCGTTCAAGAGTTCTATAAGAGAAATCTTTGGCAAGTCTTTGGTGTTCTTCAGAGTAGTAATGGTGACTTCAAACTTCTCTATAACAGTGACTAGCAACTTTTCAACAATCCTGGAATCATTTAACACTGAACCAAGCAATCTCACCTTGTTGGCAATACTGAGAAGCCTGTTAGAGTACTCTTTCACCGACTCAGACTCCATCTTCTGCAACTCAAAATCCCTAATCAAATTCAGGACATTCATTCCATGAATCCTCTGATCTCCATCATATTCAGCCTTGAGCTAATCCCAGATTTCCTTTGTTGTTTTAAGGGACATTATTCGCATGAAGATCATTTGAGATACAGCTGCAAATAGGCAAGCATTTGCCTTTGATTTTCTTGTCTTCTTGTCCTCCTGTACTTTGATTTGTGCTAAAGTAGGATTTGCTGGAAGTGGAGGGACCTCGTAATCCTCTTCTATTGCTTCCCAAAGATCCAAGGCCTTCAAATAAGTCTCCATACGAACTGCCCACATTTGATAATTGTCTCCATCGAAAACTTGTGGAGCAACAGCTGAAAAACTGGATTCTCCTTCCATTTTCATCTCACATATCCCTTAAGAAGACGTCTCTGATACCAATTGTTAATGAAAGAATGAGTGATTGAATAGTTGATGAGAAAATTATATTATGAAGAGCAAGGAAGCTCTATATATACAAAATACAAAAAGATATTTAGAAAATTTACCTAAAACACTGCAGAAGATCTGGTAACAATCCAGTAAACAAATCAAAACTAAATCAACTCCTAACGATGAGTAGATTTATTCAGATAATAACTGACAGCAATCTAAACAAACACGTGATCTTTAACAAAACTCATATCCTAAAAGATATCTTATCTTTTATAGAAAGATTGAAGTTAATTATCAAATAATGTTCGAAGATATTGTGTAGTTTGAAACATGAATAGAGTTCTCAAATTTCATTTTTTTTCTTTATAATGAAGCATTTCCAAACAAAAAGCTTGGAAACATAAAAGAAACACAAATCACAATACAAATTTCCTATAAAATTGGTATACAGCTTGTAGAAGGAAAATATGAAACTAAACCACCCTAAACTTATTGACAGGGTGAGTTAACAGAATTAAGGTCTAATCATCATCAATTCACATATAAGAGTGTTTCAAAGGAGATCGGGAATCCACCAATCTTGGTTGATGAAGGATTTCACAGAGTAGCCATTTAGTTGTGAGACTCCCAGCGTCTTTGACCATGGAACCCTTTTGGAAAGGGAAGATCCTTTCCCCCTACTATTGGACTCGATGTAAACAAAATTTTTCCTACCGAATGTGACATCAACTAGAACTTGACAATAAAACTTAGAACTCTTAAAGCTTTTGTTTTTTGTTTTTGTTTTGTTTTTTTTTTTTCATCTTTTGTGTTGTGAACTTACTCATGGCCCTTGAAGTGTCAGGCAATCCATCCCGGGTGCTACCACGTAACCCATGTTAGTATCTTCGAATATAACTCTGGAAAGAGGACCATATGCTCTCCCCACGTTCCCCATGTCAGTGTTCGATTCTGCTTCCTCAAATGGCAACCAATCTTCAGCGGGCAATTTTCAATGGCGTTTGATGCATATGATGTTCGCAAGAAGAAGAATCTAGCTAATTTGGCTATGGTTGTTCACCATTAAGAATTTGGATGTTTTATCAAGTACTCCACTCAGACTCTGCCACTTCCCATTTTCAGATACCTACACAAAAATAAAGATAAAATCGGAAGGGTAATGGTTTTTTTTTTTTTTTTTTTTTTTTTGGTGAATTTGATCCATGAATTTCATTATTTTGTACCGATTGGAAAATTAGGGTAAATTTCAATTAGTTAGGATTGCTGAACCGTGATTGTATGTTGAAACTTGAGATCATGTGCATATTAGAATATAGTTTGCTTATACTTAGTTTGATGACTCAAAGTTTGGACATTCCTAACGTGGAAGGTCTAATATGAAGTGTTGAAAATTTCTTTAAAAACAGGGGAATAAGAATCCCAAAAAGACCCTAAGAAGGTTCGACCAATTTTTCTGGTAAGATAATTGTGTTAAAATTGTGAACTTGAGTATTAAGTTGATTTTAGATAATCTCGAAGACACGATTGAGAGTGGTCTTAAACATGACAAAAGTCATTTTAGCCGTTTCATAATCGGTTCAAAACATGCCCTTCGTTCTCTTAGAATTGACTTTTGGCCTTTTCTGCATAGTGTCACAACCATACTATGAAGAGAGTGGGTTGTGGCCCTCATATGCAGACAAGACGAATGCCCTCATATGGTTCTTTTAAAAGAGAAAGGTAGTTACTCTTTTCTTTGAATTCTAAGGTGAGTTCTAATTTGTGCACCAAAACTACTACTAATCACGTGTCTCCATGAGAGAACTCATGTCCTAAATGAAATCTTATGTTTTATAGAAAGATTGAAGTTAATTCTCAAGTAACGTTCGAAGAAATTGTGTAGTTTGAAACATGAATAGAGCTCTCAAATTTCATTTATTCTTTATAACCAAGCATTTCCAAACAGAAAGCTTGGAAACAAAAAAGAAACACAAATCACAAAACAAATTTCCTATAAAATTTGTATACAGCTTGTAGAAGGAAAATAGGAAACTAAACAACCCTAAACTGATTGACAGGGTGAGTTCACACAAGTAAGGCCTATTCATGGTGAGTTCATATATAAGAGTGTCTCAAAGGAAATTGGGAATCCACCCATCTTGGTTAATGAAGGATTTGACGGAGTAGCCGCTTAGTTGTGAGCTTCCCTGCGTCATTGCCCATGGAACCCTTTTGGAAGGGGAAGATCCTATCCCCCTACTATTGGACTCGATGTACACAAAATTTGTCCTACAGAACGTAACATGAATTAGAACTTGACAATAAAATCTAGAACTCGAAAAGCTTTTGTTTTTTTTTTTTTTATCTTTTAGGTTTTGAACTTACTCTTGGCCCTTGAAGTGCCAGGCATCCCATCCCTCTGGTGCTATGACTTTCCCCATGTTCATATCTTTGAATATAACTCTGGAAAAAGGACCGTATGCTCTCCCCAAAAAAGCTTTGCCCGACCCCGTTATGGTGCACTGTTGAAATACAAATCCGCTTGGATCGTTTGCGGATTGTCGACCTTGTGCAGTAATGTATCCTTGGTTGACTTCAGGGAGAAGTCCAACATTAACATATATCAAGCAGCCCTGCATTTTTAGTCTCTCCCATTGTGTTATTAGTAGAGCATCGCCAATGACAATTTGCAGAAAAAAGAAGTCGAACTGATTACCTCATAAATTGATTGACCATTACCAAAGATGAAATCTATGGCACCTTCAATGTAACAACTTTTGAAATAGTGGCGGCCTTTTACATCCCATAAGGTGTCTTGAAACCCTTTGAATCCACAGTTGATAAAAGCAGATTTGTCACCGTAGATTCTTGCAGCTAATGCTTGTGTAAAGAAAGTTCCAGTAATTTTATCAAACAGCTGTGGAGCATCTGCTAGGTTGAAGGAGTTCTGCGTGCAGCACGAGCATAAAAGCAACAATTCATACAAGATAGACTATGATCAATGATTGAACAATCGAATTCTTCTGTGACTGCTCAGGTGCATACTATACTTATACTTATCATGCAACTATGAGCTTTAAGTTTAGTTTATAGAAGCTGTAATACCTCAAAGGTAATGCCTCTTGCAATAATGTTATCAGCCATTGAATTAAATGTAGCGCTAGTATTTGTTTGTTGATGACCATCGAAAGTGATAACCGTCGTACTGCGGTGACCCCCTTGTAGATAAATGAATGATTTTGTTGACGGGATTGTCACCATTTCTCTACAAAATGACCATATTAGAGCATAACCTCACTAGAATTAGGCATATTCATGTGTTGTATTACCTGTATTCACCAGGGTTGAGTTCAATCTTAACCCATTTGTTGTTGTTAAGTGGAACTGAGTCGATGGCTGCTTGAATGGTCTTGAAATTGCCTTTGCCAGACTTGTCAACAACAATGACGGATTGAATTTTAAAGTCAAGGGCCCTTGTAAAGTTCATTGCAGCATTAAACAGGGTGAAGAGCAAGAGAAATGGAGATAGTAGCTGCATTCTTTTGGGTTTAGAAGGGAGCTGGAATCTGCAAGTTCACTATATTAATAAAAATATTCAAAAACTTGGTAATTGTCTCGATAAGATCTTTAAACTTTATGGTTAGTTTGGGATAGTTTCATTAATTTAGTCTAATTATTTAAATTAAGCCCATGAAATGACGACGAAAATAATAATAATATTATGAATTGGCGTACCTTATCAAATCTCCCTTCTCCCTCTCTTCTGCAGTCAAATGGACACTTTGATTATGCAATGGAACGAAAAGAATTCCTAACCTTAATAGAGCTTAAAGATGGGTATGAACTTCAAGATGTTAGTTAATTTTATTCCTATTTTAAAAAATTACAAACTTACTTTAACTAATTATATAAAATTATATAAATATTGTTCATATGACCTAACAACGGGACCAATTTAGACTACCAACCAAAACCATAAAAGCTGAATTAAGGTTGGATTATATTAGATGTTTTTTCTTTTTTTTTTTTTTTCCTCTTTGGATTGGATTGAATTTTTGGAAAGACAAATACTCAAGTTTAGTTTGTGGTTGACATTTTTTGGTCGGGTGAACCCTACCAACTCGAAAACATGGTTACAACCCGATCCAACCTTTCCCTATTTTTACAAAGATTAAGAATATTTGACTATTGTAGTCGATATTAGTACTATACTGTGATTAGTAAATGTGGATATTTAAACTTTAGTTATTAATAAAAACTTGTATTATGGATGAGTACAATTTTTTTATTGGAATGGTTATAAGAAATTAATTTAGGATCAAATCTTCTTTCCTTTATCCAACATTTTACTAGATCATGTCATAATCAAATTTCATTTTCACCTATCCAGTTAATTAGATTTTTGTTGAGAATTCTATAAATCTGTAAGATTAGGCAAACAATTGATTAAAATTCGCCAATAATATATGTTTATCTGAGCAGGAATGTCTGTTTAGGGAATGAAAATCTATTTATACAATCATAAGTGAGGATGGAAGATTGAGGAAAGATTTGGTGAACCGAATTTAAAAATAAAATCGAAAATATCAGAGGACAATAAACTCTATTAAATTTTGTATATTCCCTACAACAGTAATAATAGAAAATGAGATATTTAGTGAAGATAGCTTAATAGATATATATATTACATTTCAAGACTTTTAACAATGGACCAAGGTAGATTAGAGATAATGTTATAGAGTTCAAACTTGAAACTAATGTCATGGGCTCACATAGTTTGATTCGGATTTCAAAGGACGGAATAAAACTTTCATTAAAGATATATTCGTGACAACGACTTAAGCCAGTCAGGTAAGTGGCCTTACTATCGGCATGGTTATATTTGATGTTGACACGTGCCTGTGGTTCTACACGTGTCATATATACTAATATGTGTGAATTACCTGTGAATCGGTATGCTTATATTATGTTTATGTTATGTTATAATATGTGGATTGTATGATAATAATTATGGTACGATGTGTTGAAGGATATGTTTGAGATATGATACGAGAATGATGCACGAAACAAAATTAAACGATAGGAGTAAGATACGTTCATGAAACGTTAAGGTTAGTTAACATACCGGAGTGCCATGGATAGGGGAGATTGATGAAATAATATGGTTAGGATATGGGTAAAAAGGGATAGGTTTGTGATAGATTGATAGAACGATAGCGTTAGGATACGTTCCTATGATGATATGACTAAGGTACGTTCACGTAACGATATGACTGTGATAGGTATAAGAACGTTAAGGCTCTGATAAGTTAGGGAACGATATGACCACAAAGTGTTTACAATATGACATGTTTGTGATACGATATATTGTGATGTGATATGTTATTTTTAGATTGTTTTGTGTGATCATTGAGGTAATTGTTGTGTGAATTGCACGTTATGAAACGACATATTAAAAGCATGGCGCGTCATGTTATGTTTTCTAAATTGTATGTATACAGCATGTTATGAATGACATGATATCACGATAAATGAAGTTAAATGTAACCCCGTTAGGATTATGTATGATACGTAGACTGAAAAATGAGAAATGTCATGTTAAGCATGAAAGATGATAGCGGGGTTATATTCATTAATGATAAAAGTAGAAATGTTGGGGACCTCATACATTATGTGTGCTCATGCATTTAGGGGGATTCCCCTATTCCATCACGAGGGTACAGACACGTACATCCAATGGCAGGACAACGATCGTTATGTTTTTCATAGCGCTGCCGTGACGGTTACTAGTTCTAACGGGTGTTCGGCCTAGGGAGTGTCTCAGCGTATGCTCGCCCGACAAGTAAGGTGGCCCAGCGGTGTGCGAACTGACTGGTGAGCCCATACCCGCACGTATGGGTTGTGTGTAGAGTATATGGTACACGTCCAAATTACCCGTTAGGACAGTACCATAGAAAAATAGATTGAAAGGATAGGTCCCGTCGTTGCATCCGCATGTTCTTGAATTTAACCCCGATAGTGGGGTCACTTACTGAGTATTTCTTTAAATACTCAAGCCATGTGCTACTACATTTTTCAGGTTAACGCAAGGCATTCCTGTACGACTGACGACGGCATCGCAACTCGAGACCATGGCTCATGCATAGGATAGTGGTATTTATTTTCTTAGACTTAGGCTAGAATAAGATGTTTTTAACTTAAACGCTTATTGATTTTATTTAGTCTTTTGTTGTGTGGTCTTAAATATGTTTTCGAAACACGTAAGTCCATGGTCATGTTTTAAGATAAAGGATATGTTTTATGGAATTTAAATGAAGTCTTCTGCGTTCAATGTGTAGGATACGTATACAGTAGTGACCTTAAATTAAGTAAAAAAATTTGGGTCGTTACATTCTTAAATCTCAAAATTTCCTCTTGAGTTAGGGTTTGGTATTAGAGCCAGAGCTAAACCCTAACTCAACCAGTGATGTTTTTACAGCCGCTGTTCATCCATCGAGATAAGTCCAATCGAGTATCACAACAACCACAACTTCCTGCTTTCAACAGCTTCCAAACCATTGCCATTTCTTCCGAATCTCAATCATTCTACTAAACCGAGAACTGTGGTTGGCAAACTATTCTCGGTCATCCAATATCAAGAATACGTTATAAGCATCTTCAAATTTCTCACCAAGCTCAAAGGTGGCATATTCAAGATGTTCGTATTTTCTTCACAACCTCTCAAGTGATCCAGAACACCGATCTTGGTGTTATTATCCAACTTCAAAACTTCGGATGTTTATTTAACACATCCTTATTATATTCATCACTCTTTGATCAGCCAGGATATTTACTTGTTACAGTCAAATTAAATGGAACAAATTACCAATCCTTGAGTGAATCATTTATGCATAAATCAAGAAGCAGCTCTTCAAGTTCTAAGATACATCAAAGACGGTCTATTTCTGAGTTTTGCATCTTTTTGGGAAATTCAATCATTTCTTGATAAGTCTTAGAAAGCAAACCAATTAGAGGTGGTCTATTTTTTTGTTTTGCATCTTTCTTGGAAATTCAATAATTTCTTGAAAGTCTAAAAAGCAAACCAATGTGTCTAGATCATTAGCAAATACTTGTTTAGAGTTAACTTGACAAATATTTTCACTACTGGGAAGGCAAAAGTGTTATTGACCTACACTCTCTTCTCAAAGACAAGTTGAGTGTTATTGACCTACACTCTATTTTCTGAAAGACAAGTTGGGGTGTTATTCACCTACACTCTCTATTTTCTGAAAGACAAGTTGGGTGTTATTCACCTACACTCCTAAAAACAAGTTGGGTGTTATTCACCTACACTCATAAAGACAAGTTGGGTGTAATTGACCTACACTCGTAAAGACAAGTTGGGTGTTATAATAATTAGTTATGGAATATATCTTAAATATCAGTAATCCGTTAATATTATTTGTTTATGATTTGATTAGTAGTATATTTTATTTTATTCTCAATATTTAATTAGTTTATATTTTCTTTATTTGTAGGGATTAGTTGGTAGCTTGTATCCTATTTCAAACATTATGAATATCAATGAGAATACACACCTTGGTTCCGAATTCTATTGTTCATTCTTAACACTATGCCATGTCCCTCTCAGACCTTTTTTTTTTTTTTTTTTTCTTTTTTTAACTAATTTTTATTTCCTCCAAAATCCAAAAAAAAAAAAAATCTTTAATTTATATCTAATAACTCGTAATATATAACTTCAAAATTTTATAACTTGGTCTATTATATTTAAAACTGGGTAATATGTATAATATGACCTAAACTCAAATTAAAATTGTTACGGATTCAATAAACCGAAAGTTCGGTGGAAGCTAAAAAGTAAAGGAAATCTCTTCTTATTGCAATAAGAGATAATTTGAGGTAGTAGAGATCAAAAGGATGAAAGTATCACCGATTATTTTGCAAGAGTGATGATGATCTCGGATAAGATGTATTAATTTTAAGATTTATCTCTATTTCGTATCAAATAAGTATCCAAACTTTTTTTTTAAAAAAAAAAATTAATAATAAATTTTTTAGTTTTCAATTTCAAAATTTTTAAAAATGAACTCAATTTTCAATTTATATTTTTGAAATTTTAAATATAATCTTTTTTAAATTAAAATTTTAATAAACACAAAATTTAAAATTAAATGGTAATAAATCAACATTTAAGATTGCAATAAACACTATTTGAAGTTTTGAAGGGCGCAATTTTCAATGGCGTTTGATGCATATGATGTTCGCAGAAGAAGAATCCGGCTAATCTGGCTATGCCTATTCACCATAAAGAATTTGGATGTTTTATCAGGTACTCTACTTAGACTTTGTCACTTTCAGATACCTACACTAAAATAGAGAATCATTTTTTGTGAATTCGATCCACGAATTTCATTATATTGTACTGATTGGAAAATTAGGGTAAATTTCAATTAGTTAGGATTGCTGATGAGATACCGTATAAGAATCACAAAAAGAACCTAAGAAGGTTCGACCATTTTTGGAAATGATTTTTAAATAGCTTAAGTCACCTTTGTCAGGTTCTTCGAAATATGCTTTTAATCATCAGAAACCAATTTTGTTGGTAACACAATCGTGTTCAAAATTGTGAACTTGAGTATAAAGTTGATTTTAGATAATCTCGAAGACACGCTTGAGAGTGGTCTTAAACATGACAAAAGTCATTTTAGCCGTTTCATAATCGGTTCAAAACATGCCCTTCATTCTCTTAGAATTGACTTTGGCCTTTTTGTATAGTGTCAGAACCATACTATGAAGAGAGTAGGTTGTGGCCCTCATATGTAGACAAGATGAATGCCATGATACGACCGAGAAGGACGGTGCATCATCTAACACACCAAAGGAATGTGCATTGAAACTAAGTTGAGGCATCACTGAGATGGAGCAAACGAGTGGCACAAGAGGGACAAAGATAGGCTTGATGAAGGGTAGGATAGGGCTCCGAACCTACAACTCAAAAGTTACGGTTATGAAGGGAATTTGGGCATGTGGCTCTGGAGTTAAGTCCATCCCTATGAAATATGAATACTAGAAAATTTGGTGTCAATACTGAACCATCGTTCCACGAGGCCGTATGGTCATTAAGCAAAATCACGTCTATTCCAAAAAGATTGAAAATGTCTTAGAATGTACCTTAGGGGAGGTATGGTGTCAGCTCTCCACCACCCTTGTGCCCTAAACAAGCTACCCTTCGGCACATACGTTGTCATAGTCAGGGTTAGCATCGCGAGATTAGTGTCTCAGACTTCTTTTGAAATGAGATTTTTAAGAACAGAATTGGACGACACGAATGTGCCATCATCGCTCTCCACCCCATGTGTCGGAGGTTGGATCATACACCCACCATTCAGTACAAAGTTCGTAAATGATACGGCATGGACACAGGAGGGACCAATGTCTCGATAAACGCAATGTTGCATTGAGAGACCTTGACCCCGACTAGAGGCGAGGTCGAGCCGAATTACTTAGTCTAGTATAGAGGCAAGTCGATCGGGTCACAGAAGATTGAACCTGCACGCGCAGATAGCTTGTGTAGAAAAACTAGCTTGGATTTCACACGAGTTATATACGGTTGGCGAAAACAAACCTCGCCTAAGGTCCGACGAAGCCTCAAAGATGGGCAAAAAATGTGCATGGGGTTTGAGTTCCCCTCAAGGGTTGTCGTAATCGTGTTAAGATCACGACACTGCATAGTTGAAAATGTATGATTGTGACACGTAGTAACATAGGTGGACACGAAAAAGGCCTTTTTTGGAGGGCTTATGGTTCTTTTAAAAGAGAAAGGTATTTACTCTTTTCTTTGAATTCTAAGGTGAGTTCTAATTTGTGCACCAAAACTACTACTAATCACGTGTCTCCATGAGAGAACTCATGTCCTAAATGATATCTTATCTTTTATAGAAAGATTGAAGTTAATTCTCAAGTAACGTTCGAAGAAATTGTGTAGTTTGAAACATGAATAGAGCTCTAAATTTCATTTGTTCTTTACAACGAAGCATTTCCAAACAGAAAGCTTGGAAACAAAAAAGAAACACAAATCACAAAACAAATTTCCTATAAAATTTGTATAGAGCTTGTAGAAAAATATGAAACTAAACAACCCTAAACTTATTGACAGGGTGAGTTCACACAAGTAAGGCCTAATCATCGTGAGTTCATATTATAAGAGTGTCTCAAAGGAAATTGGGAATCCACCAATCTTGGTTAATGAAGGATTTGACGGAGTAGCCGCTTAGTTGTGAGCTTCCCTGCGTCATTGCCCACGGAACCCTTTTGGAAGGGGAAGATCCTGTCCCCCTACTATTGGACTCGATGTACACAAAATTTGTCCTACAGAATGTAACACGAATTAGAACTTGGCAATAAAATCTAGAACTTGAAAACTTTTTTTTTTATTTTTTTTATTTTTTTTTTATTTTTAGGTTTTGAACTTACTCTTGGCCCTTGAAGTGCCAGGCATCCCATCCCTCTGGTGCTACGACTTTCCCCATGTTCGTATCTTTAAATATAACTCTGGAAAAAGGACCGTATGCTCTCCCCAAAAAAGCTTTGCCCGACCCCGTTATGGTGCACTGTTGAAATACAAATCCGCTTGGATCGTTTTCGGATTGTCGACCTTGTGCAGTAATGTATCCTTGGTTGACTTCAGGGAGAAGTCCAACATTAACATATATCAAGCAGCCCTGCATTTTTAGTCTCTCCCATTGTGTTATTAGTAGAGCATCGCCAATGACAATTTGTAGAAAAAAGAAGTCGAACTGATTACCTCATAAATTGATTGACCATTACCAAAGATGAAATCTATGGCACCTTCAATGTAACAACTTTTGAAATAGTGGCGGCCTTTTACATCCCATAATGTGTCTTGAAACCCTTTGAATCCACAGTTGATAAAAGTCGATTTGTCACCGTAGATTCTTGCAGCTAATGCTTGTGTATAGAATGTTTCAGCACTTTGAACAAACAATTGTGGAGCATTTGCCAGGTTGAAGGAGTTCTGCGTGCAGCGCAAGCATAAAAGCAACAATTCATACAAGATAGACTATGATCAATGATTGAACAATCGAAGTCTTTTGTGACTGCTCAGATGCATACTATACTTATACTTATCATGCAACTATGAGCTTTAAGTTTAGTTTATAGAAGCTGCAATACCTCAAAGGTAATGCCTCTTGCAATAATGTTATCAGCCATTGAATTAAATGTAGCGCTAGTATTTGTTTGTTGATGACCATCGAAAGTGATAACCGTCGTACTGCGGTGACCGCCTTGTAGATAAATGAATGATTTTTTTGACGGGATTGTCACCATTTCTCTACAAAATGACCATATTAGAATATAAACCTCACTAGAATTAAGCATATTCATGTGTTGTATTACCTGTATTCACCAGGTTTGACTTTAATCTTAACCCATTTGTTGTTGTTAAGTGGAACTGAGTCGATGGCTGCTTGAATGGTCTTGAAATTGCCTTTGCCAGACTTGTCAACAACAATGACGGATTGAATTTTAAAGTCAAGGGCCCTTGTAAAGTTCATTGCAGCATTAAACAGGGTGAAGAGCAAGAGAAATGGAGATAGTAGCTGCATTCTTTTTGGTTTAGAAGGGAGCTGGAATCTGCAAGTTCACTATATTAATAAAAATATTCAAAAACTTGGTAATTGTCTCGATAAGATCTTTAAACTTTATGGTTAGTTTGGGATAGTTTCATTAATTTAGTCTAATTATTTAAATTAAGCCCATGAAATGACGACGAAAATAATAATAATATTATGAATTGGCGTACCTTATCAAATCTCCCTTCTCCCTCTCTTCTGCAGTCAAATGGACACTTTGATTATGCAATGGAACGAAAAGAATTCCTAACCTTAATAGAGCTTAAAGATGGGTATGAACTTCAAAACCTTAGTTCATTTTATTCCTATTTTAGAAAATTACAAACTTACTTTAACTAATTATATAAAATTATATAAATATTGTTCATAGACCTAATAACCAGACCAATTTAGACTATCAACTAAAACCATAAAAGCTGAATTAAGGTTGGATTATATTAGATGTTTTTTTTTTTCCTC
The DNA here is from genome assembly GCF_057944985.1 of Cucurbita pepo subsp. pepo. NCBI lineage: Eukaryota > Viridiplantae > Streptophyta > Magnoliopsida > Cucurbitales > Cucurbitaceae > Cucurbita > Cucurbita pepo. The sequence continues at coordinate 14,989,862 of NC_141808.1, read as the reverse complement.
TTTGGATTGAATTGAATTTTTGGAAAGATAAATACTCAAGTTCAGTTTGTGGTTGACATTTTTTGGTCGGGTGAACCCTACCAACTCGAAAACATGGTTACAACCCGATCCAACCTTTCCCTATTTTTACAAAGATTAAGAATATTTGACTATTGTAGTCGATATTAGTACTATACTGTGATTAGTAAATGTTGAATATTTAAACTTTAGTTATTAATAAAACTTGTATTATGGATGAGTACAATTTTTTTAAAAAATTACCCCAACTCAACTAATAAATAAAGGTTTCAGCTAAGTTGGAAACTCTATTCAAATTCTTTTATCAATTCAACCAACCCAAAATTTTATTTTATTCTCAATATTTAATTAGTTTATATTTTTGTTATTGGTAGGAATTAGTTGATATGATAGCTTTTATCCTATTTAAACGTTATGAATATCAATGAGAATACACACGTTCGATCCCAATTTTATTTCTCACTCTCAACATGGTATCAAAGCACCGATGTTGAAATTCTCTGTAATAGCCCAAATAAATATATATATATATATATATATATATATATATATATATATATATATATATATATATATATATATATATAAAATATAATATAATATAATATAATATAATATAATATAATATAAAAAATATAAACAAATTAAAAAATATGCGTCAAAATAATAGTTATAATAATAATTCATAAATAAATAACTCTTAAAAATAAAATAAATAAATAAATAAAACTTACTCACCCCTCTCTGCTAACCTCTCATCCCAATCCCATCCTCTCTCCTCAACCTCAACCCACGGGACAATATCACAGTTCGTCCAAAAAATAAATAGAAAATATTGAGAAAAACAAAGTAAAATGGCTTTCAAGAGACGTAGATGATCTTGGTCTCCCTTTTCATTTATAGAGATGATTATAAGAAATTAATTTAGAGATGATTATAAGTAAACACTAAGTAGGAATGTCTGTTTAGGGAATGAGAATCTATTTATACAATCAATCATAAGTGAGGAGGGAAGATTGAGGAAAATCTTGGTGAACAGAATTTAAAAATAAAAACGGAAATATGAGAGGACAATAAACTCCATTCAATTTTGTATATTCCCTATAACAATAATAATAGAAAATAAGATATTTAGTGAAGATAGCATAATATATATATATATATATATATATATATATATAACATTTCAAGACTTTTAACAATAGACCAAGGTAGATTAGAGATAATGTTATAGAGTTCAAACTTGAAACTGATGCCATGGGATCACACGTATCATATATACTGATATGTGTGAATTATCTGTGAATCGGTATGCTTATATGTGGATTGTATGATAATAATTATGGTACGATGTGTTGAAGGATATGTTTGATATATGATACGAGAATGATGCACGAAACAAAATCAAACGATAGGAGTAAGATACGTTCATGAAACATTAAGATTAGTTAACATACCGGAGTGCTATGAATAGGGGAGATTGATGAAAGAATATGGTTAGGATATGGGTAGAAAGGGATACGTTTGTGATAGATTGATAGAACGATAGCGTTAGGATACATTCCTGTGATGATATGGCTAAGGTACATTCACGTAACGATATGACTGTGATAGGTATAAAAACGTTAAGGCTATGATAAGTTAGGGAACGATATGATCACGAAGTGTTTACAATATGACATGTTTATGATACGATATATTGTGATGTGATATGTTATTTTTGAGGTAATTGTTGTATGAATTGCACTTTATGAAACGACATGTTAAAAGCATGGAGCGTCATGTTATCTTTTCTAAATTGTATGTATACAACATGTTATGAATGACATGATATCACGATAAATGAAATGAAATGTAACCCGTTAGGATTATGTATGATACGTAGACTGAAAAATGAGAAATGACATGTTAAGCATGAAAGATGATAGCGGGGTTATATTCATTAATGATAAAAGTAGAAATGTTGGGGACCTCATGCATTATGTGTGCTCATGCATTTAGGGGAATTCTCCTATTCCATCACGAGGGTACGGACGCGTACATCCAATGGCAGGACAATGATCGTTATGTTTTTCATAGCGCTGCTGTGACGGTTACTAGTTGTAACGGGTGTCCGGCCTAGGGAGAGTCCGAGTGTATGCTCGCCCGACAAGTAAGGTGGCCCAGCGGTGTGCGAACTGACTGGTGAGCTCATACCCGCACGTATGGGTTGTGTGTAGAGTAGATGATACACTTCCAAATTACCCGTTAGGACAGTACCATAGGAAAATAGATTGAAAGGATAGGTCCCGTCATTGCATTCACATGTTCTTGAATTTAACCCCGATAGTGGGGTCACTCACTTAGTATTTCTTTAAATACTCAAGCCATGTGCTACTACATTTTTCAGGATAAGGCAAGGCATTCTTGTACGGTTGACGACGGCATCGCAACTCGAGACCATGGCACATGCATAGGATAGTGGTATTTATTTTCTTTGACTTAGGCTAGAATAAGATGTTCTTTGACTTAGGCTAGAATAAGATGTTTTAAACTTAAACGCTTATTTATTTTATTTAGTCTTTTGTTGTGTCGTTTTAAAGATGTTTTCGAAACACGTAAGTCATAATATATAACTCTGACTATTTCAAAAGTTTATAACTTGGTCTATTATATTTAAAATGGAGTAATATGTATAATATGACCTAAACTCAAATTAAAATTGTTTGGGACTCAATAAACTGAAAGTTCCGTGGAAGCTAAAAAGTAGAGGAAATCTCTTCTTATTGAAGTAAGAGATAATTTGAGGTTGTAGAGATGAAAAAGGAAGAAAGTATTACTGATTATTTTGTAAGAGTGATGATGATCTCCTATAAGATGTATTAATTTTGAGATTTATAAGAGGTATTAATTTTGAGATTTATGTCTATTTTGTATCAAATAAGTATACAAACTTTTTTTAAAAAACAAATTTATAATAAATCTCTTAGTTTTCCATTTCCAATTTTTTAAAAATTAACGTAAATTTTCAATTTATATTTTTGAAATTTTAAATATAATCTTTTTTAATTTATAATTTTAATAAACACAAATTTTAAAATTAAATTGTAGTATCAACATTTAAGATTGCAATAAACATTATTTGTAGATTGGAAACAGTTTTGTAGGACTTTAGGGGGCAATTTTCAATGGCGTTTGATGCATATGATGTTCGCAAGAAGAAGAATTCGGCTAATCTGGCTATGGCTATTCACCATTAAGAATTTTGATGTTTTATCCGGTACTCTACTCAGACTTTGCCACTTCGCAGTTTTAGATACCTACACAAAAAATAGAGAATCAAAATCACAAGTGTAATAATTTTTTTTTTTGGTGAATTCGATCCACGAATTTCATTATTTTGTACTGATTGGAAAATTATGGTAAATTTCAATTAGTTAGGATTGCTGATGAGATATAGTGATTGTGTTGAAACTTGAGATCATATGAAGAATTATTTGGAGGCCTTCATCTTTGGGAAGTGATAGAAGAGGATTATGATGTCTCTCCATTTTTAGCAAATCCTACTATAGCACAAATCAAAGCACAAAAGTAAAAGAAGACAAGAAAATCAAAGACAAAAGCTTGCCTATTTGAAGTCGTATCTCAAATGATCTTCATGCGAATAATGTCTCTCAAAACAGCAAAGGAAATATGGGATTACCTCAAGACTGAATATGAAGTAGATGAGAGGATTCGTGGAATGAAAGTCCTGAATTTGATTAGAGATTTCGAGTTGTAGAAGATGAAGGAGTCTGAGTCGGTGAAAGAGTACTCTGGTAGACTTCTCAACATTGCCAACAAGGTGAGATTGCTTGGTTCTGTGTTAAACGATTCTAGAATTGTTGAAACACTGCTGGTCACTATTCCAGAGAAGTTTGAAGCCACCGTTACTACTCTAGAGAACACCAAAGACCTGTCAAAGATTTCTTACGGAGCTTTTGAATGTTTTACAAGCATAAGAGAAGAGGAGGTGATCGAAGGTGCCTTACCTGTTAAGCATCAAGACAACAGGAGGTATAAAAACAAGAAAAATTTAAAAGACCAATCGACGAATGGAGATTCATCTGCCAATTATTAGAATACAAAAGGAGGAGGTTTGAAAAAATCCTATCCACTTTGCCGCCATTGTGAGAAGAAAGGTCGTCCACCATACAAGTGTTGAAGAAGACCCAACGCCAAATGCTCCACATGCAATCAACTTGGACATGAAGTTGTGGTCTGCAAAGACAAAGGTCAGGTGAAAGAAGTAGATGCACAGGTAGTTGATCAAGAAGAAGAAGATCAATTGTTTGTGTTCACTTGTTTCTCAGGCAAAAAATCAAGCGAGAGCGGGTCGATTGACAGTGGGAGCACAAATCATATGACATATGACGTGGGGTCTTTGAGGAATTAAGAGACACTGAAGTCAAGAGAGTGAGGATTGACAATGGTGACCTCTTGGAAGTCAAGAACAAGCTATGAAGGTACAAAATTTATTCCAGATATTTTATTTGTACCTAAAATTGATCAAAATCTCGTAAGTGTTGGTTAGTTACTTGATAAAGACTATAAAATGTTATTTGACAATAAGCAGTGTTTGATCAGAGATGCTAGTGGCAAAGACTTGTTCAATGTCAAAATGAAAGAAAAAAGCTTTGCTCTAAATCCAATGGAGAAAGAGCAGATGGCCTTTATATCAAGAGCTAGTGCCACTAAGATATGGCACAAAAGACTTGGGCACTTTCATCATCGAGGTTTGCTTCAGATGCAATCAAAGAAGCTGGTAGAAGGACTCACTGACATTGATGATGACATGTCTCTTTGTCGTGCTTGTAATTTTAGGAAGCAACATAGGTAACCCTTTCCTAAACAGGCATGGAGAGCCTAAAAAAAGCTGCAGCTGGTTCATACTGATCTTTGTGGTCCTCAGCGAACACCATCATTAAATAGTAATTTTTATTACATTATTTTTATTGATGATCTAACAAGAATGTGTTGGATCTTTTTGTTGAACCAAAAGTCAGAAATTGCGGTTGTATTTTGGAAATTCAAAGCCAGAGTTGAGGATGAAAGTGCATGCTTGATTCAAACTATAAGATCAGATAATAGCAAGGAGTACACTTCAGAAACTTTTAATAGGTTTTGTCAAGAGGCTATAATTAAACATCAATTGACAGAACCATACACTCCTCAACACAATGGCGTCTGTGAAAGGAGGAATAGATTCATAATGGAGTTGACAAGATGCATACTTCCTGAGAATAATCTTCCAAAACGTTTTTGGGGAGAAGCAGCAAACATTGTTGTGTACTTGCAAAATCGAATTTCAACAAAAGCTGTGAATGACCTGACACCATTTGAAGCTTGCATGTTAGAAGAGTCTGAAGATGAACGACAAAATGCTTTGGTTGATGATGCACCTGTCAGAGGTACAAGGTTGTTGTCTGATATTTATCAAAGGTGTAATGTAGCTTTTTGTGAGCCTACAGGGTTCCATGAAGCAAAAAAAACAATCAACATTGGATGGCTGCAATGCAGGAGGAGCTTTCGAAGATCGAGAAAAAAAACCTAGGAGTTGGTTGATCGATCTCTAAACAGAAAGATAATTGGAGTAAGATGGGTGTTCAAGAAAAAGCTTGAAGTTTGCAGTATCTAAACAAGGAGGAGTGTTAAAGATCACTTGTTTTATATTTCTATCAGTTAGTATCTTTCTGTTAATGTTTATGATTAAATCTCTAGTTAGGAGTTGATTTAGTTTTGATTTGATTTACTGGTTTGTTACTAGATTTTTAGGTAGATTTGTTAATATCTTTTTATATTCTCTGTATATATATATACGGAGCCTTTTTGCTCTTCATAATAAACCTTCTCATCAACCATTCCATCACTCATAATTTCACTAACAAAAATTGTAAACTCAAGTATTAAGTTGATTTTAGATAATCAAAGACACGCTTGAGAGTAGTCTTAAATATGATAAAAGTCATTTTAGCCGTTTCATAATCGCTTCAAAACATTCCCTTCGTTGTCTCTTAGAATTGACTCTTGGCCTTTCCTGCATATTGTCACAACCATACTATGAAGTGAGTAGGTTGTGGCCCTCATGTGCAGACAAGACGAATGCCATGATGCAACCGAGGAGGACGATGGATCATCTAACACACCAAAGGAATGTGCATTAAAGCTAAGATGAGGCATCACTGTGATGGAGCCAATGAGTGGACAAGAGGAACAAAGATAAGCTTGATGAAGTGCAGGGTAGGGCTCCGAACCTTAACCTTGAAAGTTAGGGTTATAGGGGGAATTTGAGCCACTAAGTCCATCCATATGAAATATGAATGCTTGCAAAGTTTGGTGTCAATCAGACATTGAACGGACGCTCCACAAGGCTGTATGGTCGTTAAGCAAAATTACGTCTACTCCAGGAAGATTGAAAATTCCTTAGAATGTACCTTAGGGGAGGTATGGTGTCGACTCTCCACCATCATTGGGCCTTATGGCCTAAGCAAGCTACCCTGTGTCACATACGTGTGTCATAATAAGGGCGAGCGTTGCGAGAGGAATGTTTCAGACAACTTCCTTTGAAATGAGTTTTTTAAGAACAGTATTGGACGGCACAGCGTGCCATCATTGCGCCCTAGCCCATGTGTCAGAGGTTGGATCATACACCCCTTATTCAGTACAAAGTTCGTAAATGATATGGTATGGACGTGGGAGGGTCCAATGCCTCGATAGACGCAATGTTGCATTGAGAGAGCTTGGCCCCGAGTTGAGGCGATGTCGAGCCGAATGACTTGGTCTAGTGTAGAGGCAAGTCGATTGGGTCACAGAAGATTATGCCTGCACATGCAGGCAACTTGTGTACCGCACAAGTTATATTCGGTTGGCGAAGACAAACCTCGTCTAAGGTCCGACGAAGCCTCAAAGGTGGGCGAAAAATGTATATGGGGTTTGGGTTTCCCTCAAGGGTTGTCGTAATCGTGTTAAGATCATTTCATTGCAAAGTTGAAAATGTATGACTATGACACGTAATAACATAGGTGGATGCGAAAAATGCCTCTTTTGGAGGGCTTATGGTTCTTTTAAAAGAGAAAGGTAATTACTCTTTTCTTTGAATTCGAAGGTGAGTTCTAATTTGTGCACGCAAACTACTACTAATTTCGTGTCTCCATGAGAGAACTTGTTAGTGATAGAATGAGTGATTGAATGGCTAACGAGAAAATTATATTATGAAGAGCAAGAAGGCTCTATATACAGAGAGAATACAAAAATATATTTATAAAATCTACCTAAAAATCGGCAGAAAATCTGGTAACAAACCAGTAAACAAATCAAAACTAAATCAACTTCTAACTATAAGGAGATTTAATCAGATACTAACTGAAAGCAATCTAAACAAACACATGATCTTTAGCACTCTTCCTTATTTAGATGCTGTGAACTCTAAGCTTTTTCCTGAACACCCATCTTACTCCAATTATCTTTCTGTTTAGAGGTCGATCAATCAACTCCCTAGTTTTATTTTTTTCGATCACCAAAAGCTCCTATTCTGACAGGTGCATCATCAACCAAAGTATCTTGTCGTTCATCTTCAGACTTTTCTAACATAATACCAAAGATTAAATTGTTTGGTGCATTAGAAATCTGATTCACCTTCGTTAGTTCTTACCAATTTCATTGCTCATTTCCAACAAAATGAACATCTCGGCTCACAATAACATGACTAGTGTGTGCTTGAAGAACTCTGTAAGCTTTGGATATAGTGCTATACCCAACAAAGATGCCAACTTCTGTCTTTTTGTCAAGCTTATCACGCATGACCTATGAAATGTAAGTGAAGCAAAGACACCCAAATACTCTAAGGAACATTAAAGAAGGTTTGTAACCATACCAAATTTCAAATGGTGTCAGGTCCTTCACAGCTTTTGTTGAAATTCGATTTTGGAAGCACACAACAGTGTTTGCTGCTTTTCCCCAAAAATGTTTTGGAAGATCCTTCTTATAAAGCATGCATCTCGTCATCTCCATTATTAATCTATTCCTCCTTTCACTGATATCATTCTGTTGAGGAGTGTATGGTGCTGTCAATTGATGTTCAATTCCAACTTCTCACAAAACCTGTTACAAGTTTCTGAAGTGTACTCCTTACCATTATCTCATCTTATAATCTGAATCAAACATGCACCAACATTGAACAAGTCTTTGCCACTAGCATCTCTAATCAAGCACTACTTATTCTCATATAACATCTTATAGCCCTTATCAAGTAAATGACTAACACTTAAGAGATTTTGATCAATTTTAGGTATAAATTAAACATCTGGAATAAATTTTGTACCTTCCTAGCTTGTTATAGCTACTGTGCCTTTTCCCTTGACTTCCAATTGTTCACCATTGTCAATCCTCACTCTCTTGACTTCAGTGTCTCTTAATTCCTCAAAAAACTTCTTGTGATATGTCATATGATTTGTTCACCCACTGTCAATCAACCAGCTTTCGCTTGATTCTTTGTCTGAGAAACAAGTGACCACAAACAATTGGTCTTCTTCTTCTTGATCAATTACCTGTGCATCTACTTCTTTCACCTGACCTTTGTCTTTGTAGATCACAGCTTCATGTCCAAGCTGATTGCATTTGGAGCATTTGGCATCAAGTCTTCTCCAACACTTGTATGGTGGATGACCTTTCTTCTCACAATGGAGTAAAGGTTGATATGATTTTTTGAAACCTCCTCCTTTTGTCTTCTAATAATTAACAGATGAATCTCCATTCGTCGATTAGTTTTTGAAATTTTTCCTGTTTTTATACCTATTGTTGTCTTGATGTTTAACAAGTAAGGCACCTTCAATCACCCCTTCTTGCCTCAGAGACCTCCTTTGCTCTTGTGCTTGTAAAGCGTTCAAGAGTTCTATAAGAGAAATCTTTGGCAAGTTTTTGGTGTTCTTCAGAGTAGTAATGGTGACTTCAAACTTCTCTATAACAGTGACTAGCAACTTTTCAACAATCCTGGAATCATTTAACACTGAACCATGCAATCTCACCTTGTTGGCAATACTGAGAAGCCTGTTAGAGTACTCTTTCACCGACTCAGACTCCATCTTCTGCAACTCAAAATCCCTAATCAAATTCAGGACATTCATTCCATGAATCCTCTGATTTGTGCTAAAGTAGGATTTGCTGGAAGCCTGAGAGTACTCTTGTCCTCCTGTACTTTGATTTGTGCTAAAGTAGGATTTGCTGGAAGTGGAGGGACCTCGTAATCCTCTTCTATTGCTTCCCAAAGATCCAAGGCCTTCAAATAAGTCTCCATACGAACTGCCCACATTTGATAATTGTCTCCATCTAAAACTTGTGGAGCAACAGCTGAAAAACTAGATTCTCCTTCCATTTTTATCTCACATATCCCTTAAGAAGACGACTCTAATACCAATTGTTAATGAAAGAATGAGTGATTGAATAGTTGATGAGAAAATTATATTATGAAGAGCAAGAAAGTTCTATATATACAAAATACGAAAAGATATTTAGAAAATTTACCTAAAACACTGCAGAAGATCTGGTAACAATCCAGTAAACAAATCAAAACTAAATCAACTCCTAACGATGAGTAGATTTATTCAGATAATAACTGACAGCAATCTAAACAAACACGTGATCTTTAACAAAACTCATATCCTAAAAGATACCTTATCTTTTATAGAAAGATTGAAGTTAATTATCAAATAATGTTCGAAGATATTGTGTAGTTTGAAACATGAATAGAGTTCTCAAATTTCATTTTTTATCTTTATAATGAAGCATTTCCAAACAAAAAGCTTGGAAACATAAAAGAAACACAAATCACAATACAAATTTCCTATAAAATTGGTATATAGCTCGTAGAAGGAAAATATGAAACTAAACCACCCTAAACTTATTGACAGGGTGAGTTAACAGAATTAAGGTCTAATCATCATCAATTCACATATAAGAGTGTTTCAAAGGAGATCGGGAATCCACCCATCTTGGTTGATGAAGGATTTCACAGAGTAGCCATTTAGTTGTGAGACTCCCAGCGTCTTTGACCATGGAACCCTTTTGGAAAGGGAAGATCCTTTCCCCCTACTATTGGACTCGATGTAAACAAAATTTTTCCTACCGAATGTGACATCAACTAGAACTTGACAATAAAACTTAGAACTCTTAAAGCTTTTGTTTTTTGTTTTTGTTTTTTTTTTTTTTTTTTTTTCATCTTTTGTGTTGTGAACTTACTCATGGCCCTTGAAGTGTCAGGCAATCCATCCCAGGGTGCTACCACGTAACCCATGTTAGTATCTTCGAATATAACTCTGGAAAGAGGACCATATGCTCTCCCCACGTTCCCCATGTCAGTGTTCGATTCTGCTTCCTCAAATGGCAACCAATCTTCAGCGGGCAATTTTCAATGGCGTTTGATGCATATGATGTTCGCAAGAAGAAGAATCTAGCTAATCTGGCTATGGTTGTTCACCATTAAGAATTTGGATGTTTTATCAAGTACTCCACTCAGACTCTGCCACTTCCCATTTTCAGATACCTACACAAAAATAAAGATAAAATGGGAAGGGTAATGGTTTTTTTTTTTTTTTTTTTTGGTGAATTTGATCCATGAATTTCATTATTTTGTACCGATTGGAAAATTAGGGTAAATTTCAATTAGTTAGGATTGCTGAACCGTGATTGTATGTTGAAACTTGAGATCATGTGCTATTAGAATATAGTTTGCTTATACTTAGTTTGATGACTCAAAGTTTGGACATTCCTAACGTGGAAGGTCTAATATGAAGTGTTGAAAAATTCTTTAAAAACAGGGGAATAAGAATCCCAAAAAGACCCTAAGAAGGTTCGACCAATTTTTCTGGTAAGATAATTGTGTTCAAAATTGTGAACTTGAGTATTAAGTTGATTTTAGATAATCTCGAAGACACGATTGAGAGTGGTCTTAAACATGACAAAAGTCATTTTAGCCGTTTCATAATCGGTTCAAAACATGCCCTTCGTTCTCTTAGAATTGACTTTTGGCCTTTTCTGCATAGTGTCACAACCATACTATGAAGAGAGTGGGTTGTGGCCCTCATATGCAGACAAGACGAATGCCCTCATATGGTTCTTTTAAAAGAGAAAGGTAGTTACTCTTTTCTTTGAATTCTAAGGTGAGTTCTAATTTGTGCACCAAAACTACTACTAATCACGTCTCTCCATGAGAGAACTCATGTCCTAAATGATATCTTATCTTTTATAGAAAGATTGAAGTTAATTCTCAAGTATCGTTCGAAGAAATTGTGTAGTTTGAAACATGAATAGAGCTCTCAAATTTCATTTGTTCTTTACAACGAAGCATTTCCAAACAGAAAGCTTGGAAACAAAAAAGAAACACAAATCACAAAACAAATTTCCTATTAAATTTGTATACAGCTTGTAGAAGGAAAATATGAAACTAAACAACCCTAAACTTATTGACCGGGTGAGTTCACACAAGTAAGGCCTAATCATCGTGAGTTCATATATAAGAGTGTCTCAAAGGAAATTGGGAATCCACCAATCTTGGTTAATGAAGGATTTGACGGAGTAGCCGCTTAGTTGTGAGCTTCCCTGCGTCATTGCCCATGGAACCCTTTTGGAAGGGGAAGATCCTGTCCCCCTACTATTGAACTCGATGTACACAAAATTTGTCCTACAGAATGTAACACGAATTAGAACTTGGCAATAAAATCTAGAACTTGAAAAGTTTTTTTTTTATTTTTTTTATTTTTTTTATTTTTAGGTTTTGAACTTACTCTTGGCCCTTGAAGTGCCAGGCATCCCATCCCTCTGGTGCTACGACTTTCCCCATGTTCGTATCTTTGAATATAACTCTGGAAAAAGGACCGTATGCTCTCCCCAAAAAAGCTTTGCCCGACCCCATTATGGTGCACTGTTGAAATACAAATCCGCTTGGATCGTTTGCGGATTGTCGACCTTGTGCAGTAATGTATCCTTGGTTGACTTCAGGGAGAAGTCCAACATTAACATATATCAAGCAGCCCTGCATTTTTAGTCTCTCCCATTGTGTTATTAGTAGAGCATCGCCAATGACAATTTGCAGATAAAAGAAGTCGAACTGATTACCTCATAAATTGATTGACCATTACCAAAGATGAAATCTATGGCACCTTCAATGTAACAACTTTTGAAATAGTGGCGGCCTTTTACATCCCATAATGTGTCTTGAAACCCTTTGAATCCACAGTTGATAAAAGCCGATTTGTCACCGTAGATTCTTGCAGCTAATGCTTGTGTAAAGAAAGTTCCAGTAATTTTATCAAACAGCTGTGGAGCATCTGCTAGGTTGAAGGAGTTCTGCATGCAGCACCAGCATAAAAGCAACAATTCATACAAGATAGACTATGATCAATGATTGAACAATCGAAGTCTTCTGTGACTGCTCAGGTGCATACTATACTTATACTTATCATGCAACTATGAGCTTTAAGTTTAGTTTATAGAAGCTGTAATACCTCAAAGGTAATGCCTCTTGCAATAATGTTATCAGCCATTGAATTAAATGTAGCGCTAGTATTTGTTTGTTGATGACCATCGAAAGTGATAACCGTCGTACTGCGGTGACCCCCTTGTAGATAAATGAATGATTTTGTTGACGGGATTGTCACCATTTCTCTACAAAATGACCATATTAGAACATAACCTCACTAGAATTAGGCATATTCATGTGTTGTATTACCTGTATTCACCAGGGTTGACTTCAATCTTAACCCATTTGTTGTTGTTAAGTGGAACTGAGTCGATGGCTGCTTGAATGGTCTTGAAATTGCCTTTGCCAGACTTGTCAACAACAATGACGGATTGAATTTTAAAGTCAAGGGCCCTTGTAAAGTTCATTGCAGCATTAAACAGGGTGAAGAGCAAGAGAAATGGAGATAGTAGCTGCATTCTTTTGGGTTTAGAAGGGAGCTGGAATCTGCAAGTTCACTATATTAATAAAAATATTCAAAAACTTGGTAATTGTCTCGATAAGATCTTTAAACTTTATGGTTAGTTTGGGATAGTTTCATTAATTTAGTCTAATTATTTAAATTAAGCCCATGAAATGACGACGAAAATAATAATAATATTATGAATTGGCATACCTTATCAAATCTCCCTTCTCCCTCTCTTCTGCAGTCTTGATTATGCAATGGAACGAAAAGAATTCCTAACCTTAATAGAGCTTAAAGATGGGTATGAACTTCAAAACGTTAGTTAATTTTATTCCTATTTTAGAAAATTACAAACTTACTTTAACTAATTATATAAAATTATATAAATATTGTTCATATGACCTAATAACGGGACCAATTTAGACTACCAACTAAAACCATAAAAGCTGAATTAAGGTTGGATTATATTAGATGTTTTTTTTTTTCCTCTTTGGATTGGATTGAATTTTTGGAAAGACAAATACTCAAGTTGAGTTTGTGGTTGACATTTTTTGGTCGGGTGAACCCTACCAACTCGAAAACATGGTTACAACCCGATCCAACCTTTCCCTATTTTTACAAAGATTAAGAATATTTGACTATTGTAGTCGATATTAGTACTATACTGTAATTAGTAAATGTTGGATATTTAAACTTTAGTTATTATGGATGAGTACAATTTTTTTAAAAAATTACCCAACTCAACTAATAAATAAAGGTTTCAGCTAAGTTGGAAACTCTATTCAAATTCTTTTATCAATTCAATCAACCCAAAATTTTAAATTGATCCAAACAATTTTTCCAACCGAATTTGTATACACCTCTAATAACACTAAGAAGTTAGATTTTGTTTTCTAATATAAGAAATAAATTAGGCATAACTAAAATCTAAGACAAAATCAACTCATTTAAAAAATAAAAAATATTGTTAATTTGAATATAATAAATTTATATTTATAAAATTAATTAGTATATTTGAATTAAGAGAATTGAGTGGCAAATAAAGCAAATAATAATAATAATAAATAAATAAATAAATAAATAGAAAGAATACAGATACAATATTTGGAAAATATATTATAATAATTAGTTATGAAATATATTTTAGATATTCGTAATGAGTTAATATTATTTTGTTTATGATTTGATGAGTAGTATATTTTATTTTATTCTCAATATTTAATTAGTTTATATTTTCATTATTGGTAGATATTAGTTGGTAGCTTCTATCCTATTTAAACGTTATGAATATCAATGAGAATACACACCTTCGATCCCAATTCTATTTCTTTCTCTTAACATGGTATCAGAGCCCCGATCTTGATATTCTTTGTAATAGCCCACATATATATATATATATATATATATATAAACAAATAAAAAAAATTATACCTAAAAATAATAGTTATAATAATAATTGATAAATAAATAACTAAAAATGATTACTTAAGAATAAAAAAATAAAAAAATAAAAAAAAAACTTACTCACCCCTCTCCACTAACCTCTCATCCCAATCTCATCTTCTCAACTCAATGCATGGCACAATATCACAATTCGTCCAAAAAAATAAACATAAAAGATTGGAGAAAAAAAAGTAAAATGGCTTTCAAGAGACGTAGATTGCAGATTTAGATTTTGGTCTTTTATTATGGTAAAATCCTATCTTAGATTCCCTTTTCATTTATTGCAATGGTTATAAGAAATTAATTTAGGATCAAATCTTCTTTCCTTTATCCAACATTTTACTAGATCATGTCATAATCAAATTTCATTTTTCACCTATCCAGTTAATTAGATTTTTGTTGAGAATTCTATAAATCTGTAAGATTAGGCAAACAATTGATTAAAATTCGCCAATAATATTTGTTTATCTGAGCAGGAATGTCTGTTTAGGGAATGAAAA